>NC_136268.1:143676797-143802100 GCF_964187855.1 Myxine glutinosa | reverse complement strand
CCTCCCACCCCCTCCCACCCCTCCCACCCCCTCCCTCCCACCCCCTCCCACACCCCTCCCCTTCCCCTCCCAGCCCCTCCCCTCCCTCCCTCCCCTCCCCTCCCCCTCCCCTCCCTCCCCTCCCCTCCCCTCCCCCTCCCTCCACCCTCCCTCCCCTCCTCCCCTCCCTCCCACTACCCACCCCCCTTTTCCATTTTGGTCAATTCCATCCTGCTCTAGCTCTTCCATGAGTCGTAACCTTGTATACACAAAAAAGAAAAATGAAAATAAAGAATTATGGATGAACTCAACAGTACGTTGAATGAGCTCTGCTAACCACAGTAGGAAGCAAGGAGAACTGGAGAAGTTGATGTTTCAGGCGTTAACCCTTCATCTTATCTTTTTGTTATCCTTACGAAGGGTTAGAAGGGTTAGAAGGGTTAATACCTGATGCGTCAGCTTCTTCTTGCTTCCCACGGTGGTTAGCATATACCTCGATCAACGTCCTGTTAATTCCATCTACTGTTCTACCTTTCTGCCGACGCATATATCGCCAATTATCCTTCACCTGCAAGACTATTTCTTCATTCTATGAACGGCCTTTAGAGGCCTTTTTTCCCCACAGAGCAGGGGTTGTCCTTAATTTTGAAGCGATGTTTTATGGTCCGGATGCCCTTCCTGCCGCCAACCCTGTTGGTCGTCTCTTGCGACACGCAGGGAATTACCAGTGAACTGGTACTCAATTTGCCGACCTCGGAAGGATGACAGGCTGAGTCAACCCCGCTGGTGTTAATTCAGCGATCGACCGGGATTCAAACCCAGGATCCTAGGATCCCAAGCCGGCACCCTAACCGCTAAGCCAACACCTGGCTTTATTTCTTCATTCCAGGAAAGAAAAAATTGCTTTGTGCCTTTTATTTCTTCAAGCTCCCTGCAAATCCCTTTTAATAATCTAATGAAGGAGGAATATGCAGATCAGAGGTTACCTCCAGATGGGTATCGGCCTTGAGAAACTGCACAAAAGTTAGATCAGAATCCAATTTTGTTTCTTTACAGTTGGTATATCATTGCTCACAGATGTTGTTAAAGTGTTTTCTCTTGGATTGTCTTTACAGACGACTGTATCAGAGATGGAGGACAGCGGAGAGGCAGAACCAAGGCAAGAAATATCACGGGAAGAGCTGGTGGGTGACATGTGGGGTGAGCGCAGAGAGAAGAAGGCAGGAGACCCACGTCTTTCAGAAGGACTCCCTACTGCAAAAGAGGATTTTGAAACGGTACGTAGAACAGTTAAGGTAGAACAGTAAACGTGTAACAGTAAAGATAGAACTGCTATAGAAATGTCACTCTGGTCCATTGCACTACAAACAAACAACAACAGGCATTTTAAGGCCATTTTCCCTGCTAGAGCGGGGGTTAGCCTTGCGGTCCCCATGACAATCTTCTCCATTTTGCCCTATTTTCTGCATCACCCCTTGTTAACCCCCTTGCCCGCATTTCTTCTTCCACCATCTTCAGCCAAGTCTTTCTCGGTCTTCCCCGTCCTCTACTTCCTTCTACATTCATTTCCATCATCAACCAGTCACTTTCTCAACCAGTCACTTTCTTCCTTACTCAACACATGACCAAACCATCTCAAACTGTTTCTCTTCACAGCATCCATCACAGGCTCTATTCCCATCATCTTTCGCAATTCATCATTTGTCTTCCTCTTTCTCAACGATACTCCACACATCCACCGAACCATTTGCATTTCCACCCTTTCCAGCCTTCGTTGCTGCTCTACGTTCATTACCCATGTCTCGCTCCCATAAATCATAACACTTCTCACACATGCAGCATACACCCTTCCCTTCAGCTTCAACGACACTCCCCTCCTCGTCAGCACGCCACTCAGTTCTCAAAACTTCTTCCATGCACATCTCACTCTAGCAACAGTTGCCGAGTCTGATCCACCTTCTTCATTCAGCATGTCTCCGAGGTAGCAAAATGTTTTCACACCTTCCAGCTTCACGCCGTCTCCAATATCCATCTCAACGTTTCCTCCATCTGCAGCTCCTTCTGTGCACACCTTACATTTGAATGTAGCTGCCACACTGGTTAATGACCCTCTCAAACCACTACATTTTTGATGAACCCACTCAGCGCACATTGTACATTGAACGGAGTTCACTCCGACACCCTTCCTGCACACAGCACACGGCCACTTCCCAGTTCTTTCCACCTCACCACATGCCTTACCACTTGCCATCACCTTCGTTTTTCCAATATTCACCTTCAGACCTTTTGTCTCCATACATTCCTTCCACTTGTTCATCTTCTGAGAATGACCTTGACATTGCACTCCTGAGATTAATTTTAATAGCTTCATTGTACACCCTCGTGACCATCGGCCTTTTTCCCACGCATGGGTTTCAGCTCCTCCTGTTTGCTGGATTGCCAGCCAGACTCTTCCAGCAGGACCTTCACGAATCCCAGGTCCACAACGCAGATGGTTCTGTGACCACCAGGTCGTTCGCGTTTACCTGTTGATCGTGTGCATGGCCTGGGGTGCAGTGCACATCTCCTGTATTTACTTACCAAAGTCCTCCTTTTGCTGTGAAGTTTCCCTGTGTGAATAATTATTTAATGCCTGATCCTAACTCACCCTAAAAATAAGAAAATCAATCAATCTGGAGTCTTCGTGTTACGTATAAACTGAAGCGATGAGGCCTTTGTCTTGAAGAAAATGATGCTTTGCTTACTAATGTCTGTTTCCTTTGAGTTCTTGACATTCTGTCACTGTGCAAACTTTGGCTGTTTGTTCGCATGTTGACACAGAAAACTTGTTTTCTTGTGAACAAAAAGGCCACAAACTTAATGTTGTTCAACACCAGAAAATTATACAGGTGAAATTATGTGATTACATCCAGGAAAAAGGTTTATAAGGCATTGGCCATTGAAGGAGATTGTATGTCCTTGACATGCCTGACATGGATGGTCCAGTGATGGTGTGTTGATGAGGTCACTGGGCTGGAATCCCAGAGGTCATGGGTTTACATCTGGCTGAAAGCAGCAGTTTAAAGAATCTGGATTCCAAGCATCAGGAAGTCGAGTTTGTTTTAGTACTGCTACATCACTATTGGATTGTTGGTTCAAAACCCATCTGGCTCATTAACAATCTTTGGGAGGGATAATCTGCTTTCACCACGTGGTCGGGTCCACCTATGTTGCTCATCCACTCACTATGGTAGACTGTTATTCCCTTCCCTTGTTACAGGCCATTCCAAATTATTTTGGGCCGACCCTTCTCCTGTGCTTACCACATGAACAAAATTTAGCAATGCGGGACTTTCAAAATGACATAATCCAACCTGGCTGTCTGGCAGAATGCTTGGTGCGCAGCCACAGAAACCCCTAGCAACGAGGTTCATCAGGATGGTCAAACATATACCATGCATGCCAGATACTGATTGTAACATAAAATGGCTCTGAAACCTTCTGAAAGAAGCCGAAAATGCTTGGATATGTACCTGCGAGAAAGGGGTGTACCTCTGCCCAAGAAAGATTTGGAGTACTTTCTGATCAACTCACCTAAAAAGTTGATATATTGCAGCCCGTACTACCATAACTCGAGACAATGCGGGCCTGTGCAAGGCCCGAAGGTTCGTAGATGGGTGTGTTCTACCCAAACCTTCATGTTTCTTAACACTGATGGGAAGGTCATAACTGGGTCTTGTCAATGCACAGGTTAAGTTTAAAGTTACGATATTTACTATTAATCATGTAGGGAGGACAGGTCGGTGTTGAGAGTGGGAGTTCTGAGGGCTGTGAGTGCCGTTATATATATATATATATATTAATCAACCACATAACAGCGTGACGAGTGCTGTCCCGATCTCCTGTGGACCGAAGTCCTAGACCAAAGCGTCACCGTGATAGATGAGTTTGGTCCTCATTGGTTAGATTTTTTGCAGTATGCCATCCTGATGAGGGCAAATAAGCCCGAAATCTGGATTGGCGGCTCTGCTTGATGTTTAGCCAATGGGGACCAAAGAATAAATCTCTGTCTGTTGACAGAGTGGCCGGGCTGAGGCCTCCGGGACGCAGGTGACGCTTTGGTCTCTTTGGACAATGGATATGAATGAATGAATGAATGATCGTTTTAAGGCCATTTTTCCCCGCTGGAGCGGGGGTTAGCCTTGCGGGCCCCATGACAATCATAGTTCCCTGTTTGAGGCAATGTTTTTATGGCCGGATGCCCTTCCTGACGCCAGGATATAATATATATATTTTTGTTTTGTTTTGTTCCAGGGCCACAAGATAAATTATACTACATTTTTGCATCTATTGGTAAAAGGAGCGGTGGTGTATTTAACCGCGTCCGAACAGTTACTCCCCGATTAAAACCCGATTCCACCCGACGTTGACCAGATCGCCCCACAGATATTCAATCGGGAAATCTCTAAAGCGACCGAAAGAGAAGGAAAAAGAAGAAGAAGAATACGGAGGAAGAACAGATTTATTATACACACACAGCAATGGATGGAAGAAGCAGTAACACAGCGAATGGTTAACTTACACTATTCATTTTTACTTAGCCCCAAGACAAACGAACAGGACAGGACGTTCACACTTACACAGGGGATAATTGCAGGCAGGTAAGGCTTGAGATGGATCGCTTGGTCGGGAGCGCGCAGTTCGCAATCCCTCGCGGTTTTGGCGGGAAACCCTCCGTCGTGTATCCACCGCGGTAGACGTCCCGCGCTGGTTCGGCACACCTGCTCCCCTTCTTGGGGCGGGGCCGTCTCCCTCCTTTCAGCGCGTCTCTCCAAAGCTGGTCTCCTTGCCGAGTACCTCTCCTCTTTGGCTTGGAGCGTTTCGCATCTCACCGCCTCTCTTTGGTGCAGCCTCGTTGCTCCTCTTTCAGGGTCATCTCCAGCTCATCTCCAGTCATCTCGACATCTCTCATCTGGTAAAGCAGTCCCCTGCAGTCGCTTTTATCACCTCGAGCGAAATCAAGCCGCCGACTCCGAGGGCACGCCTACCGGGTCACTCACCGCGGTGTTGATTGGCTGTTAGGGCTGGTTCACTCCTTCCCTCTTACGACGAGGTGGAGACACGCCTTTCTTCCCCAACCTTACCTCGTGGCCAATGGTGGTTTGAAGAAAACCAGCCAAAATGCGGAAGGCAATTGGAAGGGAGGTTTTGGGGAAATTGGAAGGGCCTACGCTTATTTTGTTTGATACAATGCAAAGTCAATCTAGTGGGAAAACACATACTTAGCTTACATGGAATAAGGAAATACACTATTTAAAAGATATATCGTGACCTGCGTGTATATTTCATGCAATTAACTAGGACGCTGACTGCGACCATTATTTACATTACAGGGTGGTACCGTACGTTGGTAACGTTCACATTGTAACGTTTCCATTGTAACGTTTTCACATTCATTACACTTCCTCCAAAATTGTTACACTTCTCAAAACCCGTTACACTTCTCTAATTCGTTACACACTTCTCAAAATCGTTACACTGCACCCCCCTTTCTTCAGGTCCGTCCTCGGGCCTATTAGACTTTAACTTAGTGTGACACGTAGGTGTAATTCCCTCTACAATTAACCTGACCCTGAGTGTGACAATTTTAAAACACAAATAAGTATGTCCCCCTATTGCATTGCATCCTGTCTAACAGACTCAAGCCCACAGCTAACCGAATTACGGAATTATTCTCAAACTATACATTTACGGTGGGGAGCATTATTTACAATGACGTGATTTCTTATTTACAACGCAACCCAGGACCTGTGTTTTTTTTTTGTTTTTTTTTAGGGAACAAGAGAAAGAAATTCCTGTTGGGAGGGAGGAGACAGCACGCATTGCATCGATGCACCAGTACCAATACCACCAAAGCACCCAAACACCACAAAGCACCCAAAAGCACCATCCGGTGCGGTCACCATGGTTCATAATAAACACAACAAAACAACTGGTGGTGGTCTTCTCTTTCTCTGCTGGGCCGATGTTCTTCCCGACGTCTTCTGGCTTCATGCGGCCTATTTGGACATAATAAAAGGCACAACTTGCGTCCATTTTTATTTAGGGCCTCCGGGGCCAACTAAGGGTGGTCCACCTGTTTGGCATAGGTGCCACCTTACCGAGGTCCGCAAGCAAGATTCCCTGGCCACTATGGCCGGTTTCCAACAGAGGTGCCCTGCCCCAGAACCTGGGGTCCATCAAGTGGTACTTGGCCGCAGAACAGCGGTCCATAAAGTGGTACATCAACGCAATGCATGCTGGTTCTGGGAATCTCGGGCGCACAATGGCCACCTCACGCACGCTCCCATCGGCACCCAATGGCGCACAGGTCATGTGGGAGACAAAAGAAAGACAATTGAGCGAGGGGCAAGGTCACAAGGGTACACGTCAATAAGGCAATGCAAGGTGAAATGCGTACGGAGGCCGAAGTGAGAAAGCTCGTCCCTACCGTACGTCACCCCCCTGTCACCTACCCTACCCTTGTTCTCACCCCATATGTACAAAAATCTACACATTTACAAATTCGTCCCTACTGTCACGTCTTCCCCATATTTCCCCTATACCAAATTCGTCTCCACAATCCCTTTACTTCAAAATTTGCCATCATCAATCCTCATAAGGAGGGAGAGATGGAATTACGCACAATGTCACACCCACGTCATGATGCGTCTCACAATCCAAACATTTGCATCATAAAAAATAATCAAAACATGGCATGGTGTGGAGTACCTGTCACCTCAGGTGAGTGGATGCAGATGGTGCGAGGAGATCCTTCATCCTAACTATCCTCTAAATGACTAACACACTTTACACTACCCGGGGTCTTTCCTTGCCAATCCATTGGCCAACTTACACTATGGGTTCTAATAACCAATTCCCATTGGCCAAACTGTGGTGCTCCTCAATTTGGGGTCTCACTCCCCCGATTCATCTCCCGGTGCTCTAGCACAATTTCTGGGCTGCGACGTGTACCTCTCCCAACAGGTCTACCCACCTGCACACCTCCACCACTGTAGTTGCCACCCGAGCTTACCTAGCTCCTCACCCTAACCTAACTACCTGGGGACAGCCCCTCTCCTGGCTCTGTCACCCCATGGTGCCCTCTGGCACTGGGCTACCCGGGTCCGTCCTCCGGATCCTCGGGCCCCATTCACACAACTACTACCGGCTCCCAGAGCCCACCTGCGGCCTCACCTGGCCGACATCCTTACAGTGGTGGAGTGCCCAAACCAACTACACACACTAACAGGCTACACGCCCAGCCATTTCCACAACACCAACGCACCCATCCACATACCATTCTGTCACCCGCACCACAGATGCCAATATCCAACCACAATTTACCTGTACCCTCTACCTAACACTTACACTACCCGCCCCGGGTATCCGTGATGGGGGTCCACTCTTCCCCCATTCACACCTTCGCACCATCCACTCCACTCCACAATTTCCACCATTCTCACTCCACGACCATCCATTCCACTACTCCATACCATTTATTCCATACAACCATTTATTCCTCACAGCCACATACACCTGTTCTTCTTCACCTGTCGTTGCACACCTGTGCAATCATACCTGGTGCCACCTGCACCCTCCTCCTCTTCCTGGACCATTTGGTCAACACAACACGCAATCACCACTACTTCCTCATACACTGCTCCATTCACCTGTCAGTTGCACACCTGTGCAATCACACCTGTTCCATTCTCACCTGTTCAATCCTCACACACACGGCATCATCTCAGCTAACTACTCCCCTCTGAAACTTGCGCTTCCCAGTCGTCCCTTTAAACTATTGCGCTCCCACGTCATTATAATCCACACTAAGCTACCTGCGTCTCCACTACAGGTATCAGTCACTAACTAAACTTAACGTCACCTAATGTCATCTTCTAGGGCCCTATCCATATAACCTAACCCACCCGGGCTAGTTTTCACTGCCATACACCCCATAAACTATAGCTCCTTTGCCCCCACATGGGAAGGATGGTGGATTTGCCATCCCACCACATCGGGGGTCTCTCACTACCAATTTCGCTCGTCCAAATCCAACAATTCAAAAATTTTCCATTTACTGCCAATTCGATTCACTTTTCTAAATTTCGTTTTAAATCGCTATCACTATCACCATCACCCGTCTACTTATTACATCCTCTCGGTGCGCCAATTTCCTTCGAAAGCTCGGCTTCGTACAGCCGAGCCATGAACGCGGGTTCTTTTGTGCCAGCGGCTGGATACGTCCCGCATTCGTGGCAGGGATGGGGGCTTACCCGGGCCGAGATCCCACGCACCACCTCGGCGTGGAGCCATCCAACGTCCCGATCTCGACCTGCCGGCACGTCTCAATAGAAAGTGGTCGCCATGACGACCCTTCCTATCGGGCGGCCCGCTCCGTCTAGTGGAGCCCGGACGCGGCCGTTCCAAGCGAGGCACAGCGTGGATCGCGCACGGCGGTTCTTTCGAAACCGCCGTGGTTCGGATCCCCGCTGGTTCTCGCGGCACGCGAAGCCCGGCACGCACCGAGGGCCCGAGTCGGCTATAAGTCGCCCTATCCGCTAAACCGGTTACCGTCGACGCTTCACCTGGACGCTTACATGCATACGCTACCCCTTTCTTGCTCATACATGCAGCTGTTCCCATTCTCCTCGTACCATTCCTTACACACCTCGGTACACTCATTCCGCTCGCCGACTTGGTCACACACCTGACCACCGAACACTTTGGCACACATTCGTTGGTCGCACACCTCACCAACACACCTCTTCGCGCCCCCTCCTCGGTCACTTCCTCTGTGACAATCACAGGTGTGCTCTCATTCGCACACCCAACCACGTGCCTCACTACCAACTCAAATGTGCCTTCCCACACACGCTCTACCATTCCAGGTGTGCATCCTTCCATTCCAGGTGTACATCCTCGCTCACCTGTCACAACCAACTCACGCTCCGTTTCACTCTCACTACTCTCACCTCCACTCTTGACAACGCACTCTTTCCTCATGCACCTGTCCGTTACACACCTTTCTCGCGCACACTCTCCCGTTACACCCTCTGTAACACTCACCACAGACGTACACTTTCTCGTTACATCCTCTGTAACACTCACCACAGGTGTACACTCTCTCGTTACTTCCTCCGTAACACTCACCACAGGTGTACACTCTCTCGTTACTTCCTCCGTAACACTCACCACAGGTGTACACTCTCTCGTTACTTCCTCCGTAACACTCACCACAGACGTACACTTTCTCGTTACATCCTCTGTAACACTCACCACAGGTGTACACTCTCTCGTTACTTCCTCCGTAACACTCACCACAGGTGTACACTCTCTCGTTACTTCCTCCGTAACACTCACCACAGACGTACACTTTCTCGTTACATCCTCTGTAACACTCACCACAGGTGTACACTCTCTCGTTACTTCCTCCGTAACACTCACCACAGGTGTACACTCTCTCGTTACTTCCTCCTTAACACTCACCACACCGCGCTTCCATGTACCCCCTCGCACACGCGCTTCGACCAACCCACTCTTGACGGCACACTCATTCCTCGGCGTGCACTTTTTCCTCACACACCCCATGGTCGGACATTCTCGCACACCTCTTTTTTCGCACACCTGCCCTGTCACACACTTCACCAACGGCCTTTCACGAACACCCGGATCCAAACCAATCCCCAAGCCGACTGAAGCTTTCCTCACATCATATACATTGCCACTCACCTCCGTACCTCGTCGCACCTCCTCTGCCACCTGCAAACTTTTTATTTGGTTAGTGAGCATCTCATCATGATTTGAACACAGACCTTGTACATATTCCATGACTTCCTCCTTTATCTCCCTCTTAGTTTCCCTCCGTCTCTTCTTAATTTCACTCACCCCCTCTTCCACCTCCTCTAATTTTTCCTTTACCTCCTTCATCTCCCGGTGCGCCCCCTCTATTTCTTCCTCTAACGCCACCTTAACCGTTTCGATGTGCGTCCTCACCTCTCGGTCCTTCGTCTCCATCACTTCTGTCACCTCCTCCAACTTCTTCGTCAACCCCTCATGTACCATCTGACATTCCTTTTGTGTTGCTATTAATTCGTTTTTAATGTCCTTTTGTGTCGCTTTTAAACCCCCGATGATTGCAGTGTTCTTTTCCACTTGGTCCGCTAGTTCCCTTTGTCCGACTGTCAGCTGTTCTACTCCCTTCGTCAGATCTTCTATTTCCCCTTGTAACTTAGCCGTATTATTTCTCACCTCTTTCTCCATACGCCTCTCACCTCGCTTTACCTCCTCGCGCAGCCCCGAAACCTCCTCACTCACCCCTCGTCGTATTTCCTCCATCTCTTTTGTAGATGCCACCCTCATCTGTCCCAATTCATCCCTCTGAGCATCCAGTTTGGTTTCTACCCCGATTTTCACCTCCTCTATCTGCTCTCCCATTTGTTTGATTTCCCTGGCAGATTGTTCCCCTATTTCCCGCAATTTGTCCTCCATCCTATTTTCTAACCCCATTAACCCATTTTTCACCCCCTCTAACTGATTCTCCTGGGCAGCCATTCTGTTTTCCACCCCCGTTAACCCATTCTTTACCTCTTTTATCCCGTTGTCTAACCCCTCAAAATTATTGTCTAACTTCCCAAATTTCTTGTCTAACTCCTTAAAATTATTGTCTAACCCCTCAAATTTGTCGTCTAACTTCCCAAATTTCTTGTCTAACTCCTCAAAATTATTGTCGAACTTCCCAAATTTCTTGTCTAACTCCTCACCGGTACCCCTCGCTTCGTCCCTCATTTGGTTTCCCAAGTCATTCCTCAGGTCTTCACTTGTCTGGACCATGAGCGCCTTTATTTGTTCCATACTGTCGTTTTTTTTCTGCATTTCCGCCATGAATTGGGCCATGAAGGCTTGTATTTGGGCCGCGCTAATTGGTTCCGCGACCGTGGCCCCCTCAACCACGTGCGTGAGGACGCCACTTTGCGCGTCTGATACTTCCGCAACCACATTGCTATTTTTCTCCTCCTCCCTATCCTCCATATACATTTCCCCGAGGTCCTGGGTCGATTCCACCCTGTCTATTTCTCCCACCGACATCCGATCGCCTTGATTGTCCATGGCGCGATCTCAAAATTCGGGTTTTGCTTTATAAAACAAAATAAATTTCGGCAGCTTGTAATTTTGAGCGCGTTAAGCGTGCTTCGGGTCCGATTTCGGGTCCGATCTCCCTCCTCGACACCAAATGTTACTGCTATAACACAATTGGTGTTCCAAAATTTGGGCCTAACAAATTTAGGCCCAGGTCCGAATCCAACTCCTGACAACCAAATGTTACAGACGCGGCTTTTAGATGTTATATTGACCGAGCGGTGGTGTATTTAACCGCGTCCGAACAGTTACTCCCCGATTAAAACCCGATTCCACCCGACGTTGACCAGATCGCCCCACAGATATTCAATCGGGAAATCTCTAAAGCGACCGAAAGAGAAGGAAAAAGAAGAAGAAGAATACGGAGGAAGAACAGATTTATTATACACACACAGCAATGGATGGAAGAAGCAGTAACACAGCGAATGGTTAACTTACACTATTCATTTTTACTTAGCCCCAAGACAAACGAACAGGACAGGACGTTCACACTTACACAGGGGATAATTGCAGGCAGGTAAGGCTTGAGATGGATCGCTTGGTCGGGAGCGCGCAGTTCGCAATCCCTCGCGGTTTTGGCGGGAAACCCTCCGTCGTGTATCCACCGCGGTAGACGTCCCGCGCTGGTTCGGCACACCTGCTCCCCTTCTTGGGGCGGGGCCGTCTCCCTCCTTTCAGCGCGTCTCTCCAAAGCTGGTCTCCTTGCCGAGTACCTCTCCTCTTTGGCTTGGAGCGTTTCGCATCTCACCGCCTCTCTTTGGTGCAGCCTCGTTGCTCCTCTTTCAGGGTCATCTCCAGCTCATCTCCAGTCATCTCGACATCTCTCATCTGGTAAAGCAGTCCCCTGCAGTCGCTTTTATCACCTCGAGCGAAATCAAGCCGCCGACTCCGAGGGCACGCCTACCGGGTCACTCACCGCGGTGTTGATTGGCTGTTAGGGCTGGTTCACTCCTTCCCTCTTACGACGAGGTGGAGACACGCCTTTCTTCCCCAACCTTACCTCGTGGCCAATGGTGGTTTGAAGAAAACCAGCCAAAATGCGGAAGGCAATTGGAAGGGAGGTTTTGGGGAAATTGGAAGGGCCTACGCTTATTTTGTTTGATACAATGCAAAGTCAATCTAGTGGGAAAACACATACTTAGCTTACATGGAATAAGGAAATACACTATTTAAAAGATATATCGTGACCTGCGTGTATATTTCATGCAATTAACTAGGACGCTGACTGCGACCATTATTTACATTACAGGGTGGTACCGTACGTTGGTAACGTTCACATTGTAACGTTTCCATTGTAACGTTTTCACATTCATTACACTTCCTCCAAAATTGTTACACTTCTCAAAACCCGTTACACTTCTCTAATTCGTTACACACTTCTCAAAATCGTTACAATATATTAATCAACCACATAACAGCGTGACGAGTGCTGTCCCGATCTCCTGTGGACCGAAGTCCTAGACCAAAGCGTCACCGTGATAGATGAGTTTGGTCCTTATTGGTTAGATTTTTTGCAGTATGCCATCCTGATGAGGGCAAATAAGCCCGAAATCTGGATTGGCGGCTCTGCTTGATGTTTAGCCAATGGGGACCAAAGAATAAATCTCTGTCTGTTGACAGAGTGGCCGGGCTGAGGCCTCCGGGACGCAGGTGACGCTTTGGTCTCTTTGGACAATGGATATGAATGAATGAATGAATGATCGTTTTAAGGCCATTTTTCCCCGCTGGAGCGGGGGTTAGCCTTGCGGGCCCCATGACAATCATAGTTCCCTGTTTGAGGCAATGTTTTTATGGCCGGATGCCCTTCCTGACGCCAGGATATAATATATATATTTTTGTTTTGTTTTGTTCCAGGGCCACAAGATAAATTATACTACATTTTTGCATCTATTGGTAAAAGGAGAAGTGTCCATCCATGTGTGTTTGTTTTATATCGACTGTGATCACTCACTTGTATAAACATGAAATGGTACAAACCCGACACCTCTCATCCATGGATAGTTCTCATACTGCCTCTGTTCCCGTGTGCCCAAATTGCATTTGGGAACACAACAATTATGGTCAACCATGATGAACTTGTCATTTTGTCGTGTAAATGCTGAAAAATGTTTTTAAAAAGACGATTTGAATTACAGATTTCACACTTGTAACGGCAGATTAAACGTGCCCGGCATGTAGAACCGAGTCACTGAAAACGCACACAGCACATGCGCAAAGGCCTCGTTTAGCAATCATACGTCATTTTGAAAGCCCCGTATTCTTACTAGTTTTTTTATTATTCTTACTACGTCATTCTTTTTCTGCACCTTTTAACTCTTTTTGAAAGTTTGTCATTTTTAATTGCGTTGTGAAGTCAAAACTCACAATGTTGAACGTGCTCGAAACACGTCTGTCTTTCATACTTCCTTAATGAAACTTTCTCCCACCTCACAACAGGACGAGGTTCCAGAAGTCAAAAGGCTTTGAGCGAGCAAGACCAAGCAACACAAGGTCATCGGTGATGGAGATGGAGAAAACACGAGACTCAGGCCGGGGTTGGAGGTTGAAGAAATGCTGAAGAACTAATTACCCGTTCCTCCAACAGCGGACATTCGGAATGAGTCCGAAGCATTATCCGGATCACTTATAAGAGAACATAAGCTATTTTGGTTGTCATAACTACATTTTTCCCCCCATGATTGTAGAATACAGTACCAAAGATGAGGTTTTGTGAACTACATGTAGACCGGATGTTTGATCAAATCAATCCTGGACTTCCCTTCTCAAGTAATGTCGGAGGTCATACACATTCCGTGTGCGTCCTGACATGTAAGTGCAAAAACGACCGCACCAAGATAAAGTATCATTTTTATTTTAGTTTCATTGATTAAGCTTTTATAAAACAAACAATAACGACTTCCACTTGCACGCGACCAGCAGATCAGTTGAAGTTTGCAGGAGCAATGACATTTTTGTGGATTCCGACTCTTCAAGCAATACGACCACAAGTTGGGCCTCGAGACAAGGCAGGAATTTGCCCCGTTAGCCTGGAGCGAATTTGTTTCTGTGATATTTCGTTTAGAAGAGCCGTTTTGTGATCAAACCCTTTTTGATGAATGCGTGTCACATGACCAATGTAAACACCAAAGCCTTGCGATGCCACGTAGTTCTACCGGGATATTATTTGCCCAATGCCAATAGTTACTTCCCGTAGATTCATGAAACCCATCTTTTTAAGAGCATTACTCCCTTAATGCTACAAAATCATAACTTAAATATATTATTTCAAAACATTTTTCATTAAAAGGGACACTAAAAACGCTTACGAGCAGAGCAAGCGAATGTATGACCGGAATGCTCAGATGAATGTGACTTATTGTAGTGAATAACAATCAGACTCTATAGATATATATATACGTTGGTCTGACCGGCTGTGCTCGGGCCTAAACCCTCGTGCAATAGGGCACCAGCAATCAGTGGCACTTAATTCTAGGACCGTGTAACTTATCTTGAACTATTTAAAAATGAAATTATCATTTTACACATTTACTCACAGCTTAGTTTTGACTCTGTGCTTCCCGAACGAAGTGTTTCGCTCACAAGTGTTGCGGCAGATTTTACCAAATTGCCATTAGAATATGGAACCTTCAGCAGATCTTTCCCATCCTAAGACTGTTAGCAACCTATTTTATGTTAGTCTGGTTTCACCACCGACATTGCTGAAAAATGACTAGAATTTACTGTAATCTAGGGTTTATCAGCTTACGTTTGTCGTTTTTGTCTAACTTGTAGTTAAGTACCGACGATGCGCAGCAGGCCTGAGAATAGTTTGATGGTTCTGGTTTATCCTGAATCATTTCCATAATTTATCCTGAATCTTTATCATTTCAACGTTACACGCTCCTTGGCTATTTGCACTCTTGCTTGTGAACAATTTCACTTCGTTATCGGAAAGTCTCATTTCCGTCATGAAATTGTCTTGTAAAGGATAAACGCCTCGAACTAGCAATGCGGGAAGAAAAGAAAACGACCTTTGCCTGCCTGGGTCAGCACCGCCTAGTTAAATATTCGTTCATACAGTTATTGTGGATGCTGACATTGAATTGTCACGTCAGACCTCGAGCTTGCTCCGATGAAGGGCAAATGCTCGAAATGGCAGAGTTACTCGGTTTCCCACGTTGGTTAGCTCAACCTTGACAAAGCCTAGTACTCCTCTATCATGACCTATGCTGACAACAGTGAACGTTTAGAATGTAGAACTATGTCGTTGAACTTTGCACAGGCCCAAGTTAGGTCTGCCAATGTACGAAGGTGTGCACAAAAAACGATCTACAAAAGGAGTCTCGCACTGATAAACGGTGCACAAATCAAACTGACTTGTTCTTTACCAGCTTCCGATTTTATCTTATTATCCCTGAATATGTTACAAAGAAAATGGCATTCTTGTATGTACGAGTAATTATGGGATGCTTTCTGGTTGTGCCAGTATAAGATATACAATGGATATAAGACAATGGATACAAGACAATGGATACAAGACAATGGATACAAGACAATGGATACAAGACAATGGATATAAGACAATGGATATAAGACGATGGATATAAGACGTCACTTATTGGTTGTTTTCTGGAAATTGAAATACTTGTCACAGAATGCAAACCTGACATGTCTTGCATGTAGCTTTTTGGAGCTTGTTGTAAATTAACATGCAAGTGTAGATGTAATATACACTAAAAACATTACCAAGCAACCCGAACAGTTAACCAAATACGTTGGATCATCTCGAAGCGCTTAGCAGAAGGATGGGTTGTCTCTGTAGGCTTTGACCAGCGTACCTGTGCATGAATGTCCCTTGGTGAATAATTCCGCTCTGTCTATACCTCATTCCGCAATAATTCCTGTCCTTGTCCCATTTAGAATACCTGCTTCCTTGTTTTGATCATGGATCTCCAACATCCAATTGGCAAGGTCCAGCCATTCTCTGGCTGCCGTTGTCACTCTACTGTAAACAATCCATCATCGGAATAGCCAGATATTATGCTTACTATTGGTGGCTTTGTATTCCAATCACATCGGTAATATTAAGGAAGTGCTCGTTTATTGTTTTGTTTCTAATCGCAGGTTCACTCTTCACCTTTGTGTCCGGCTTGTAACTTCCTTCGGAGAGGTTGATGCAAAAAAGGAAGATGTAATCCAAGTTGCATTTACAAAATGTATATACAGTATATCAAAGCAAAGTGTTCACCTACTCTTAGGTTTCGTTTACAGGGACCAGCAAAATCTTTCAGATACTTTCTATTTTTTTTTACAGCACCAAAAGTACTCATTCCCTGCAGGTAAAAACCCACTCATTGTTAGTTGGTACTGACTGGCACTATGATCCAGACCTCTCCCTTTGCCTTCTTTTCCACTTGCACACACGCTGGAGAAACTTGAGTCATGCTGCGCATAAGTGAAGAATGTATATGATTTGAATTTGTGTGTATGGCAAAAGCTTTGGAATGTATAATGGTTAACAATAATAAAGGATGGAATAAAAGTAAGGAAGTTTGCTGATTTTGTTGTCTTATAACCACTTTAGTGGAGGTGTTGGCACGAGTCGTGACTCCAATTCGAGTGTGACTCGAGTTGCACTTTCTTTGGACTTATGACTTCACTTGTACTTGGGGAAAAAATGCCTTAGGACTTTGGATAATGTTTATGACTTGTGACTAAACCAAAATGACTGGTGGACAATCTTCATTGTTTTGCCGATTTTTTTGAGGATTTGTGCGAAAAGTTTTAAATCATCCATGTACAGTAGATGTATCACCTTTCCCGTCCCTTTGGACGTTCTTATTGCATGTTATCATATATCCGTGTCCTTGCTCATTCATGAGGTTGCTCAGTGGGTCCAGAGCCGGACAAAACATGAGGGAGGAGGCTGTCTCCCTGGGAGATACCACGTCGTAACTTCACCCCTGGTAAATTTTGATCTTCCTCTCTAAGTCCTGCGGTATCGATGTGGTGTTCCAAAGCTCCATTGCTTTCTAAATCGGTTTGATTACTTGAGGATTGATCTTGTACAATCGCATGCATTTTATCATCCATGAATGTGGGATACTATCAATCGCTTTTATTCGTCTATCCAAGCAGTTGGTTGGACAGTTGGTTCTTCTCGTTTTACAGTTTTCGAGTATGGCCTTGTTTAGTAGGAGGTGGTCTATTGGTCCATACCATTCTCTATTACTGCATCCCTTCTGTTATTAGTCCCATACCGGTGTACACCGGAGGGGACTATAGGTTTGCACGCCATCAGTCCGTCAGTCCGTCACGCAAAGAACAGTTTTCCGGACTTATTTTTCTAAACTCTTAATGCTAATGATTTCAAACTTGGTACATGGTTTCCTTATGATAAGTTACAGATCGAGTTCGAACTTCACGACGTTTCGATCATTTTTGACAAAGTTATGGCACTTTGAACTTTGGGAATTCTGATGATCCTTAACTCAGTGCCATTTTAAGTTTTAATTTCCTTTAAAAAACAATTTCTCTGCAATAATTGGACCGATTGAGAAAATTTTCACCACATGATGGACTCAGTCTGCAGAATATTTTAATGGTAATTATGACGTCACAGGTCACGTGGTTCGGTCGCCATATTGTTTTTCGTGAAAACACGATAACCCCTTTTTCTCTGCAACGGCTGAACAGATCGTGGCCAAACTTTGCAGGCAGAATCGCATACCCATGACGAACAAAAAAGTCAGCGAGCATGACGTCATGCATCACATGGTTTCAGAGTTATGGCGTTTTTAAGCATGGACCTTTAAAACGGAGCCCCTCCCTCATTTTTGATCCAATCGAGGGGAAACTTCACAAATCTGTTGAGCATATCAGTCTACTAAAATATCTTTTGGAATTTGCGATAGGGCACGTGGTTTGTCAGATATCGTTAATTAAACGAACATATTTAAAAAATTGATATCTCTTGAATCGCCAGTACCTCAGACCGTGAGTTGGTAATAATTTATATAATTCACACAGTGCAATACGTGCAGGCCGCTCCACGGAGCTACCTTGCGGGCCTATCAATGAGGCGAGGTGTGACACACATGTATCTCAGCATACCTCAGATCAAGTTTGAAAACCAGCATCAACCATGCAAAAATTTGCATATTCGATCATTTTTGACAAAGTTATGGCACTTTGAACTTTGGTAGGGGACACGTATTGCAGCGCAATACTCAGAATGCTTGTTCCTCTGGGCTTCCTTCTTGTGTTAAGTGGTGCTACATCATTCCTGTGACGATTCCTGCAAGAAGTTTATATGTTTTTGTAGACTAGTTATTGGTCGGTATTTGTGAGGTTGTTGAGTTTCTTTTGTGAGCTACTCAGCCATTACCTTTTTCTCTTTGATAGGTTCGGTGAATGCTTGAGCATAGTGATTGGGGAGATCATCTAGTTCACAGATTCTTAACCGCTGATCCGAGGAAGGAAAGATACCAGTCCATGGAGTAATGCCAGAAAAACAAAAATTGCTGTCACTCACCCGCTGGCAATGCCGATGAATCTACATATATAATGGCGCAAGTTTTTATACATGTATCATCCACTCTAGGGGCGGATCCAGGATTTTTTGAAAGGGGGGGGGGGGGGGTGGAAATGAAGGGAACATGGTGCATACTCACCTAGATGCTGCCAGTGTGAAGCCATCAGGGCATGGGGTCTGGGGCCTACTCAAGGCACTTGGAAACTTTGGGATTTTAGATGCTTTCAGGTGCATTCTGAGCATCTGCCGACCACATTGGCTATATGGTGGGAGGGGCAAAGAAACCTTTGTTTCAATTGTAATATATATTTTGTTTTTATGCCTCCACCGACGAAGTCGCCGGAGGCATTATGTTTTCAGGTTGTCCGTCTGGCTGTCCGTCCACCCGTTCATCCGTGGTAGGTTTT
This sequence comes from Myxine glutinosa, assembly GCF_964187855.1. Classification (NCBI taxonomy): domain Eukaryota; kingdom Metazoa; phylum Chordata; class Myxini; order Myxiniformes; family Myxinidae; genus Myxine; species Myxine glutinosa. The sequence goes on along the minus strand of NC_136268.1, from coordinate 143,783,044 downwards.
CGTTACTACGATAACTAGAGAACGGCTAAAGGGATCTTAGTCAAACTTGGTGCAGGTATGTATAATGAGGTAAAGATGAACTCATTCGATTTTGGGGTCAAGGTCAAAGGTCAAATCTGTAATATGTCTATAACTTGAGAACGGCTGAAGTGATCCGATTCAAACTTCGTACAGATATGTATAATGTTGTAACGATTAACTTATTAGATGTTGGGGTCATAGGTCAAATATGTAATCTATATTATAATCTCTGTGGGTGATCCTGTCTGTCTGTCTGTCCAGGGGAGTGGCCACACCCAGTCTGGGAGGGGCTTCAAAAACAAATATCCACCATTTTGTTTCCTTGCATAGCTATGAGGCCTCTTTTGTTCGGCCTGTGGTGTCTCACTATCTCTCACTATTTCAATGAGAGTTATTTCAACTCTAATTCGATATCTCATCATTTTTCACAGTCACCAACATGGTTTTCGATTCGGTTGAAAAAAAACAGCAATAAAATTCGATGAAAGTTTCCGTTTATAGAACGAAATGCATTTTCAAAGGCCTATAACATAAAGGCCAAAGAGACTCTCACGCCTTCATCTCCACTCTAACTCACCATCTGATTTCATTTTTATCGAGGGTTTTAGACTCGGTTTCAGCAATAATTGAGAAAATTAACGCACACACGGGAAAATGCCGAGATATATAAAAAATTCGCTTTTTCTTTTCCGTTAAGATATATTACTTTTCCGTTTGATGACAGTTGTCACAAAAAAGTCAACAATGTGGGGAGAGGGGCAGAGCTTCGTTCGAAATTACCGACAGATATTTCTTCGTTCCAATTTCATTCATAAAAAAGTAATCCTGTTTGAACACTCCATTCATTCCATCCTTAGTCCCAAACCCATCTCTCTCTGTTCCCACCTTTCCCAGTCGAACCCAACTGCTCCTGGACTCTGTGTCCTTCTCTCCTGACAAGGTGGAGGAGTTTTTGTCAAACCTCGACTCTGATTCTGCAACTGGACCAGACGGGATCAGCCCACGGGTCCTAAAATCCTGCTCTGCCGCTCTATCTCACCCTCTCTCTGTTCTTTTCACCCTATCTTTTGCTCAAGGTCATCTGCCAGCATCCTGGAAATCAGCTAACATTACCGCTTTACACAAAAAAGGTGCAAAAACAGATCCTTGCAACTACAGACCAATCAGCCTGCTCCCAATTATCAGCAAAGTCATGGAACCCATCATTGCTTCGGATATGAAATCTTTCCTCTTCTCCAATGGCTTGATCTCTGATCATCAATTTGGTTTCAGACCAGGTCACTACTCTGGACATGCTGCTTCTGCTGTCTCAACAATGGATGGAGGTCCTCAATGCCAAACAGGAAATCAGAGCTGTCTCCCTTGACATATCACGGGCCTTTGATACGGTCTGGCACCCAGCTCTGCTCACCAAACTCTCCTCCTATGGTATCCATGGAAATCTCCATGCATGGCTTGCGGACTTCCTCTCTGGTCGTAGTCAACGTGTGGCCCTGAATGGATTTCTCTCATCTCCCCTTCCTGTTCAGGCTGGAGTTCCCCAAGGAAGTGTGCTGGGCCCTGTGCTTTTTCTGGTCTTTATCAATGATCTCTCCGACTCTCTGGAAAATCCTCTCTATCTCTTTGCTGATGACTCCACTCTCTGCCGCTCCATTCCTCTTCCCTCAGATCGGCAGTCTGCAGCCTCCTCACTCTCTGAAGACCTGGACAAAATCACAGACTGGTCAAACAAGTGGAACATGTCTTTCAATCCTGACAAATCTCACTCTCTTACTATGTCTCTCCGAAAAGATCGACTGGTCAACCCTCCCATCTACTTTCTCAACAATCCTCTCCAAGAAGTTCTGTCGCTCAAGCTTTTGGGTCTCACTATCTGCCATGATCTTTCTTGGGAAAACCACATTTCCAAGCTGGCCTCCAAAGCCAGTCGCCGACTGGGCATCCTCCATCGTGCGAAGTCCTTCCTCGGCACACCTGAGCTCCTCACCACATACAAGGCTTTCATCCGCAGCTCAATGGAATACTGTTCTCCCCTATGGGCCGGTGCTCCTGCCTCACACCTGGCTCGGCTTCACGCTGTTGAATCCAAAGCTTTCAAAATCATTGGAATCTCCCGCGATGAAGCTATCTCTGAGGGCCTTTCACTCACTCACCGCAGGCAGGTAGGTGGTCTTTCTGTCTTCTACCGACTCCTCTCCGGCCTTGCTCCCCCAGCTCTCTCTGTGCTCTGTCCCCCAAATATTCCTACAGGTCGCACAAGATCTGCCAGCAACCCTCTGATGGTTAAACTGCCGAAATCTCGGCTCTCTGCTCACCTTCACTCTTTCATTCCTCTTTTCTCCCGCCTCTGGAACAAACTCCCACACTCCCTTCAATCCCTCTCCTCCCTCCAGGTCTTTAAAACAGCTGTTCACCATCATCTCTTATCTTCCCCCATCCAAAACCTTGATCTTTTCTACCCCCACTAATTCACCCCAGATCCACCTTGTTTGAAATTCCAACTTCTTTCCTGGAAATCCTGGCAGTGTCCATATGTTTATACCTCTCCCACCCCCCCCCCCCCCTTTCACATGCCTCACCCCCAAAGCCCTCTCCCTCCCACAGATCTCTCGATGTCTCCATGTCTCTCGGTCCCTGCTCTCAAATGTTGTGTTTGTGTCCTTCCCCCTCTCTCCCCATCTTGTCTACCGCTCCCGATGTTATTTGTTTTATGTGTCGGTTTGTCTTTCTGTGTGATTAATGTTCGCTCTTTCACGAGCCTCGATCTTGTATACAAAAAAAAAAAAAAAAAAAAAAAAAAAAAATGGGGGGTTTTTCACACGAGTTTTCAAGGCTGAATCGTGTTCACCGAGGATTAATAAACAAACTCCATTTCACGTGTGCATGGACATGTAATTCACAAATGTAAAATAAATAAATAAACACAGACAGCAGATTGCCGAGAGATATTTTTCCGTTCTTATTTTATAAGTTATGTCCACGTACACTTTAAATAAGTTTAATTGAAATCTTTAATTTCAAAAAAAGTCATTTTGTACGCTGTAACGAAAAGAGTAACATTGGTTTTCGCGGGACAGAAAGGTGCAATGTAATGTTCTTATACACCACCCATAAGACTTTTTCCCAGGGACTTTTCCATTTGAGCTGTATTCTTCATATTGTCGGAATGTTTCATTCTTCAGACGAAGTCACAATATAAAGTTACAATTAGGTACCCTGCACGTGGGGAGAGGGCGGAGCATCGTTTACGTGTCCCCACGCGTGTTTGTAAATGCTGTCTCCAAAATGAATTAAATAATGAGGGAACAGAATAATACCGCCAATGAATGTTAACACAGACTTGCACGGGATGCTGAGCAACAACATTGGAAGGTAATATGTGCTCAGCAAACATATACAAGAGCAGCTGCAATGAATCCGGATGAAGTACGTATTGCATAATATTGTTGAAGATCATCATTGCTGTCACTGCCGGAGTGAGGAGGAGAGAGGAGACTGAGGAAGGGGGAGAGGAGACTGAGGAAGGGGGAGAGGAGACTGAGGAAGGGGGAGAGGGGACTGAGGGAGGGGGAGAGGAGACTGAGGGAGGGGGAGAGGGGACTGAGGGAGGGGGAGAGGGGACTGAGGGAGGGGGAGAGGGGACTGAGGGAGGGGGAGAGGGGACTGAGGGAGGGGGAGAGGGGACTGAGGGAGGGGGAGGGGGAGAGGGGACTGAGGGAGGGGGAGAGGGGACTGAGGGAGGGGAGAGGGGACTGAGGGAGGGGAGAGGGGACTGAGGGAGGGGGAGAGGGGACTGAGGGAGAGGGGACTGAGGGAGGGGGAGAGGGGACTGAGGGAGGGGGAGAGGAGACTGAGGGAGGAGGAGAGGTGCCTGAGGGAGAGGGAGAGGGGACTGAGGGAGGGGGAGAGGCGACTGAGGGAGGGGGAGAGGAGACTGAGGGAGAGGATGTTTCAGACGCTCCTATAAAAGGACACGGAGCCGTTAGTAGTTCGAGCAATCCATGTTCCGCGTCCGGCACTCCCGGCCCGGAGGTGACTCCGGAAGTACATGTGCACAGTACACTGGGCGGTGTTATCAACACAAGCTAACACCTGTAACATCTCCCTTTTTTAACATTACTAATATGTGATGCAATCGATTCTACCAAAATTTCGAAAAGAGATGTAAACTGGTAACACAACATAACAATAGTCAATATTCTGGCTAAATTATAACATAGGATTATGCCAGGAGCTGAACATTTCCACCAATCAATGACATCAAATCAATAACTAAATGTCCTTGCTGTTACTTGCAACAGTTCACAGATCGAGTCTGTTTGGGGGTTTTGACAGTCTTCCACTGCGGGAGAAAACAGGGCTCCTGTGTGAGAGAGGCTCTTTGACCATCGCCGGTGTTGAGGGTGTGCTGCAGGTCCTCCCTGCTGGTGTGCTCACTCTCCCCAAATTCTTCTTAGCATTGCAGCCCCCAGGCTCAATGGCAGTTTTGTCTTCACTTTGCACATCCGGTCTTGTGATGCTCTGGTTGTGCCTTTCCTCCGCTAGCAAATCCGAGGGCTGTCCATAACAGGGAGGTGGTGCTGACTCAGCTACTCTCAGATCCACGCGATTGCGGCGATACAGGGCATCCTCCACATCCACGAGATAGGAGCGTGGGGCAACCTGTTGCACGCAGGTTCCTATTTTCCAGCGACCAGTTCGGTCTCCAGGCAGTGGTTTCATACGGATGCACTCACCAACTTTTATTTCAGGTAAGTCTCTGGCTGACCTGTCATAGCCGAGCTTGGATATCTGCTTTTTCTGACGCAGTTTCTCCAAAACACCTGGCACCACACAAGGCTCAAGCAACTTGTCGGTCACAGGTAAAGGTGTTTTCAGCCTTCTTGACATCAAGCGCTGCGCTGGGCTGCTGTCCATGCCCTCAGTTGGTGTGTTCCTCCACTGGAGTATGGCCTTCCACGGGTCATTGCCATCACACGTAGCTTTCTTGCACAGGTTCTTTACGATTTGGATGGCAGACTCAGCTTTGCCATTGGCTTTTGGGTGTCGTGGAGAGGATGTGAGATGCTCAAATTCCCATTCAATGGTAAAGCATCTGAATTGCTCGCCTGCAAATTGAGGCCCATTGTCAGAGATTACACGGTCCGGTTGACCGTGACGTGCGAATTGTGCCTTGCATCGCCGGATTGTTGTCTCAGCAGACAGGTCTGGGAGCAGCTCAATTTCCCAGAAGTCAGAATAGTGATCGACCATCAGGAGGAAATCTTTCCCAATGTACTTGAATAAGTCCATGCTGATGATCTGCCAGGGCCGTGTGGGCAACTCGTGCGACATCATCGTCTCCTTTTGCTGCTCATGTGCATATTCATTGCACACGGAACATTTACTGACAACGTCTTTGATCTCTGCTTGCATGTTTGGCCAGAAGAGAGTATCGCGTGCTTGCCTGTAGCATGCTTCCCCTCCAATGTGGCTGGAGTGGGTTCGTGCCAGCATCTCTGGGCGCAAAGACTTCGGTATGATAACTCTCTGACCTTTGAACAGCACACCATTCTGCACACTGATTTCATCTCTGCATAGCCAACAATCTCCAACAGCAAGAGATGTCTCCTCTCTCTGGTCAGGCCACCCGGCCAAGACAACAGCTTTTAGTGCTTGCAGGTATTCGTCTATGTCTGTGTGCTGTCTGATCTGAAGCAGGCGTCGATCAGTGACGTTCAGGTAATCTGCCTGATTGATCTGCTCCACAGCATACTGCTCCTGCTGCATGCTACAAACTGTGTGTCGCTCATGTTCCACATTGGAAGTACTGACCGCTGCTGTTGCCCTGCTGAGCATGTCGCTGATATACATTTTAGGCCCAGGCTTGTACACAACCCTGAGGCTGTAGTTCTGGAGTGTGAGCAGCATGCTCTGGAGCCGCTTAGGTGCGCTTAGGAGAGGCTTGCTGAAAATGGCAATGAGCAGCTTGTGATCAGTCTCTGCCGTGATCACTTCCCGGCCATACAGATAGTGATGGAAGCGTTGACAGGCAAACACTATGCTCAGGCATTCGTTAGCGCCCTTGATGCAAATGCAACCGGTTGTCCCTCTTGCATTATCTTATCTTACAACATCCCACTTCTGACACCATGTTTCAGACGCTCGTATAAAAGGACACGGAGCCGTCAGTAGTTCGAGCAATCCATGTTCCGCGCCCGGCACTCCCGACCCGGAGGTGACTCCGGAAGTACATGTGCACAGTAGGCCTACACTGGGCGGTGTTATCAACACAAGCTAACACCTGTAACAGAGGAGACCGAGGAAGAGGGAGGGGAGACTGAGGGAGGGGGAGAGGAGACTGAGGGAGGGGGAGAGGAGACTGAGGGAGGGGGAGAGGAGACTGGGGGAGGGGGAGAGGAGACTGGGGGAGGGGGAGAGGAGACTGGGGGAGGGGGAGAGGAGACTGGGGGAGGGGGAGAGTAGACTGGGGGAGGGGGAGAGGAGATTGGGGGAGGGGGAGAGGAGACTGGGGGATGGGGAGAGGAGACTGGGGGAGGGGAGAGGAGACTGGGGGAGGGGGAGAGGAGACGGGGAGGGGAGAGGAGACTGGAGGATGGGGAGAGGACACTGAGGGAGGTGGAGAGGAGACTGGGGAAGGGGGGAGGAGACTGAGGGAGGGGGAGAGGAGACTGTGGGAGGGGGAGAGGAGACTGGGGGAGGGGGAGAGGAGACTGGGGGAGGGGCAGAGGAGATTGGGGGAGGGGGAGAGGAGACTGGGGGAGGGGGAGAGCAGACTGGGGGAGGGGGAGAGCAGACTGGGGGATGGGGAGAGGAGACTGGGGGAGGGGAGAGGAGACTGGGGGAGGGGGAGAGGACACTGAGGGAGGTGGAGAGGACACTGGGGGAGGGGGAGAGGAGACTGGGGGAGGGGAAGAGGAGACGGGGAGGGGAGAGGAGACTGGAGGATGGGGAGAGGACACTGAGGGAGGTGGAGAGGAGACTGGGGAAGGGGGGAGGAGACTGAGGGAGGGGGGAGAGGAGACTGGGGGAGGGGGAGAGGAGACTGGGGGAGGGGGAGAGGAGACTGGGGGAGGGGGAGAGGAGATTGGGGGAGGGGGAGAGGAGACTGGGGGAGGGGGAGAGGAGACTGGGGGATGGGGAGAGGAGACTGGGGGAGGGGAGAGGAGACTGGGGGAGGGGAGAGGAGACTGGGGGAGGGGGAGAGGACACTGAGGGAGGTGGAGAGGACACTGGGGGAGGGGGAGAGGAGACTGGGGGAGGGGAAGAGGAGATGGGGAGGGGAGAGGAGACTGGAGGATGGGGAGAGGACACTGAGGGAGGTGGAGAGGAGACTGGGGAAGGGGGGAGGAGACTGAGGGAGGGGGGAGAGGAGACTGGGGGAGGAGGAGAGGCGACTGGGGGAGAGGGAGAGGAGACTGGGGGACGGGGAGAGGAGACTGGGGATGGAGAGAGGAGACTGGGGGAGGGGGATAGGAGACTGGGGGAGGTGGAGAGGAGACTGGGGGAGGGGGAGAGGAGACTGGGGGAGGGGAAGAGGAGACGGGGAGGGGAGAGGAGACTGGAGGATGGGGAGAGGACACTGAGGGAGGTGGAGAGGAGACTGGGGAAGGGGGGAGGAGACTGGGGGAGGGGGAGAGGAGATTGGGGGAGGGGGAGAGGAGACTGGGGGAGGGGGAGAGGAGACTGGGGGATGGGGAGAGGAGACTGGGGGAGGGGGAGAGGACACTGAGGGAGGTGGAGAGGACACTGGGGGAGGGGGAGGGGAGACTGGGGGAGGGGAAGAGGAGATGGGGAGGGGAGAGGAGACTGGAGGATGGGGCGAGGACACTGAGGGAGGTGGAGAGGAGACTGGGGAAGGGGGGACGAGACTGAAGGAGGGGGGAGAGGAGACTGGGGGAGGGGGAGAGGAGACTGGGGAAGGGGGAGAGGAGACTGGGCGAGAGGAGACTGGGGGAGAGGAGACTGGGGGAGGTGGAGAGGAGACTTGGGGATGGGGAGAGGAGACTGGGGGAGGAGGAGAGGAGACTGGGGGACGGGGAGAGGAGACTGGGGACAGAGAGAGGAGACTGGGGGAGGGGGATAGGAGACTGGGGGAGGTGGAGAGGAGACTTGGGGATGGGGAGAGGAGACTGGGGGAGGAGGAGAGGCGACTGGGGGAGAGGTAGAGGAGACTGGGGGATGGGGAGAGGAGACTGGGGATGGGGAGAGGAGACTGGGGGAGGGGAAGAGGAGACTGAGGGAGAGGAGACTGGGGGAGGGGGAGAGGAGACTGAGGGAGGGGAGAGGAGACTGGGGGAAGGGAGAGGAGACTGGGGGAGGGGGAGAGGAGACTGAGGGAGGGGGAGAGGAGACTAGGGAAGGGGAAGAGGAGACTAGGGGAGGGGGAGAGGATACTAGGGAAGGGGAAGAGGAGACTAGGGGAGGGGGAGAGGAGACTTGGGGGTGGGAGGGAGAGGATTTGAGCTCTTGAAGTCACATTTTACATTAGATGTAATGACACATTTCAAACTGTATTTCCCATGTGCACGCACATGCATTCACATGTTATCAGAAGTAAATAAATTGTCGATTACATTATTTGTGGATCTGATAAATTGCCAGTAACCATTTTGTAAAACTGAATGTGCCACAACGAAATGAAGATGTCCAAATGTCACACACGTCCAAGCCCAGTGGGATTCCCATGGGTGACCCCACTAGTCGGTCTATAACTTGAGAAAGGCTGAAGTGATCAAATTCAAACTTGGTACAGGTATGTATAACATTGTATAGATTAAGTGATTAGATTTTGGGATCATAGGTCTTAGGTCAAAGACTGTAATAGGTATATTACTTGAGAATGGCTGAAGTGATCCAATTCAAATTTGGAATGGGTATGTATAATGATGTAAAGATTAAATGATTATCATTTGGGGTCAAGAGGTCAAACAAGGGTCAAAGTCTGTAATAGGAGACAATGTGTCAGTGTGGCAGGCTACACTTGATGCTAACAGGTTGTGCAGCAATTGCTGGGGTGAGACTCAATCTGTGCCTTGCTTTCTATATATATATTGTTGTGTGACTCCCCTTGGATAATACCGGGGGAGTCACGGATAGCCAACAGCGAGCTTTTAACTCCGTAGGCGGTGTCCAAATGCGAATTTTATATACGTGGGGAAAGAAAGGGGAGGAGGAAGCTGAAGCTTACCTGTTGCGATCGCCGGCAGTCCTAACCTGCAAAAAGTAACTCAAACCTAGGCGGATTTAAAATGTACAAAAATAAACAATCACGGCTCGGCTCCTCGGGGCGTGTCTTCGGCCTGCCTGTCTTTCGGGGCGATGTAGCTGGTGCATCCCAAATGGCAGTGTTCAGAACTGGCTTCCAGTTGGTTTTATGGTTATTATTTAGTGCAATTAATGGGCGTTTCTCACTAGTGTCTAGGGTGCAGTGCAAAAAGAGCCAAAGGATAAATCACATAGGGTAAGACATACAAGGGATAATTTATCCTCATCCCCGAAGCTAGTCAACATGCCCGCCCCCTTGTGACGGGAATGAAGATACACCTTACTCCGACATTCGGCTAAACAAAATTTATTACATGGTGATGGGTCTCACCATGATCATCAGAGAACCTACGTATACAAATCTACCTGACTACATATCACATATCACCAGCCCCACAAACAACAACAACGTGTGTGTGTGTGTGTGTGTGTGTGTGTGTGTGTGTGTGTGTGTGTGTGTGTGTGTGTGTGTGTGTGTGTGTGTGTGTGTGTATACAGTCACGTGAAAAAGTAAGTACACCCCATGTAAAGTTTTGACTTTTTCAACATATTTCAACATACAGCTATTTGATCTTCATTTCAACAATATTGATAGATAAAGGTGATATAATATAACAAATATCATGAAACATTTACATTTTGTAGTCCATTGTATAATTTAAATAAACATAAATGCAAATTTCGCATGTGGAAAAAGTAAGTACACCCCTACATTTATCACTACTTCAAATACCTAAAATTAGAATCAGGTGCACCAGCTCAGGTGCAAATGATTAGAACATCGTTAGAGAGGATCTTGGAGGAACCTGTCTTATTTAAACCTCAGACATTTAGTTTGGTTTGCTCTTTGTTGTTGAGGTGTGCGGCATCACCATTGCAAGATCAAAAGAGCTCTTTGAGGCCTTCAGAAAGAAGGTTATAGATGCCTACCAGTCTGGGAAGGGATTTAAAAAGATCTCCAAACAATTTGAAATCAATCATTCGACTGTCCGGAAGATCATCTACAAGTGGAGAAGATTCCAAACAACTGCCAACTTGTTCAGGCCAGGCCACCCCAGCAAGTTCAGCCCGAGAGCAGACCGCAAGATGCTGAAAGAGGTCTCTAAGAACCACAGAATGTCATCACGGGACCTACAGGTAGCTCTTGCCACTGTTGATGTCAAAGTACACGAGTCTACCATTAGAAAGAGGCTGCACAAATTTGATCTACGTGGGAGGTGTGCCAGGAGGAAACCTTTGCTGTCCAGAAAGAACATCAGGGCAAGACTAAAGTTTGCCAATGAACACCTCGGCAAAGACCAGCACTTCTGGAACAATGTGCTCTGGACAGCTGAGTCAAAGGTAGAGCTATTTGGCCACAGTACCAGAAGACATGTTTGGCGAAAACCAAAGACAGCATTTGACCACAAGAACCTGATACCAACTGTAAAGCATGGTGGTGGAAATATTATGGTTTGGGGCAGCTTTGCTGCATCAGGGCCTGGGCAGCTCACCATCATAGAATCCACTATGAATTCTTCATTGTACCAGAGGGTGCTGAGGATAATGTGAGGCCATCTGTCGGAAAGTTGAAGCTCAACCGAAGGTGGACCTTGCATCATGACAATGACCCTAAAATACTTGTAAATCCACCAAGCCCGCTCCCCCCAAGCCCTCTCCTTCCCACACATCTCCCTGCTCTCAAATGTTGTGTTTGTGTGTTTCCCCTTCTCTCCCCATCTTGTCTTCCGCTCCCTCTTTTTATATATTTTGTTTGTCTGGTTGATTTGTTTGTGAAGTAAATGTTAGCTCTTTCACGAGCCTCGATTCAGTATACAAAAAAAAAAAAAAAAAAAAAATGGCTGAAAAGAAAGAAATGGAGGGTTCTGGAATGGCCAAGTCAAAGCCCGGATCTAAATCCCATCGAGATGTTGTGGAGGAATTTGTAACGAGCTGTGCATGCAAGAAACCCCTCAAACATCGTACAGCTGAAAGAAATCTGCATGGAGGAGTGGGCAAAAATTTCTCCCAGTCGATGTTAGAGACTGGTAGACAGTTATAAGAAACGCCTACTTGAGGTTGTTTCTGCCAAAGGGGGCAATACCACCTATTAGAGGCAAGGGTGTACTTACTTTTTCCACATGCGAAATTTGCATTTATGTTTATTTAAATTATACAATGGACTACAAAATGTAAATGTTTCATGATATTTGTTATATTGTATCACCTTTATCTATCAATATTGAAATGAAGATCAAATAGCTGTATGTTGAAATTTGTTGAAAAAGTCAAAACTTTACATGGGGTGGACTTACTTTTTCACGTGACTGCACATGCGTGTATATGTGTGTATATGTGTATACCCCAGCAATTGCTGCACAACCTGTTAGCAACAAGTGTATACGGAGTGCATGCTCAGTGGCATTGGCAGCAGGAAGATACAAGTGGCAGCACGATCAGGTGCTGGCAGTGGTAGTGCAGATGGTGCAACAACAGGTGCTGAGATCGAGAGAGAGAAGAGTGGAGAAGGAGACCGATGAGGGAGAGATATTGTTTGTCAAAAAGGGCCAAGTGGTAAGAGGTGGAAAGAGGAGGAGGTGGAAAGCAAGAGGGCTGTCAGATGCTTGTGATTGGCAGGTGATGGCAGACCTAAAGCCACAATTGGTATTCCTAGAAGAGATCTGTGTGACAAGGTTGCGGCATGACATTGTCATCTGTCAATTTTATAAGGTTGCGGCCTGACAATTGCCAATTTTATAAGATTAATTGCCATGATATTTTATAATATACACATTAAATATTAATTGTCAATACAACATATTTCACACACATATTAATTGCCAATATTGTTATATGCCATGGATTTCTTTTGGGTGCCACGGAGATTTAGGGATTTTTTGATGGCATATTATGATCAGTTTTGGATGCGGTTTGCGACACAGTCCTATGTAACAGAGTGGCAGAAGTTGGAAGTGGGGATCCTGATGGGATGTACCATCTCCCCGATTTTGTTTGTGCTGGTTATGGAGTTGTTGATACGTGCGGTGAGTGGACATGGAAAAGAAGTGGAGCTAGCCCCTGGTCAGAGGTTGCCAGCAATGTTTGCTTTCATGGATGACCTGACAGTTGTCCAACAGTCCGCTGATGCAGCAGTAGAGGTACTGGGACGACTGGAAAGGTTGATGCGGTGGGCAAGAATGGGATTTAAAGCAAGAAAGTCGAGGAGTGTGATAGTGAGACGAGGAGTGGATAACATGCACAGGTTTGAGCTGGGAGGGGAGGTGGTTCCATCATTGGTAGAGGCCCCTGTGAAGACTTTGGGAAGATGGTATACAGTGGAGTTGAATGATGTGGGAAGAGTGGAGGATGTGAGGAACAAGCTTTTGAGAGGTTTGAAGACGATTGATGGATGTGGTTTGCCAGGTAAGTTGAAGGTATGGTGTTTGAAGTTTGGGTTGATGCCACGAGTATTGTGGCCATTGATGATGTATGATATTGCAATTGGGCATGTGGAGAGAATGGAGGTTGTGGTGAGCGGGTTTGTGAGGAGGTGGTTGGGAGTGCCACGCTGTTTGACGAACATTGCCTTTATGGTCAGGTGGTAAAACTCCAGTTTCCATTGACATCATTAACATCATCAAGGAGTTTAAGGTTTTGAGGGTGTGGGAGTTCATGATGTTTCGGGATTCAAGTGATCCAGTGGAAAGGAATGCTCTCACAGAGAAGTAGGGAAGTCGGAAGTGGAATGCAAGAGCAGAGGTGGACGAGATGGAGGAGCGGTTGCAACAGGAGGAGGTCATGGGGATGGTACAGCATGGGAAGCATGGCTTGGGGTGGATGGAGCATGAGCGATGGGGAAAGGTATGTGTGAAAGAGAGGAGGAAGATGGTTGAGAGGGAGGTGAGCAGAAAGGAGGAGGAGCAGAGATATGTGAAAGCAGTCGGTCAGGCACAGCAAGGTGCTTAGACTAGGTGGGAAGGTGTGCAGGTGAGGATGTTGAAGTGGCAAGAGATTTGGAGGATGGAGCCAATATTGTTGAGTTTCCTGTTGCGGGCAACGTATGATGTGCTTCCGTCACCTGTAAACTTGAGATTGTGGGGGTTGTTGCAGGAGGAGAGATGTTATTTGTGTGGAGGTCTGGGAACGGTGCAGCATGCACTGAGTGCAAGTTCAGTAGCATTGGCAGCAGGACAATACAGGTGGCGACATGATCAGGTGCTGGCGGTGGTGGTGCAGATGGTGCAACAAGAGGTGCTGAGGTCGAGAGAGAGAAGAGTGGAGAAGGAGACTGATGGGGGAGATGTGTTGTTTGTCAAAGAGGGCCAAGTGGTAAGAGGTGAAAAGAGGAGGAGGTGGAAAGCAAGAGGGCTGTCAGATGGTTGTGATTGGCAGGTGGTGGCAGACCTAAAGCCACAATTGGTATTCCCAGAGGATATCTGTGTGACAAGGTTGCGGCCTGACATTGTTAGGGGAATTGTCTGTACCTTGGGAAGAGAACATGGAGGAGGTGCACGAGAGGAAGAGAGGAAAGTACAGTGAGTTGGAGGCAGAGTGTCGGGAGAGGCGTTGACGAGTTTCTTGTCAGCCATTTGAGGTGGGTGTGGAGGATATATTGGCAATTCCTTTTCTGCATTTCTTGCTCGGCTTGGAGTGTGTGGGACAGAAAGAAGGAGGATGTGTGACATCGTGGATGTGGAGGAAGTGGAGTGGCCCAGGTTGCCTTGAAAGGCTCACTTTGGATATGGAGGAAGTTTATGGAGGCACGTCGAACGGTGTAGGTTGAGGTTGAGGGTGGTGGTTCATTTCAGTCTAAAGGGGTAGTGACTGAGCGCGGAAGAGAGATGGAGGTGTGTGAATGGTGTGTGTGTGTGTGTGTGTGTGTGTGTGTGTGTGTGTGTGTGTGTGTGTGTGTGTGTGTGTTGCAGGAGTGGGTGTGTTTTGCATGAATGTGTTTTTGTTTGAGTGGTGCATGTTGTAAGAGTAGATGATCGGTTGTTTTTTTTTTTGTTTTTTTTTTGGTGTGTGAGTGAGTGGATGAGGGGCTGTGGATTCTGGGAGTGGAGGTGGTTTTGTTGTTGTCGTCTGTGTTTTCACTGGCTGGGGGTGGGGGTATGTACGTATCTGGGTGTAGCTGCTGCATGTGGAGTCGTATGTGCCCCTGCTGGCCCACCTTGCTGACCTATCGAGGTTGAAGGGCCGAAACGCGATGATGCTGAGGACCTCGACCGATGAGGCACACTGGTCAGTGAGGTACACTTGTGACCAGGTGTGTTTTGAAATTACGTGTGTGTGTGTGTGTGTGTTTATATGACACTAACACACAACCCAAAGTATCGGTTGCAGGAATTAACAAATAAAGGGTTGCTGAGGCCCATAAACCGTCTCCGTAACATTATGTTGATACCGAATCGGTGTTCGCAGGTGACCATCACCTTTTGTGTGTAAATACCTCAAATTTCTTGCACCTGTCCGAGTTTTTCCCAAGCTGAGCGCATAAGGTGTCTCTTTTATCGCGTGCCTGGAATGGGTGCGGCGAGCACGTGGTGAGGTGCAGGTGTAACGCTGCACCTGGTTTGAAGGTCGCCTGTGTCTCTCCTGCTCCTTCACTCAGCCAAAGTGTGAACATCGTTCGACCTTCGCTCGTCTCGGTAAACCTGAAGGGAAGAAGATCACTTGAGATTTATTTGTTTATTTTGTTTTACATACGAAATATTTAGGATAACGGAAATGTGAAGACGGATTTGTGAGGGTTCCATTCAGGTGTTCTGTGTGTGTGTTTAAAACCTTCGCGTCGCACAAATCCGCTACCTGTCCCGCAGGTATGCAGCGCAACTCTTCCCGGCGGAAGGCGAACCCTTGGCGAGAGGCGTGCGTCACCCACGATGGCGTGAGGTCTGTCTCCCTGCGAGTGTGCACAGGTTAAAGGTCACGGGTATACGATGAGAGTAATGACACCTTCACATTCACAATATTGTCGTTCCAACATGTACCGGTAGTTGAGATACCTGTGTAGAGATTTTCACGACGACACCTCGTTTATATTTACCGTATCTGGAAATTGAAGGGTTAGCTTTGTGTTTCCTTCATTATTTGGTGTAAACAGGGGGAAATTGGGGTTTAATTGGGTTACTGTAGCCGCAACCTCGCTTCTCCCCCCTTCCGCCCCGTTCCTCAATCCTCCTTAGTTCCTGTACTTGAGGCATTAGCACAAAGGGACAGTTCAGGTACAACTCATAAGGTCCACGTCGACTGAGCATTCAATACCTTCAGAAAGTATTCACACCCTTTCATTTTTTCCCTTTTTTTTTTTTTTTTTTTTGGTATACAAGATCGAGGCTCGTGTAACAGCTAACATTAATGACAAAAAAAAAAAACGGACACAAGACAATAAAGGGAGCGGGAGACAAGATGGGGAGAGAGGGGGAAGCACACAAGTACATTTGAGAGCAGGGACATCGGGAGATTTGTGGGAGGGAGAGGGCTTGGGGGGGAGGAAGAGGTAAAAAAAAACACATGGACGCATGTTCCAGAGGTGGGAGAAAAGAGGAATGAAGGAGTGAAGGTGAGCAGAGAGTCTTGATTTTGGCAATTTCACCAGAAGAGGGTTGCTGACAGATCATGTGCGACCAAGGAGCTAGCACTTGCTAAGCCGGCCGTTCCTTTATGGAGTACTTGCTTGAGTGCTTAATCCACTTGGCTGATTGGTATTGGGACACACCCCCAGGTGGGAAGAGGACAATACCAGCGAGGAAGGGTTATTGAGAGAAAGAGGTGAGGATGATCGTCCTCCAGCTGCATGCGATGCTGCCACCTCCTCCACAAGTTGTCCTAAGACCGCGGGCACCTCTCCCTTGAACCGCCTCACAGCTCCAGCGGGATCTCGCAGGGTACCAAGGTATTTTGTTGTGTTGCAGCCTGAATTTACAGTTTATTAAATTCAGATTTTTCTTCTCACTGATCGACACATAATAATACTTCATAATGTCAAGATGGAATTTCTTTCGAATTTTTTTTACAAAATAATTAAAAGCTGAAATGTCTTGTGTCAATAAGTATTCAACCCCTTGTTATGACACTCCAAATTGAGCTCAGGTGCATCCAATTTCCTTTGATCATCCTTGAGATGTCTCCACAACATGATTGGAATCCACCTGGGGCCAATTCAATTGATCGGACATGATTTAGAAAGAAACACATCTTTCGATATAAGGTCCCACAGTTGACAGTGCATGTCAGAGCAGAAACTCTACCATGAGGTCCAAGGAACTATCCGTAGAACTCCGAGATAGTATTGTGAGGAAGCATAGACCTGGGGAGAGGAACAAAACAATTCCTAGAAAGTTCCCAAGAGTACAGTGAGCTCCATCATTAGCAAATGGAAAGAATATGGAACTACCCAGTCTCTTCCTCGAGCTGGCCATCTGAACAATCTGAGCAAACGTGCAAGAAGGACCTTGGTCAGGGAGGGAACCGAGAACACAATGACAACTTCGACAGAACGACAGAGTTCTTTGGTTGAGATGGGAGAACCTGTCGGAAGGACAACAGTCTCTGCAGCACTTCACAAATCTAGGCGTTATGGGAGAGGAGCCAGATGGAAGCCACTTCTGAGAAAAAGGCACATGACAGCACGCCTGGAGTTTGCAACAAGGCACATGAAAGACTCTGAGAGCATGAGGCAAAATATTTTGTGGTCTGATGAGACGAAAATTGAACTCTTTGGCCTGAACGCAAATCGCTACGTCTGATGGAAACCGAGCACAGCTCATCACCCATCTAACACCATCCCTACCATGAAGCATGGTGGTGGCAGCATCATGCTATGGAGATGCTTTTCAGCAGCAGGGATTGGGATACTTGTAAGGATACAGGGAACAATGAATGGAGCCAAATACAGGCAAATCCTTAAGGAGAACCTACTTCAGAGTGAAAAAGACCTTAGACTGTGGTGAAGATGTACCTTCCAACAGGAAAATGACCTCAATAATACAGCCAAAGCAACACTGGAATGGTCTCAAAACAAGAACGTGAAAGTCACTGAATGGCCCAGCCAAAGGCCAGATTTAAATCACATTGAAAATCTGTGGAAAGACTTGAAGATTGCTGTTCACCGACACTTCCCATACAACTTGAGAGAGCTTGAGCAAATCTGCAAGGAAGAATGGGAGAAACTCCCCAAATCCAGATGTGCAAATCTGATACTGACATACCCAAGAAGACTTGAAGTTGTGACCGCTGCCAAAAGCGTTTCGATGAAGTATTGACACTGAGGGCTGAATACTTGTGCAAATTAGATATTTCTGCATTTCACTTTCAATAACTCTGTAAAAATTTCTAAAAACATGTTTTCACTGACATTATGGGGTATTGTGTGTAGATTGGTAACAAAATAAATCTCAATTTAATCCATTTTAAATTCAGGGTGTAACGCAACAAAATGTGGAAAAGTGAAGGGGTGTGAATACTTTCTGAAGACATTGTATTTACAACAGCTATCACAGCACTGATAGTCCTTCCCAACATGATTAATGGTAAATATCATCACTGGCCCACATGGTCGGGAGTTTACAGTACGAGCAGCTGCGCATTTAGCAAGCTGAGAAAGTTTCCAAGTTTCCAAGTCTTTCGTTGTGCAGAGGCACAGCCCTTTTTCTTAAGCACTTTTCCAAGTGTTTTCAGCTTATTTCCGAAGAATTGTGAGCCATTTTGGTTAACAATCCGTATCAACCACAGACGGTATACTTTGTGATGCCCTGAACACCAGCAGCTCCTGGGGTGTCTGCGCATGTGCGCCGAGCATTCTGGGATGCAAAAAGAAATGCGTCATTCCAAAAGTCACGTATTCAACTTGTGTATTCTTCGCGATGAGAATTCCTTGGTGGACTTCTCCCTCACCTGTTTGAAGAGAAAGGATCGATGTATAAAGATCATAGAGCTTCTTTAATAGATGCATTGCGATAAAAAGAAGAAGAAGATCTAAATTAGGGCCATTTGTTGCCAGAGTGTTGTCGGTATGAGACCAGCTCACCCATGGAGACCATCAGAGTAATAAAACCATACGAGTTCCCTTACAATGAACCTCGAGGCAGGAGGAGGCCATAGGCCCATCAGTCCTGCACAATGGTTGCCAACCTATGGTCGATTGTCCATGCTTTATCCCTTTAAATGTTGTGCATCAAGCTAGGAAGCACCACGTACTATTTAAAAACCCTTTGGTATAACTTGGCCGGGGTTTGAACTCCCGACCTCCCAGACTGACAGAGGATGCTCTAACAACTAGATGATATTCAGAGAATACTTACCCTGCGCAGTCAACTTGGTGTGAGCAAACACTTCTATTTTTGAACGTTAGTTTTTTTAGATCCAATTTTTTTTTTGATCATAAATTCATATTCTCTGAATAATTGTTGCATAGATCATGCTCTTTCAAACTGATCAGACGAAGCGTTGTCCCTATCGAATTATGACGTCATAATTATGGCAACAATGACGTCATCGTTAACAACACCTATTTCCCATATGAAGTTATTCACAATGAGCCACGTTAAAATTTTTAAAATGCTGACACGGCACACACTTTACTTTACTGAAATGCAGACACAAATGTTATATTGTCGTCAAAAATCGTCGGAATTTCGCCAAATCTGTTTTGGTCGTGTGTTAATATACCTCAGCGATTGACAAATCTGAAATCAGAATTGTATTTGAGGTCAAAATGACCCCTTGAGGTCGCTCTGTACTTTGCCTGCTCGTCATGTGCAGTGTGATAATTAATTCCATGCCCACTCTAGAAGACTCTTCTTCTTCTTCTTCACGCAATAACAACTTCTAGCTTCCAGACCGTACATTCAATCATCTTGTAATTTTGCACACGTGTTACACTTCATGACTTCTACTATAATGTAAAGTTTCATAACGAATAAATGAAGCGGTTCCAGAGTTATAATTTTAAAAATATTTTCGTTTAATTATTTATATCTGCCAAACCACGTCACCTACGCAAATTCCAAAAGGTGTTTTAGTAGACTGATATTCTAAACGCATCTGTGAAGTTTCCCCTCGATAGGATCAAAAATGAGGGAGTAGCTAGGTTTTAAAAGTTTATGCTTTAAAACGTCATAACTCCAAAACCATGTGATGCATGACATCATGCTTGCTCACTTTTTTTGTTCGTCATCGGTATGCGATTCTGCCTGCAAAATTTGGCCTCGATCTGTTCAGTCGTTTTGGAGAAAATTTGATTTTAGGGGTTTTTCAGGCTTTTCACTCAAACAATATGGCGTCCGAACCACGTGACCTACGACGTCATTATAATATTATTTCTGCATCAATTTATACCGAGAAGGAGCTTAAGAAATTTCATCCTGATCGGATAAAGTTTTGTACTTGTCTAATTATGACGTCATAATGGAAGCACCTATGACGTCATCATTCACATATGTTATTCCACATGGAGAGTTTTTTGCAATGAGACCTGCCTCACTTATTTCTGTGCAGCGGTTTTTGAGATATAGAGGTGCAAAGTTTTTGTTTTTTCCAAGATGGCGCCCGTACCACGTGACCTGTGAAGTCATAATATGCACTAAAATATTCTTCAGGAGGAGGCCCTCCTATGGTGAAAATTTCATGTCAATCGGACCAACGGTTGCCGAGAAAATGAATTTTTAAGATGCAGACATGCACGTGCGTATGTACCCGAATGTCTTTCGCTTCGCGAGCGCAGGGTAATTACACCACCAAACATGGTTATCTGGCTGGTTAACAGTAGATAAGCCCCCACCATGTCCCCCTCTCCACCCAAGTAAACTGCCATGCTCCAGACAGGACAATGTGTGGTCTACAGACAGGACAATGTTTGCCAGATGCATCAACCTGTTGGTCGGAATCCATGCAGCAATGGCCGTTCAAGCAACAATGAAGGAGACTGTGTTGTGGTTTTTGTTTATTGTTGATGGTTATGAACACGTGGTTTGTTTCTCTGCAGATCAGAGTTGCAGCAGCTTCTGATGGTCTACAACACGTACCATAAAGGGACACCGTTTGAGCTAATTACTTCTTTGGTACGACTCACCTGGCTTGCTCCCAGATATTCTCACCTCACTCAAACATACGCACCTGAGTTTGTGAGATGCAGACATGTTACTCACATACCTTCATTCATGTCTTCATGCCTGGTGGCCGGTACACATGTCTCTTCACTCAACCGTCAATTTGTTTTATACCTACAGTCACGTGAAAAAGTAAGTACACCCCATGTAAAGTTTTGACTTTTTCAACATATTTCAACATACAGATATTTGATCTTCATTTCAACAATATTGATAGATAAAGGTGATATAATATAACAAATATCATGAAACATTTACATTTTGTAGTCCATTGTATAATTTAAATAAACATAAATGCAAATTTCACATGTGGAAAAAGTAAGTACACCCCTACATTTATCACTACTTCAAATACCTAAAATTAGAATCAGGTGTACCAGCTCAGGTGCAAATGATTAGAACATCGTTAGAGAGGATCTTGGAGGAACCTGTCTTATTTAAAACTCAGACATTGAGTTTGGTTTGTTCTTTGTTGTTGAAGTGTGCGGTGCCACCATGCCTAGATCAAAAGAGCTCTCTGAGGCATTCAGAAAGAATGTTATAGATGCTTACGAGTCTGGGAAGGGATTTTAAAAGATCTCCAAACAATTTGAAATCAATCATTCGACTGTCTGGAAGATCATCTACAAGTGGAGAAGATTCCAAACAACTGCCAACTTGTTCAGGCCAAGCCGCCCCAGCAAGTTCAGCCCGAGAGCAGACCGCAAGATGCTGAAAGAAGTCTCTAAGAACCACAGAATGTCATCACGGGACCGACAGGTAGCTCTTGCCACTGTTGATGTCAAGGTGCATGAGTCTACCATTAGAAAGAGGCTGCACAAATTTGATCTACATGGGAGGTGTGCCAGGAGGAAACCTTTGCTGTCCAGAAGGAACATCAGGGCAAGACTAAAGTTTGCCAATGAACACCTAGGCAAAGACCAGCACTTCTGGAACAATGTTCTCTGGACAGATGAGTCAAAGGTAGAGCTATTTGGCCACAGTACCAGAAGACATGTTTTCGTGAAAACCAAAGACAGCATTTGACCACAAGAACCTGATACCAACTGTAAAGCATGGTGGTGGAAATATTATGGTTTGGGGCAGCTTTGCTGCATCAGGGCCTGGGCAGCTCACCATCATAGAATCCATTATGAATTCTTCATTGTACCAGAGGGTGCTCGAGGATAATGTGAGGTCATCTGTTGGAAAGTTGAAGCTCAACCGAAGGTGGACCTTGCAACATGACAATGACCCTAAACATACCAGTAAATCCACCAAGGAATGGCTGAAAAGAAAGAAATGGAGGGTTCTGGAATGGCCAAGTCAAAGCCCGGATCTAAATCCCATCGAGATGTTGTGGGGGGATTTGAAACGAGTTGTGCATGCAAGAAACCCCTCAAACATCGCACAGCTGAAAGAATTCTGCATGGAGGAGTGGGCAAAAATTTCTCCCAGTCAATGTCAGAGACTGGTAGACAGTTATAAGAAACGCCTACTTGAGGTTGTTTCTGCCAAAGGGCAGACTTACTTTTTACTTACTTTTTAGACTTACTTTTTCACGTGACTGTATGTATGGGTGTGTTCTTGCGTCGTGTTTAAAGCGATATTATCTTGAAGTTTTTACCTGTTTATGTGCTGCTCTCAGGATTCGGGTCGCCACATCCTCGAGGGCTACCTACAGATATCCTGGGGGATTCGAACACCCCTACGACTCCAGCTAACGGATATATTCAACCCAACCTCTTCTCCATCACCTCTGTCCCCAAACAGGTGAGCTCCAAAGTAATAATTTATTTTCAAGTTTTGGTGATCAATTTAGTCACTACATCAGCAATACCTATGAATACAGCATGTATAATTTAATCTGTTGTTGCAAATTAATAGGAGCAATTAGCCACTCCAAACAATTAGACATACAGTCACGTGAAAAAGTAAGTACACCCCATGTAAAGTTTTGTAAAGTAAGTACACCCCATGTAATGTTTTGACTTTTTCAACATATTTCAACATACAGCTATTTGATCTTCATTTCAACAATATTGATAGATAAAGGTGATATAATATAACGAATATCATGAAACATTTACATTTTGTAGTCCATTGTATAATTTAAATAAACATAAATGCAAATTTCGCATGTGGAAAAAGTAAGTACACCCTTGGCTCTAAGAGGTGGTATTGCCCCCTTTGGCAGAAACAACCTCAAGTAGGCGTTTCTTATAACTGTCTACCAGTCTCTGACATCGACTGGGAGAAATTTTTGCCCACTCCTCCATGCAGAATTCTTTCAGCTGTGCGATGTTTGAGGGGTTTCTTGCATGCACAGCCCGTTTCAAATCCCCCCACAACATCTCGATGGGATTTAGATCCGGGCTTTGACTTGGCCATTCCAGAACCCTCCATTTCTTTCTTTTCAGCCATTCCTTGGTGGATTTACTGGTATGTTTAGGGTCATTGTCATGTTGCAAGGTCCACCGTCAGTTGAGCTTCAACTTTCCAACAGATGACCTCACATTATCCTCGAGCACCCTCTGGTACAATGAAGAATTCATATTGGATTCTATGATGGTGAGCTGCCCAGGCCCTGATGCAGCAAAGCTGCCCCAAACCATAATATTTCCACCACCATGCTTTACAGTTGGTATCAGGTTCTTGTGGTCAAATGCTGTCTTTGGTTTTCGCCAAACATGTCTTCTGGTACTGTGGCCAAATAGCTCTACCTTTGACTCATCTGTCCAGAGCACATTGTTCCAGGAGTGCTGGTCTTTGCCGAGGTGTTTATTGGCAAACTTTAGTCTTGCCCTGATGTTCTTTCTGGACAGCAAAGGTTTCCTCCTGGCACACCTCCCATGCGGATCAAATTTGTGCAGCCTCTTTCTAATGGTAGACTCGTGCACTTTGACATCAACAGTGGCAAGAGCTACCTGTAGGTCCCTTAATGACATTTTGGGGTTCTTAGAGATTCCTTTCAGCATCTTGCGGTCTGCTCTCGGGCTGAACTTGCTGGGGCGGCCTGGCCTGAACAAGTTGGCAGTTGTTTGGAATCTTCTCCACTTGTAGATGATCTTCCGGACAGTCGAATGATTGATTTCAAATTGTTTGGAGATCTTTTTAAATCCTTTCCCAGACTCGTAGGCATCTATAACCTTCTTTCTGAAGGCCTCAGAGAGATCTTTTGATCTAGGCATGGTGATGCCGCACACCTCAACAACAAAGAGCAAACCAAACTAAATGTATGAGGTTTAAATATGACAGGGTCAAGATCCTCTCTAACGATGTTCTAATCATTTGCCCCTGAGCTGGTTCACCTGATTCTAATTTTAGGTATTTGAAGTAGTGATAAATGTAGGGGTGTACTTACTTTTTCCACATGCAAAATTTGCATTTATGTTTATTTAAATTATGCAATGGACTACAAAATGTAAATGTTTCATGATATTTGTTATATTATATCACCTTTATCTTTCAATATTGTTGAAATGAAGATCAAATAGCTGTATGTTGAAATATGTTGAAAAATTCAAAACTTTACATGGAGTGTACTTACTTTTTCACGTGACTGTATCATAGTCGATGCATAAATAAACAAGAAAAAGAGCAATCAAAGATTGCAAACCCTCGCCAGAATGTATTTTCAGTGGTTTTTAAGGCTTTTATGTTAAAACAAATATGGCGGCCGAACCACGTGACCGATGACGTTATCATTTTATTTCTCTGCCAATTTATGCCTACATGACGCTCAAGACATTTCATCTTGATCGGATGAAGTTTTGTACCTGTCAAATTATGACGTCATAATGAAGGCACCGATGACATCATTAATATAATTTATTCCCCATTGAGAGTTCTTTACAATGAGACATGTTTCAATTTTTTCTATTCAGTGCTTTCAGAGATATAGAGGTGCAATTTTTTCGATTTTTCAAAGATGGCGGCCGAACCACGTGACCATTGACGTCATAATTATCATAAAAAAATTCTACAGGTGGAGTTGCACCTATGGTGAAAGTTTCCTTTCAATCGGACCAACGGTTGCAGAGAAAATCATATTTATTCTGTGCGGACAAACAGACAAACAAACAGACCAACAGACTCAAATGCAACACCCTCTCCTCTGGTGAGGGTAATAAATATCCTGAAATGGTGTGTTCAACAAACTAGCACACCAACTCCCTATGGGAGTGGCAGGAGCGATCAGGTTTTTTTTTCCTCTTTGGGATATATAGATTACAGTAGATTTAGGCTCGGGCCTGTTAGTCTGTGTGATAAGCATATAATGCCTCAAGAACGTCGAGTTCCCTCCATTTGAGTTTCGTGTTAAACAGCAGTAGTGAATGAATGATCGTTTTAAGGCCATTTTTTCCCCGCTAGAGCGGGGGTTAGCCTTGCAGGCCCCATGACAATCGTGGGTCCCTATCTGAGGCAATGTTTTTATGGCCGGATGCCCTTCCTGATGCCAACCCTTAGTCACCTCTTACGTTGCATGCGCAAGGATGCGGTGTACCTATTCTAAATCGGGGGTACACACCGGGATCATTCGTCCCAGCAAGCTGGTACTCAATGACAGGGTGAGTCAACCCCCTTGGCGTTAATTCAACGATCGACCGGGATTCAAACTCAGGATCCGAGGATCCCAAGCCTGCACCCTAACCGCTAAGCCAACACCAGGCTTGTGTTGTAACACCAAAACTGTAGTGACTGTTTAAAAAGGTAATCTTGCGTGTTTGTGGTTTATAATATTTTTTTACTTCCGGTAGGGGTTCCCCCATGAAATGCCACCATAAACTATTTATTCACATTAATACGGTGTTTGTGTCCAAAGACGAAAATCCCCTTACGTGGGGGGGACGACATTTTTAGTCTTAATATTGTTTTGTAATAACATTAATATTATGCTGTTATCATTAATATTGTTATTATTTTTGTTATGAGAAAACGCCACGATAAGCTATTTTAATAGATATAAACCTTAACACAGATTTCACCCAAGGTGGAACATCCCCTTGGGGGGGGGGGGGGGGGCAAATGACGTATCTATACAACATCCATCATGTGACCCTTAGTCGTCCTGCCAAGTTTGGTTGAAATTGGATTTTTTTTTTTTTTTTTTTGTATACAAGATCGAGGCTCGTGAAAGAGCGAAATGACCGGATGTATCATGGTCAGACAGACTGACAGACACCAAATTGAGTATTTTAGTATGATTTCAATGAAGGACCGACCTGCTTACCCCCAAATGAAGTTTTTTGTTTTTTGTTTTTTCTTAGCTACCTCTTTCCCTTTTAGATCTCTGCTTTAATTAGATGTCAACATGTTGCATGAGAAAAGGTGCATCGGTCATAGGTAACACCAAATCTCTGGTCCCATCTGGTGGTGTTTGTACACAGAGGACTCTCCCGCTGGCTGGCTACTCCAGACCTGAACTCGTGGCAGGACCAGCCAAGCACAGCATGCAGAGAAGAGGATGGCACGGTGATGAAAGACGAACATGATACCGCTCAAGCGGCAGAAGGTACCTGTCGGTATGCAGCACATGCGTGTGGGTTTGCATCATTCCTGGGAGCGTGGCGATTCCGCTGATTCAATGCCCGCCTATATGTTAGAATGGGAATTTGTAATTACCCTGCGCTCACGAAGCGAAAAGCGGGGTTAAGCAGTAACCGACGTGTGCCGTATGTGTGCCGGGTCTGCATTTTAAAAATTCATTTTCTCTGCAATTCTTGGTCCGATTGACATGAAATTTTCACCATAGGAGGTAGGAGGGCCTCCTCCTTCAGAATATTTTAATGAATATTATGACGTCATATGTCACGTGGTACAGGCGCCATCTTGGAAAAACGTTACACCTCTATATCTCCCAAACCGCTCAATGGGAAAAATGGAAACGTGGCTCATTGTCAAGTACTCACCATGGGGAATAAGATATATTGATGATGATGACATCGGTGCCTTAATTATGACGTCATAATTCGACAAGTACAACACTTGATCTGATCAGTATGAAAAAAAAATTCCTCTGCAACTGTTAGACCGATGGACACGAAATTTTCAGAGTATGAGCGGCTCCTCCTGTGGAATTTTAAAAATGATAATTATGACGGCATATGTCACGTGGTACAGACGCCATCTTGGAAAAAATCGAAAAAACATGTACCTCTATTTCCGAAACCGCTCCATGAAAAAAATTGAAACATGGCTCATTGTAAAGAACTCCATATGGGGAATAGGTGTTGTTAAGGATGACGTCATTGGTGCCATAATTATGACGTTATAATTCGACAGGGACAACGCTTCGTCTGATCAGTTTGAAATTTATTGAGCGTGATCTACGCAACAATTGTATTAGAGAATATACATTTATGATGTCATCGCTCACGTGGTCTGGCAGCCATATTGGATCAAAAAAAAAGAAACGTTCAAAAACAGAAGAGTTGGCTCACACCAAGTTGACTGCGCAGGGTAAGTATTCTATGAATACCATCCTGTTTGTTCAGGGTGCTGGTGATAACGCCCTCCTCTTCGGGTAAGCTGGTGATAACGCCCCTCTTCTGGAATATTGAATGCCAACCATGGAGCAGTGCTTGTGGAGGGGTCCTCCAGCGCATAACACCCCTCCTCTGGACATTTTTAGCCATACAACAACATAACATAACGTTTTTAGGTCGGACCTAACAACAACATCAGACATTTTTTAGTCAGCGTTGTGCAACCTTTTCGTACGAAAGATGGTAGTCCAACGCCGATCTTGTTTGTAGCAGTGCGTTGCTGCGATTATCTGCTTATTACATACGAATTGCAAGATACAAAGGAAATGCTTGAAGATGATGCAATTCCATTTCTAGGTGGTGTGGAGTGCGTCTTGGCCTTTTGGTGTTGTCTGCAGGTAGTTTAATTCGCACGCAGAGCGATGTGAGCACAATCCGGCGACCCAAGCGGCGCTCATCTGCCCAAAAGAAAGTCCTACAGGAACATCGGGTATCGGTCAACGGACATTTCTACAATCACAAGGTGTGCGCATGGTCAAAGCATCTACCTGCTGGGAGCCATGTGAGATTAATTTATTCCACATTGAAAAATGTTGGCCTAAATATTCAAACGAATTGTTACCTCCGCCACCAAATGTGGATGGAAGTTATGTTTTCACCCCTGTCTGTTTGTCTGTCCGTTAGTTTGTTTGTGAACAAAATATCTCAAAAGGTTGTGGACGGCTTCGGACGAAATTTGGCAGAGATGTAGCGTATGTGACAAGGACGAAATTATTAGATTTTGGTAAAGAACCGGATCCGGATCCGGCTAGTAGAATTTTTTAAGTGATTCTTCACCATTGGGAGATCGGGCCAAAAACGATACATAGCAGGATATCTCAAAAAGTTGTGGAGGGATTTGGCCGAAACTTGGTGGACAGGTTGGGTGTCTGACCAGGACAAACAGATTATATTTTGGTGAAGATCTGAATATGAATTCGGATATGAGAATTATTTAATTTTTCAGTGATTCTTCAACATTGAGTGATATGGCCAACCAGGCGGAGGTATGTATGCTCCCTACTGAGTGCCGTTCTAGTTTTCTTGTTTTATTTCTGCATCTGTTCTACAGGTGAAAAATCCTGTGATTAGGAAATACAGATATTACAAGGACATGTAAATGTAAGGTGAAGGGAGGGAAGGGGAATGAAGGTGTTTGGCAACACTGGATGAACCTGAGATGGTGGTGAACAGCCATCTTGAAGATACCGGGGGAAGAATTTGGCTGAAGAGAGTATGGAAGGTGGTTCCACAGGAGAGAAAATAGAGAAGTGAGTTTCAATAAAGAATGTATATACACAGTGCCTTCAGAAAGTATTCACACCCCTTGACTTTTTCACAGTTTGTTTGAAGCCTGAATTTAAAATTGATGAAATTTAATTTTTTTTGTCACAGATTCACACAAAATACCCCATAATCACAAGGTTAAAAATGTTTTCAGAAATTTTTACAAATCGATTGAAAATGAAATATTGAAATATCTCATTTACATAAGTATTGAACTCCCTGAGCCAATATTTTGTAGAAGCACCTTTTGGAGCTATCACAACTTCGGATCTTCTTTCGTATGTCTGTATAATCTTTGCACATCGGGATTTGGGGAGTCTCTCCCATTTTTCCTTGCAGATGTACTCAAGCTCTGTCAAGTCGGATGGGGAGTGTCGGTGAACAGCAATCTTCAAGTCTTTCCACAGATTCTCAATGGGGTTCAAGTCTGGGCTTTGTCTGGGCCACTTAATGACTTTCACGTTCTTGTTCTGAAGCCATTCCAGTGTTGCTTTGGCTGTATGCTTGGGGTCATTGTCTTGGTGGAACATAAATCTTTGCCGCAGTTTAAGGTCTTTTGTACACTGTAAAGCAGGTTCTCCTCAAGGATTTGCCTGTATTTGGCTCCACTCATTGTTCTCTCTATCTTTGCAAACCTCCCAGTATATGCCACTGAAAAGCATCCCCATAACATGATGCTGCCACCACCACGCTTCACGGTAGGGATGGTGTTAGATGGGTGATGATCTTTTCTCGGGTTCCGCAGATGTAGCGCTTTGCATTGATGCTCAAGAGTTCAATTTTCATCACATCAGACCACAGAATATTTTACCTCATGCTCCCAGAGTCTTTCACATGTCTTCTTGCAAGCTGCAGATGTGCTGTCACGTGTCTTTTTCTCAGGAGTGGCTTCCGTCTGGCCACTCTCACATGAAGCCTGGATTTACGAAGTCCTGTAGAGACTGTTGACATTCTGGCAGGTTCTTCCATCTCAGCCAAGGAAATCTGTAGTTCTGTCAGACTGGTAATTGGTTCTTGGTCACCTCCCTGACCAAGGTCCTTCTTGCCCAGTTGTTCAGTTTGGTCAGACGGCCAGCTCTAGGAAATATGGGTCGTTCAATATTCTTTCCATTTCCTAATGATGGAGCTCACTGTGCTCTTGGGATCTTTAAACACTTTAGATATTGTTTTATACCATTTCCCAGGTTTAAGTTTCCTCACAATTATATCTGAGTTCTACGGACAGTTCCTTGGACTTAATGATAGAGTTTCCGCTCTGACAATCTCTGTCAACTGTGGGACCCTATATAGAAAGGTGTGTTTCTTTCTAAATCATGTCCAATCAATTGAGTTGGCCACAAGTGGACTCAAATCAAGTTGTGGAGACATCTTAAGGATGATCAAAGGAAATTGGATACACCTGAGCTCGATTTTGAGTGTCATACCAAAGGGGTTGAATACTTATTGACTCGAGACATTTCAGCTTTTAATATTTAATTATTTTGTAAAAATTCTAAAAAAAAAATTCCAGTTTGATATTGTGGGGTATTATGTGTAGATCAGTGAACAATTTAATCCATTTTAAATTCAGGCTGCAATGCAACAAAATGTGAAAAAGTCAAGCAATGTAAATACTTTCTGAAGGCAACGTATGTATGTATATGTATGTATGTAGGCCTATATGCTGGAATGCAAAATGCTGGAAAATGCCGCAATTGGCGAATCGGTGAATGTGGTGGCGTTGTTTGAATGGTGGTGGTGGGGAAGGAGGAACATTTTTTTTTTTTAATGCATGGTCTAGGTTCGTGTAAGAGCTATGACAACGAACAAATCAGGATACGACATGACAAAGGAAACGGCAGCAGAAAGGGGAACGCCAACAGCAGGGCGGAGGGAGAAAATAGATGGAGATGGACCAATAAGGGAAGCAGGTAACGATGATGGGTAAGGGAGAATGTAAAAGGGTGGACAACATGGATACGTAAGCAAAATGTTTGCCAGGGTTGGATGTTGTTTAATAGGTGTAGAAAATATCATTATTTTGGATCGGAGATGACTCGAGATTGTGGTGAAAGAGGAATAAATGAGTGAAGGTGAGTTGTTGTTCTGGATTCATGCAGTTTCACTAGGAGGCAGTTGCTGGTGGACTGCGTGCATCCCGTAGATGCCTGAGGGTGACAAAGTGTAGCGAGGGCAGAGGGTGCAAGTCTTGATAAGGTGCCACCTGGTTTTAGAGGAGGGAGACAAGTTTGAAAGCTCATTCTTGATATTGGACCGATATTTTTTGGTCCTGGAGGCGGTGAGTATGGATGGTGTAAAAATCCGCTGTTTTGTATACACACCTCCCTCTGCCTCCCCTCCCCTCTCTCCCCCATTACTTTTTCACCCGCTTTCTTAATTTCCTACATGTGTCCATGATTAATCTTTACTGATGTCCCAACATTGCTTTACAGACGTCAGTTTTTACACCAGTGATTGACTGCGTGACCTGCGTCCATGTGAACAACAAAACTACAGCGGAAGAAACAATCCATTTGCTTCTTCAAAAATTCAGGGTCAGTTGTGTTTAAGATGTCATCCTTGATCATGTTGTGGAACGTCGGCTGAGGCCCTATTTTTTTTTCTTCCACCCTCACCTTTTCCATTCCGTAAACTTAAATTGGTTTTCTCCGTAAACGCTTGAGTGATTGACAAAAAAAATTCAACATAGGAGCGCCTACCCATGCAGAATTGTTGAACAAAGTTACATGATGATTGGATGGAAAATGCGGCCTGTGTTCCAAAAAGTCTGTTTTCTGTAGACATTGGTTGCAGGGTGTTTCATGTATCAGTAATAATTATATAAACGGCCTCGATGTCGCTACGCTTGGCACGGCTGGATAGTTAATGATGCAATAGTGGCAATGCAATTTACCTTTGATAAATCATGACTTTCACTGTTGTAAGATTCATTTATTTGTATTTTTTTTAATTCCTCATCTCTACTTGCAGATCGAAAATCCTGCGGAAGAATTTGCCCTTTATATTGTTCGAGCAAATGAAGGTATACAGCCGAACCTAACAACCTCACAACAACCTAACCTAACAACGACCCTATCAACCCTAACCCTAACCCTAACCCTAACCCTAACCCCAACCCTAACCGTAACCCTAATAACCCTAACCGTAACCCTAACAACCCTAACCGTAACCCTAACAACCCTAACCGTAACCCTAACAACCCTAACCGTAACCCTAACAACCCTAACCGTAACCCTAACAACCCTAACCGTAACCCTAACAACCCTAACCGTAACCCTAACAACCCTAACCGTAACCCTAACAACCCTAACCGTAACCCTAACAACCCTAACCGTAACCCTAACAACCCTAACCGTAACCCTAACAACCCTAACCGTAACCCTAACAACCCTAACCGTAACCCTAACAACCCTAACCGTAACCCTAACAACCCTAACCGTAACCCTAACAACCCTAACCGTAACCCTAACAACCCTAACCGTAACCCTAACAACCCTAACCGTAACCCTAACAACCCTAACCGTAACCCTAACAACCCTAACCGTAACCCTAACAACCCTAACCATAACCCTAACAACCCTAACCCTAACCACCCTAACCCTAACAACCCTAACAACCCTAACCCTAACCCTAACAACTCTAACCCTAACTCTAACCCTAACTCTAACCCTAACCGTACCCTAACAACCCAAACCGTAACCCTAACCATTAACTAATTATTATAATTGTCTTTTCTTAAAATTTTCTTTGAAATGTATGAAGTGTACTGTGTATGGAGTGAAACATGTGAAAAACCTGATGGTAATCCTCAAAACACGCTTTTTATTTGATCAACGAATGATGCGTCAGCGATGAAATTTTCCAGCAATTGTCTGCTTGTGTTTTCAGAACGAAGAAAGATGCTAAGTCACGAATGTCCACTTGTCGCCCGTATACTGGAAGGCCCTTGTGTTCAAGTGTCATGTTTCTACATTACGGAGGTGGAGCGTGCAGAGAATATATCACATGGTGTAAGTACCAATAATATAAAATAACTAGCGTGGATCAGCTTGCTACGCTCGCCTCACCACACGTCGCTACAGAAGCACAGGCTTGTTGAAACTGAGGATGATGACCTGAGTGAACTTGAGTTGCTGTATTGTCATCATTTACACTAATCATAATACTGTTACGTGCTCCTCCCCAACCCCCTGGCCTCCTCCGAGCAGAAGTACCTCCGAGCCCCGAGAGGAGTCACGGCAGAAAAATGTGTTATTCTGTATGTCAAAGATCAATGGTGAAGCCACACCAATTGTTACCAACAAACAAATTTTGTATTAAGATCACACAAGAATAACAGTACAACAATAATAGTAATCAAAAGTACAATCAATATATATCCTATGATGGTACCATCAGGTTCGTACAATATAACTCACTGTGCTCCAAGTGAGTGAAAAGAAGAAGATTCCCAATGTCTCTAATCCCGGCTTCAAGCCAAAGTTGATTCCGGCTTCAAGCCAAAGTCGATCCGCTCCAGCGATCGCCAGATCACTGTCCAATCGAGACCAGAATCCCGTTGGGTTGGCAGTTACAGTCCTGCTGCCAAAGCTGCGCAAAGGCGCCCTCCAGGTGACTGGGAAATCACACCCTCGGGTATGGACGTTCCACGGCTCACAGTGGGCGAACCGCAAATTAACCTTCAAAGCCACGTTGCACACACACACACACACCAGATACATCTGAATGTGGTGAAAATGGCTGAAGCGAAGCAAATTGTGCGATGCGCAAAGTGCGCGAGTCAAGATGGCCGACAGCCCGTTCTCGAGGCGTAACGGCCCGACGATGATTCTCCTCGGAATCCACCGCCAAAAACCTGACACGCAGGTTGATCTGTCACAGCGATAACAACTCTGTCGCAGGAATCCCGTTCCTGGGAAACCCAAAGTTCACTCGTGACTCTTCCTCACCAACGTTCGCTCCAGACCACAAAGCAACTATGCTTCTTCTCCGACTCACTCGCTCCGCCTTCTTTTTCTCCTCCTCCTCTTCTTCTTCGTCGTTCGGTTCCCGATCCGGTTTCCAGTTTCTTTTAACTCTAACTTTTTCACCTTTTGAAAACAGTTCATAAACAATAACCCTTTTGAAAACAATAAGAGTACATGGAATCAAAAATGTTTACAGTGGATGAAAACCACGACAACGGAAGTGACGAATCTGTAACAATACAAACATTTATTTTGCACAAATTTCTTTGTAATATACGTGATATTATTTATTTGTAATATTAGTGATATGTATTTGTAATTTATTTGCAATCAAAAAAGGTCCAAGTGGTGTGAAGCTCTAAATAGTCAAGGGTCGAAGCTGTCTAATCGGTCTGAAGGGTGTAAGGGGTCGAAATGGTTTTAAGGTCTATAGGGTCGAAGGTACTTAAGAGGTTTAAAGGTTATAAAAGGTTGGAAGGGTGAAGGGATCTAAAGGTGTCTAAAGTATTGAAAGGGTAAAAGTGGTATTAAGGGTTTTGGGAATTTTTTTTTCTTCTTGTATACAAGATCGAGGCTCGTGAAAGAGCTAACATTAATCACACAAAAAAAAACCGACACACAAAACGTACAATAAAGGGAGCGGGAGACAAGATGGGGAGAGAGAGGGAAGCACTCGAGTACAACAGCAGAGAACATGGACAACGGAAGATCTGTGGGAGGGAGAGGGTTCACCACATTCAGATGTATCTGGTGTGTGTGTGTGTGTGTGTGCAACGTGGCTTTGAAGGTTAATTTGCGGTTCGCCCACTGTGAGCCGTGGAACGTCCATACCCGAGGGTGTGATTTCCCAGTCACCTGGAGGGCGCCTTTGCGCAGCTTTGGCAGCAGGACTGTAACTGCCAACCCAACGGGATTCTGGTCTCGATTGGACAGTGATCTGGCGATCGCTGGAGCGGAAGGGGAGGGGGATCTTGGGGTCTAATGGGTCTAAAGGGTCTTATGAGTCTTTTGGGTCTTCTGCATCCTTAAGGGTCTTCAGTGTATTTTGGGACTTTTGGATCTTTTTAATATTTTAAGTGTTTTGTGATATTTTGGGTGTTCATGGTCTTTGGGGTCTTTTGTGTCTTCCGGTTATTTTTGGTCCTCTGGGTCTTTTGAGTGTTTAAGGGTCTTGGTAGACTTAGAGGGTCTTCAAAGGTCTTAGGGATCTCAGCAATCTAAAGGGTCGAAAGGTATATTCCAGCAACCCGTAATTAATGGACGTACGTAATTAATAGACACGATGCGACCGGCATTCAAACAACCAGCGTTAAAATACACGTATAATCACACAATTTCACGGCTCCGCGGACGGTCGGACGGCTACACGTGTTTTTCGGTTTTATATTTATCTATCTATAATTCCAGTAATCTCTGTACGTTTGTACGTTTGTCTGTCTGTGACCGCTGTTTCTCGACAACCACGGGTCCGATATACTTTTAACTTGCCAGGTATATTGCTGGGGACCCGAGGATGTGCCTTTTCAAGGTTTCATATTAATCGGACAATTACTTACCGAGCTATGTCCAAAAAACGATTCAACCAATCAGAGAGCAGCGAACGATCGCGTGTGCCGGCGTTGCGAATGGACCAAACCATTCCATGTAAATAGAGGGGGGGGTTCTGTGGTCGTTGCGAATGGACGAAACCATTTCATGTAAATAGAGGGGGGGGGATTGTCACTGTACTCGCAAGCCGTTCGCCGTTCGCTTTGGCGTTGCGAATGGACCAAACCATTTCATGTAAATAGAGGGGGGGGATATAATTTTAGATAGATATATAGTACGGGCATATATATAGTACGGGCATGCCCTAGTCTATCTATAATTCCAGTAATCTCTGTACGTCTGTACGTTTGTTTGTTTGTCTGTGACCGCTGTTTCTCGACAACTACCGGTCCGATATACTTGAAACTTGCCAGGTATATTGCTGGGGACCCGAGGATGTGCCTTTTCAAGGTTTCATATTAATCGGACAATTACTTACCGAGCTATGTCCAAAAAACGATTCAACCAATCAGAGAGCAGCGAACGATCGCGTGTGCCGAACGTGGAGGACACACTCTGCCTCGGATGGCACATTTGAGAGCGTATTCATTTATTTCACGTTTGCAAACTATGTTGGCGCTATGTTGGCGTTAAACTATGTTTTAAAACTAATAACAACGAATTTGCGATTCATTCGCTTTCCTGCGCGTTTGTGCACGCGATGGCGATTTCTTTACCAAACTCCGGAAGCCGTTCGCTTTGGACCAAACCATTGCATGTAAATAGAGGGGGGGGATTGTCACCGTACTCGCAAGCCGTTCGCTTTGGACCAAACCATTTCATGTAAATAGAGGGGGGGGATATAATTTTAGATATAGATATAGTACGGGCAATGCCCTAGTATAGAAAATCATAGGAATAAAGAGATCGGAAAGCAACTACTTCTTGAACTCAGAGATTCCTGTGAAAATCCTATTGAAAAATCCTTGTTTTGGTTCGGGTGCCATCTACAATGTACGTAAGCAGGATTTATGATCACACTCCCCTTTCTTCATACATTCCTTCTCTATCCTCTCCCGAAGTACTTCAAACATTCTCACTGCTCATTCTTGAATCCTTCACCGCATACTCCCTTCTCTTTCCTATCAAGTTCATGTTGCTTACTTCATGCACCTTGAATCTGCTATGCTTCGTGTTGTGTTCAGGTGCAGAGCCCTGCTTCGGCATAGGTATTATGCGTCCTTACTTTGACAGTTTAGAAAGAACAAGTACAAAAAGTTTTAATTAAAACAAAAGCCGCGTCGATGTTACACAATGCCTAGATGCAGCTGTGCCTATAACGTCGATGTTATAGGCACAGGACATTCCTATTGATTCGATTACTTGATGTTATTTTTGTGCAAAGTGAAAATATATCTCGGCAATTTCCCGTGTGTGGCGACGAATTTTTAATATATCTCGGCATTTTCCCATCTGTTATTTCAGGCGGTGTATGACTGACCATGCCGCGATTTAAAAAATATATATCTCGGCAATTTCCCGTGTGTGGCGACACGTGAACGGAGCTATGCTCCTCTCTCCACATTATTGTGACGACGTATAAATTAAATATTTCATCGTGACGATTGTCATCAAATGGACGAATTTTTAATATAGCTCGGCATTTTCCCGTCTGTTATATCGGGCGGTGTATGACTGACCATGCCGCGATTTAAACAAAATATATATATCTCGGCATTTTCCCGTCTGTTATTTCGGGCGGTGTATGACTGACCATGCCGCGATTTAAAATATATATATCTCGGCAATTTCCCGTGTGTGGCGACACGTGAACAAAGCTATGCTCCTCTCTCCACATTATTGTGACGACGTATAAATTAAATATTTCATCGTGACTATTGTCATCAAATGGACGAATTTTTAATATATCTCGGCATTTTCCCGTCTGTTATTTCAGGCGGTGTATGACTGACCATGCCGCGATTTAAAAAATATATATCTCGGCAATTTCCCGTGTGTGGCGACACGTGAACGAAGCTATGCTCCTCTTTCCACATTATTGTGACGACGTATAAATTAAATATTTCATCGTGACGATTGTCATCAAATGGACGAATTTTTAATATAGCTCGGCATTTTCCCGTCTGTTATTTCGGGCGGTGTATGACTGACCATGCCGCGATTTAAACAAAATATATATATCTCGGCATTTTCCCGTCTGTTATTTCGGGCGGTGTATGACTGACCATGCCGCGATTTAAAAAATAAAATATCTCAATGGACTTGAAGTTACAGGCCTTTGAGAATTCATTTCGTTCTATAAAGGGCAACTTTCATCGGATTTTCTTCCCGTTTTTTTTCAACCGAGTCTAAAACTATGTTAGCGACTGTGAAAAATGAAATGATATATCGAATTTGATTTGAAATAAAACTGTGTGAGAGAGGAAGACACCACGGGCCTACAAAACAGGCCTCAAAGCTATGCGAGTTAATAAAACTAGGGCATGCCCGTACTATATATATATCTAAAATTATATCCCCCCCCCTCTATTTACATGAAATGGTTTGGTCCAAAGCGAACGGCTTGCGAGTACGGTGACAATCCCCCCCCTCTATTTACATGAAATGGTTTGGTCCAAAGCGAACGGCTTGCGAGTACGGTGTTTTTTATCGGACCCGTGGAATTATAGATAGTAGTTTTAATTAGTTTTAAAACATAGTTTAACGGCAACATAGTTTTCCAACGTGAAATAAATGAATACGCTCTCAAATGTGCCGTCCGAGGCAGAGTCTGTTCGCCACGTTCGGCACACGTGATAGCTCGCTGCTCTCTGATTGGTTGAATCGTTTTTTGGACATAGCTCGGTAACTACTTGTCCGATTAATATGAAACCTTGAAAAGGCACATCCTCGGGTCCCCAGCAATATACCTGGCAAGTTTAAAGTATATCGGACCCGTGGTTGTCGAGAAACAGCGGTCACAGACATACAAACATACAAACATACAAACATACACACAGAGATTACTGGAATTATTAATAAAATGGTGGATATTTGTTTATATGAAGCCTCTCCCACAATGGGTGGAGCTATGGTTAGCAGAATGGGTGGAGCTTTGAGGTTTTGTCTCTCTGCAAGAAGAACAAGAAGAAGAAGAAGAAGAACAAGAACAACAGCAGAGGGCACTCTATGACCAGCGTCTTGCGACGCGGCTAAAAATGAACACAAAAATTGTTTGTTTTTTCACATTCATTGTCACCTTTAAATCCGTACAGCATCTAATGCCCTCTTCCCAATGCAGGTTAATTTATTTAACGAATGCACGTTGGATCAAAATTGACGTGCAGCTGTATCTGTGATGCAGAGCCCCTGCACTTTGGACCAGCAGTTGAGAATTTGGCCACGATACTTGAACACAATGGCCTACTCTTGCAAAAAATTTATCCACCAGCGAATTTGAGGATACAGGATACTGAGCTTAAATCCCTATGATGGAGCATGCTGAACAAGATCCTGATCCCACTGCTGAGATCCCAGTCATTGGTGTGATTGTGTGCATGTGAAGCATTAGACCATAGGTTGGGAAACAAACCCAGACTTAGACAGCTCTAATTTGAGCATGTCAGCTCTGAGCTATCCCATCAGGCCCCAATCTCAACCTTGTGATCCAATGTTTTTGGTCTCAGTTCTCCACATGCTCACCTATGGACTTAGACTCTTCTATCCTTCTCGACTTTTTACAATACATGTGCATTCATCCAGGTTATTGTCCCCCGTCGCACCGCGGAGCGAAAGGGGGACTATGGTTTTCCCCTCCGTCCGCGTGTCCGTGCGTGCGTACGTGCGTACGTGCGTAAGCGAAGGACCGCATTCGAATTTTGTGTGTGGGTGCAACCCACGTCAAAATCCAAGATGGCCGCCGCCATGTATGTCCGCCGCCATGTATGTCTGAACCTTTTGAGCGAAATATCTTGAAAAATAAGCGAAGTACCAACTTCTAATCTGGTGTGTGGGTGTATCTAGGCATAAGGAAGAACGCTATTGAAAATTGGGTCGCCACGTCAAAATCCAAGATGGCCGCCTTGCGTCTTCCACTTTGTCAATTCGCATCACTTCACCGACGGGGGACCGAGGCGTAACGCTTGTTTACTTTAGGCATCATCTCGAATCGATACAATCACATTCTTCCCTCCACTACTTCAAAGGTGTGTGTGTGTGTGTGTGTGTGTGTGTGTGTGTGTGTGTGTGTGTGTGTGTGTGTGTGTGTGTGTGTGTGTTAGTTACCTTCGCCTGAGGAGAGGGTATTGCATTTGTCTGTACTAGGGCATTGCCCGTACTATATCTATATCTAAAATTATATCCCCCCCCTCTATTTACATGAAATGGTTTGGTCCAAAGCGAACGGCTTGCGAGTACGGTGACAATCCCCCCCCTCTATTTACATGCAATGGTTTGGTCCAAAGCGAACGGCTTCCGGAGTTTGGTAAAGAAATCGCCATCGCGTGCACAAACGCGCAGGAAAGCGAATGAATCGCAAATTCGTTGTTATTAGTTTTAAAACATAGTTTAACGCCAACATAGCGCCAACATAGTTTGCAAACGTGAAATAAATGAATACGCTCTCAAATGTGCCATCCGAGGCAGAGTGTGTCCTCCACGTTCGGCACACGCGATCGTTCGCTGCTCTCTGATTGGTTGAATCGTTTTTTGGACATAGCTCGGTAAGTAATTGTCCGATTAATATGAAACCTTGAAAAGGCACATCCTCGGGTCCCCAGCAATATACCTGGCAAGTTTCAAGTATATCGGACCGGTAGTTGTCGAGAAACAGCGGTCACAGACAAACAAACAAACGTACAGACGTACAGAGATTACTGGAATTATAGATAGATGTCTGTTTGTTTGTCCGCACAGAATAAATATGATTTTCTCTGCAACCGTTGGTCCGATCGTCAGGAAATTTTCTCCATAAGAGCAACTCCACCTGTAGGAATTTTTTGTGATAATTATGACGTCACAAGTCACGTGGTTCGGCCGCCATCTTGGAAAAACCGAAAAAATTGCACCTCTATCTCCGAAAGCGCTGAATAGAAAAATTGAGACATGGCTCATTGTAAAGAACTCTATGGGGAATAAAATATGTTGATGATGTCATAGGTGCCTCCATTATGACGTCATAATTCGACGAGTACAAAACTTCATCCGATCAAGAAGAAATTTCTTGAGCGTCATTTCGGCATAAATTGGTGGATTTAAAAAAAGATGACGTCATCGATCACGTGGTTCGGCCGCCATATTTGTTTTAACACAAAAGCCTTAAAAACCACTGAAAATACATCCTGGCGAGGGTTTGCAATCTCTGATTGCTCTTTTTCTTGTTTATATTGCAGAAGCTACTAACAGCTACCACACTCTAAGCCCTAAGGTATCGAGCAGTGTGACCTTGTCTCCTCAACGCACCTTCACGAAGGCCAGACCACTTGCTTCCAGCAATCGTGGAATTTGTGAGATGTTCAGGGTGCTGGGGATGGCATATCTAACCTTCGCGGACACCGTGGGATCTTTAACGTCCACCAACAACTTCTGGTAGAAGGGATTTTCTGTTTAACGAGGTGGACGGCACACACATTGATGACTGGCCCTGCCTGCAAAACACCAGAGCGACAGTTTATAGTTGTGTCGAGATTCAAACAACTCAGGCTAGACCGGTCATAGTTGAGTGTACATATAGTAGGAGACCAGCCTGTAGGTCCCGTGACCAAATGCTGGGAACAAAGGTTTGAAAGTGTTTTTGTGTTCCCTGATGAATACCGAACAATTTTGACTTGGGCTGCCCCCTTGAAAATGTCAGGCATTTCCGGGAAGGGTCAACAAAGGTCAAACAGGGGTCAAAATTCAAATATATTCCAATCGTGTCGATATGCATATCAAATTACTCGTCTAGTCATGAGGATTCCAAAAATGTATAGTGTGTTATACCTCCGACCTTAAATGAGGGCGCTATGGTCAAAAACGTCGAAAGGTCAACGCACTTTTGACTGGCGGTCAAATTCACCAACACAGTTAACATTGTCCGATTCTAATGATTTTAGTGTCTAATAATATGTTTTCTGACATGGCAAATTCAAATAAGCAACTTTTAAAAGTAAAGGTGGTTGCCATAACCTTGAAATTTCAAAATGGCTGGCAAAAGGGCTACTGAAAGACTTGAATCAGGATCCTTGGCCAACAATAACACAGTTATTTCTAAACACATTGTCCAATGATGCTTATCTTGCTTTATTGCCCAGTTCATCATCCTACTCAGTGTCATATCCATCAGAATCAGAGTCAGAATCACTGTTACAATCACTAGTATCTGAATCTGTGTCAGAGTCTACAGTGCGGTTTGTTCTGGCATCACGTAGACGTTGAGGTAGTGCCGGCTGTGAATACCATATTGGCAAACATTTGCCCTCTCTCAAGCTCCAACCATGCTGAAGGGGAGATGATGGAGCATCTGGATTCATAAAGTTTAACATGATGAATGCCTGATAGTTGGCCCGTGTTACCTTCAAATTATGTGAATCTGTATCAGGAGGAATCCTGAGAGTCGATTTCCTCTTCATCCCCTCCCACTTTTTGGCCCGAGCTTCTGCGAGTGTCTTGCTTGATTTATCCTTGTATATGTATTTGATGGTATACTGCTCTAGCTGTTTAAGAGTTTGTGATGTCACTGGGAGACATTTCCCAAGCCCTCTAAGTAGCTCTCGTGCCTCTTCTGACTTCATTGTGCTGTCAAAGACTGATGGTTTTCTACGGCCATATAAACTGGAAATAGCCTCTGCACCAGTGTGGATGTGAAATGGGATAATGATATCACTAATATCCTTATCAAGGAGTGTTGCGCAATCAATTATGCTTTTCTTCCTTTTCAGTCCTAGCATACCTTCAATTTGATGTGCCACATACGATACTAAAACCAACACATCTGTGTCTTCTGCATCAATGACAACGGCATCTTTTACTCCCGACTTTCTTAGTTGGGAATATATGTACAACAGAATGGTGTCTGCTTCCATATGCTGACATGTCAACTCAACTACCTCCTCATCAGTGGACAAATCACTACAGCGTTCCCTCACAGAGTAAATAAATCTGGTATCTGGATGTTGGAGTAACAGGGTTTTGAACTCAGTCTTCAGAAATTGCTGCAGACGAATTTTGTTTCCTGGGTTGTTGAAGTTGCATGTTGTTGAAGTGCCTAGGGGATGGCAGTTCATCATTTCTCTTGATGAAAATATTCCTGGTCCCACCAACAAAAGGCAATTCACCTGTTCGCCTTTCATGTTCACTATCTTTGATGCTGTGTTGTAGATCATATGGGTCATTTACAATATTATCTGGGAAGCCGTAGGATGGCGTTGGACAACAAGGTTAAACATTTTAGCAGCATAATCGCCCCATGTATAAGCACTTTCGTCTTGCTTCTCTCTATCCTCAGCAGACGGGGTTGATAGCCTCCAAATGAACCCCATATCTACTAGTGCAATGTATCTATCCCGGAACTCCAGTTCAATAAAGTTGAACTTTTGT
Source organism: Myxine glutinosa (assembly GCF_964187855.1). Taxonomy (NCBI): domain Eukaryota; kingdom Metazoa; phylum Chordata; class Myxini; order Myxiniformes; family Myxinidae; genus Myxine; species Myxine glutinosa. Next base: position 143,740,807 of record NC_136268.1, on the reverse strand, counting down.
GCCAGTTTACATTTTTGCCCTTTGCGCATTGTTCCATTTACATTGAAGATGGGGAGACACTCTTCTGTCACGCGGTATTCCATGACTTCAGATAGCACTAGACCATCATCTAACTCTTGTGCCAAAGTGATGATCTCGGCCATGGCTTTGTTTTCCATAGCATCTGTTTTTGTGACCTTCTGTTTTGATGTGTCTTTGATAACTGGTGGTTTGCTGAAGCTGTGTCTGCTGTTTCTGTGTATGGTTGCATCAAACTGTTTATCACCAGAGAACTTGCGCTCTTTGAAGAATGATTGCACTAGAGTCTCCCCATCCTCATGTGCTGAGTCAAAGTCTTTGACAAGTGCATCTGATGCGACCATTCCTGACTGGAGCGACCTCAAGATAGGCTGTGTAAGGTCGAATGGGTCACAATCAAATTCCGTGATGCAATTGTCTAGATCTTGTACACCGCGCTCATCCAGCAACAACCTCGTTGTGGAGTTCTCTCTGTGACCTTCAGATGATTTGGTGAGATTTGCCAATGCATGTAGTGAACTTCTAACTCTATTCACAGAGTTGACGGTTCTTGTGTGAGTCAACAACATCTTTTCATTTTTTAAGATGCGCTTCTAACCTGCTTTCATCTTCGACCCTTTATTCATGGTCATTTCTATCCAGAGATCCAGGGGTAAGCACGAGTACGGTTTCCCGGTCATTGATTGCGCGAATAGGCCATCTCGCATGTACCTCTCTTTTTCTTCGGGGAGACTGCTAATCTCAAGCCAGAATTCTACAAGCCATCTGCTGTATTTATCATTGTCGTATATCCGCAGCCATGGCATCATCATTCGGAGGGATGCTTTGAATGAATCCCAATCCTGTGTCCTCAGGGCGTATATGTTCATGATCAGTATTTCAACCATTTCCATAAAGCTCAACCAGAACCTTGCCATAGGGCTGTCTGATTTCCCAACACTCTCAAATGCTCTTTCTACAAAGGACTTGAACTCTGCATCCATCAGGAAATCATCTGCGATGGCCTGTAATTGTTCTTTTGAGCTATTGGGTGGACTTCTAAGAACTTCCAACTTTGATTTGAGCTCCGATGATAGCTTCAGTCCCTCGCTGACCCCGCGAAAAATAATCCTGCGAATGAGCACCTCATACATAAGTGAAAGGCACCTTATGCCTCTGTTGTAGTGTTTACCACGAAGTGCTTGGTCAACTGATCCTTCTGAAATTATATCGGCTGCCACAAGAATTTCAGATAAACCTGAGCCATGGAACCACTTGTTTATCGCCGATATGAAGGAAATGTGAGCGTGGAATGGACCCAAGAATGGAAGGATAAGTTGAAATTTCTCAGGATTCTCATTTTTCAGCTGGACAATAAGGGCATAGACTGGTTGGTCGCCTACCAGCTGAATAAATGGCATTGACTTGCACTCGGCTGCGGTGACCATGCGACACATAACCTCGTGAACCACTGACGTCTGAGGTGGCTTTGGAAATGTCAGAAAATAGTATACTGTACTTTTCACCACATACTCATGGATATTAGCCTGGAACCCAGTGAAACTTCCAACTTTCTGTTCATCAGCTGGTATGTTCTTCCCTGCAATATCCAGACGGGCCAACACGTGCATAACACCTCGCTTTCTTTGCTCATCACTTGTTTGAAGTGAGATATCAATTTCCTGACGAACTGCTGGCTGGCCACGTTTGACTGTTTTGTAAGGATGAATCTTGTGTTGTAAAGTACTTAAATCTTTCAAATCTTCAGACTTGGTCAATTGAAGTATAGGACGACCCTCCTCTGAGTCCATTGATGTAACATCATCAGGTTGTACAAACATAACATTGGTCCGGTGAGATGTATCGGCCCCTGTCAATGTATCATCTTTGAAGTCATCGTTATCTAGGATACCTGTTCCTGGAAAACCATCTGCTAACTCGTCAGGACAAGCAACATTTGCTTTGATATCATCCATGGCCCAAGCTTCATACAGAGCAAGAACATCTTTGTAACTTATTCCAAGAGCAAATTTTTTCAAGATGTCAATGATTTCACGACTCCGAGTTAATCCATGAAGAGTCACTGATAACTTTGTTTGGAAGGATGTGCGTTTGCCGGTGATGAACGAAAACAAGAGGGATGCCAAAGCAGCAATTTGTGGATCATGACATGCTTCAGTAAAGTCATTGGAATCAGGATCCTTGAGCCATGTCAAAAGTTGGCGCAAAAGTTCATGGGGTTCTTCAATATTTTCAAGCTCATCAACACGGAGAGGCCAAGATAAACCCACTTCTTCTGTAAACTTCTTTCTCAGACGCCTTGCAACATTGTTTAGTAACTGTTCATCACTTATTCCCCAAGAAAAAATGGCTGCTTCAATGTAACTTCCACCAGCAGATGCATCATAGACAATTGTGCTCTGGTTCTTGTGGAAACGATCATGGAATCCAATGTTGTCTTTGAATTCATTTTGAAGCATTTGTTTTATAGTGCTGGTTTTCATCACAGTTTCAAAACCAAAGTTTGCACTCATTTGGTTATAATCAACCAGAAGACCCTGTAATGTTCTTGGCTCATTCATCTCCAGCACAACTGTACGGACATGCCTAAAAAACATCTGTCTAACCTCTGTAAGTCGCACGTTCTGTAAGTGCATTCGGTCACCAGATGAATCAGAATGTTTGTAGTGAGGCTTCACATACTTCATCCAGCAGGAACGATGATAGCGTATTTCTGACGCAAAGGGATCAGGGGTAGAATCTATGACAGTTAAAATTCTTTCTCTCATCTGGTCATCTTCCAAGTGTATTGTATGTGACTTGAAGGTGTTCCACGCATTCAACTGTTGGATAATACATAATGTTTTGGAATTTTTCAAGTCTTCTGGTTTCATACACCAAATGCACAGATTCTTTTCATGAAGGAGACCTGTGCTACGTGAAGATCGTCCAGCTTGCTGCTGGTCTTTTGCATGCGTTTCTTGTGTGTCCACTGTTTGTTGTTTCTGTTCTTGATCTCTTTTTCTTAATGCTTGTTGAAGTCCACTTTGAGCTATCAATGCAGTCCTGCATGCCTTATGAAAATAGACACCATTCGGTCCTGCATCCCAATTGACTGAATCATAAACAGTTCCAAATTTATGCAACCCTTTCCAATCTTGTGCTTTGCCCTTCATGCGTTCCCATGCTTCAGGAGAAATGTTGCTTTTATCTTCATCGCATTGTTCATTACACAAAATACATAGTCCAGATATTTCCTCTCGTTTTCTTTTTCTGTTTGGTTGAGGCTTCAGTACTGGTGTTGACTTTGGTGCTGACATTGTTCCCAGAAGATCTAAAATATAAAAATACAGAGCAGATGTTAGTCTTGATCCTATGGGGATCCTAATCATATCCATTACATCAATACACAGAAGAAATGTTTGTAAAAATTACTAGTATGTGGACGTCATGAAACAGAACAAATGACTACCAGATATTCACAGCCCATCATCATCATTTACCGATACACTTTATATGGTACACAATATTATATCGAACATTCTCCTACTTTCTGACCCAGCTATGTTCCCTCTCCCCCTCAATCCTCCTCCTTGGTGATTTCAATATCCACATGGACTCCACTGACTCCACAATGACCACTGACTTCACTGATTTACTCACCTGCTTTAACCTCACTCAACATGTCAACTTTCCTACGCATATCCGTGGTCACATTTTGGACCTTGTCTGCTCCACTGGATTAATTTTGCACCATCTCTCTGGCTCCGACCTCACCCTCTCTGACCACTTAGCCATCACTATGACCATCAACATCCCCACCCCAGCACCAAGACATTATCGCACTATCAACTTCCGTAAGCTAAACGCTCTTTCACCTACCTCATTCTCATCCACCCTCTCTGAAAAAATGTCCACTTCTCCCTTCATTGACCTCCACACCCCTTCCGACCTCACTGACTACTACAACCACACTCTCTCCTCCTGCCTTGACCAGCTTGCGCCTGTAAAAACCAAAACAGTTTCTTTCACCCATTCTGCTCCCTGGTTTACCCCTGAACTCCGCCTGATGAAAACTCGTGCTCGCCAACTTGAAAGACTCCGCAATAAAACAGGTCTCACAGTTCACTCCCAAGCCTACAAGGACCACCTACAACACTACAAAGATGCCCTCTCCCACGCCCGCTCTGCCTACTACTCTCAAATTATCCACTCTGGCTCCGGAAACCCAAAAGCACTCTTCTCGACAATAAACAAACTCCTCCGCCCCCTGGACACCACCACCCAGTCATTCACAGTAGACAACTGCATCTCCTTCCTTTCTTTCTTCCAACGCAAAATTGACAACATCTACAACAGCTTGACCACCGCCACACCCGCTCCCCCTCCAACCACCTGCCCCCCCTTATCCTGCCTTCCCCTGTCTCAATTCTCCCCGGTCTCCCCTACTGACCTCTCTGAACTCCTCATAGGAATGAAAACTGCCACCTGCACTCTTGACCCCATCCCCTCCAGCTTTGTCAAGGCCTCCCTTCCTGCTCTCTCTCCACATCATTGCAACAATAAACTCCTCCCTGTCTACAGGCATCGTCCCACCATCCCTCAAAATTGCTGCTGTTACCCCCATTCTAAAAAAACCTGGTCTAAACCCTGACACCCTAAACAACTTCAGACCCATCTCTAACCTACCCTTTCTGTCGAAAGTTTTGGAACGCGCTGTAGCCACTCAACTCAAACATCACCTCTCTGACAATAACCTGTATGAAACATTCCAATCCGGATTCCGCTCCAACCACAGTACTGAAACTGCTCTCCTCAAAATCACCAACAACCTTCTCCTCTCCTCTGACGCTGGCAACCTCAACATTCTCGTCCTCCTCGAGCTCAGCGCTGCCTTTGACACCATCGATCACACCATCCTCCTCACCCGAGATTTGAATCCACCTTTAACGTCACCGGCACTGCCCTCTCTTGGATTAAATCATACCTCTCTGACAGACGCCAGTTCATCTCTATCAATAACTGCAAATCCCCCACTGCTCCCCTCCCCCAAGGTGTCCCCCAAGGTTCAGTTCTTGGCCCCCTCCTCTTCATCCTTTACCTGTCCCCCCTCGGTCACTTGATCCGCCGTCATGGTCTCCAATTCCACTGCTTCGCCGATGACATCCAGCTTTTCATCTCCACCAAGTCTGTCTCCACCGACACCCACTCTATCCTGACAAACTGCATCTCTGAAATAAAATCCTGGCTTCAAATCAACTTCCTCAAACTTAACTGTGATAAATCTGAAATAATCATCATTGGCCCAAAAACGCTCACAAAATCCACCCATAACTTTGCCCTCAACATCGACGGTATCCCAGTATCCACCTCCCCTCTCATCCGGAATCTTGGCGTCATCTTTGACCAAACCCTCTCCTTCGACAAATACACTAAACAGATCACAAAGACAGCCTTCTTTCACCTGAAAAACATCGCCCGTCTCCGCTCATCCCTCTCCTCCACGGCTGCAGAAACCCTCATCCACGCCTTCATCACCTCCCGTCTGGACTACTGCAATAGCCTCCTCTATGGTTCACCCTCAACAATCACCAATAAACTCCAATACATTCAGAACTCCGCTGCCCGTCTACTCACCCATTCCCGGACCCGTGACCACATCATCCCTGTCCTTTACAAGCTTCACTGGCTCCCCATCTCCCAGAGAATCCAGTACAAAATCCTCCTTGACCTACAAAGCCCTCCATAACCTGGCCCCATCCTACCTGGCTGACCTCCTCTCCAGACACACTCCCACCCGCAATCTCCGCTCTGCTGGTACCAACCTCCTGACCCCCCCCCCCCCCATCCAGACCAAATTCAGATCCTGGGGGGACAGGGCCTTCTCCATCGCTGCTCCCACCCTCTGGAACTCACTACCTCACACCATCAGAGACTCCTCCTCACCACATTCAAAACATCACTCAAGACCCACCTGTTCAGCACTGCATTCAACATTCAACCCACAGCATTTAACCCCTGACTATCACTTCTCCTTCTCCCTCCTTTTGCTTTAAATATTTCCCTATTGATTCTTGTCTTTTTGCAATTGTTGTTTTCATGTTTTGTTATGCATTATGTTTTGCACTCTGTCAAAGCGCCTTTGGGCTTCATGAAAAGCGCTATACAAAATAAATGAATTATTATTATTATTAACATGTGCTCTAAAGAAAAATGATACACATAATAAAAAATCATTATTTTGTTTTAAAAATGGAGTGTTTCAATTGTTCGTGACGTTTCGGTGACAAACATTTAATAATTTCTTATCCATGGGTTTGGGAAAAAAATTGTTGTTTTTGGCTAATTTATGTTAACCATTTAGCAGCCATTTTGAAATTTCAAGGTTATGGCAACCACCTTTACTTTTAAAAGTTGCTTATTTGAATTTGCCATGTCAGAAAACATATTATTAGACACTAAAATCATTAGAATCGGACAATGTTAACTGTGTTGGTGAATTTGACCGCCAGTCAAAAGTGCGTTGACCTTTCGACGTTTTTGACCATAGCGCCCTCATGTAAGGTCGGAGGTATAACAAACTATACATTTTTGGGATCCTCATGACTAGACGAGTAATTTGATATGCATATCGACACGATTGGAATATATTTGAATTTTGACCCCTGTTTGACCTTTGTTGACCCTTCCCGGAAATGCCTGACATTTTCAAGGGGGGCAGCCCAAGTCAAAATTGTTCGGTATTCATCAGGGAACAAAAACACTTTCAAACCTTTGTTCCCAGAATTTGGTCACGGGACCTACAGGCTGGTCTCCTACTAATAGGTCTACATCTCTCGGCTATCCTCTAAGACCTATTAGGACTATTACTGCGACTATGCCCCCCAATTATTCTCACCTTCTTGGTGGGATCAGGATCTTGTTCAGCTCTTATATGAGCCTCAACCATATTTCCAAAAACAACGCCCACCTGTTTCATGAACCATCTGGCTAGGCCCGAAGTTGGTCAGGGCACGAATTTGTCATTTGTTCAGGATGCTGACGACAACTCACCTACTCTGCGAAAAGCAACTTGGGATCGTTAACATCCACCAACTACTAGTAGACGAGACACCCAAATTGATGTCCATCCAGGTAATGCAACACCTGGCCTGCGAAACACCAATTCAACCATTTATAGATGGCTCAGCAATCTAACCCGACTAGCCAGGTGAAAGGTAAGTCTGCGCCATGTTGCTCGAGGTTAATAATATACCTGTGTAAACAATATTGGGTTAAGGTGTCACAGGTATGAGATATTAAACAAAGGTGTATCATGAAGGAAATACCAGAACCGTGAAGAAGATTTAACTGTCATTTATTGTCCATGCAAATGCCAACATAGTGTCACCTGTCATCCAGGTGGCACAATACATCAACTTTGAGCTTCACATGTTGAAAACCATCTTGGAGAAACTGGCAGAGGAAGAACAAAGAGAGGCGAATAAAATAGCCACCAGGTACATTTGATGTTTTCTTCTCCATTCTGTTTGTTGTTGTTGTTGTTGTTGTTTCTGTAATTCTCCTCCTAAACTTTCTGTTTCGTCTCTGCAGGTACAAGAAGTATGCCGAGATGATCAAACAGCGAATTTCCTTTTTGAAAACAGGTGGCGCAGATAAAACTTCAAAACCTGTTTAATGTCGCGCTGGCAACCTCCAAATTGCCCCCTGCGAAATATTCCAATGAGGGAAGAGAAAACCACAGCCGATTCCCGACTTGGGCGTGGATAATTCACAAGCAAACAAGACGTCATTCCGGTGTTGCCCGAAACGGATTCTTGAACCTTTCCCTCCATTTGTCTAATTTCCGCAAAAACTGAAGCCCATTGGCTGGTTACATCATGTCCGAGGGAGGTGACGGAGGCCATATTGCGATAGGAGAAGGGGAAGAAGGGAGGAAATGGAAATAAAAGGTCACAGGATACTTGGGGTTTGTACAGAGAATTCGGGGAGGAAGGGGCAGGAAGTAGACAATAATAAATAAATAACATGGATATTCAATGTTAATGTGTCGAACTGATTGAGCATCCTGATGCACCTGCATTTACTTGGATAATGCATGTGGAATCCCGCTTTTCCCTTTACGCAGGAATTGATGTATGTACTTGATTTGCTTTACAATGGATTTAAACATTAACTTTTTTTATTTATCATCAGAAGTGCATGCAATAACTTTATTACCCCGCACACGCGCCAAGCAAAAAGCAGGGTTAACCAACTACTTCACTTTGTCTGTCTGTCTGTCTACAGACGTCAGTTTATGATCGACGAGCAACTTCTCATTGAATGGACAGGAATCGGAAAGATCACCTGCAGTTTAGCAGTAATTTGGCTCCTTATTTGTCCTGATCTCATGTGCGCAGAGAATAGTGAGATAAGTTTTGTCTGTCTGCCTGGCAGTGAAAAAATTTGAACGAGAACGGCACTCAGGAGAGAGCATACCTCCACCTGGTTGGCCAGATCACTCAATGGTGAAGAATCACTTTTAAAAAATTAAATAATTCTCATATCCGAATCCATATTCAGATCTTCACCAAAATAGAATCGATTTGTCCTTTTCAGACACCCAACCTGTCCACCAAGTTTCGTCCAAATCCGTCCACAACTTTTTGAGATATCCTGCTATGTATCGTTTTTGGCCCCATCTCCCAATGGTGAAGAATCACTTTTAAAATTCTAGTATCCGAATCCGGATCTTCACCAAAATATAATCATTTCGTACTTGTCACACACGCTACCTCTCTGCCAAATTTCGTCCGAATCCATCCACAACCTTTTGAGATATTTTGTTCACAAATGGACAGACAGACAAACACACAGACAGGGGTGAAAACATAACTTCCATCCACCTTTAATGACAGAGGTAATTCCAAAAAAAAAAAATTTAAGGTCGTCATAAATGATACAAACTACAGGTATGAATAACTAATGTACCATGTTAAATAATGTGGCGCAACAGATGCTGCATCGGCGGTACACTTCCTTAAAAAAAATAAGGTGGTCTTTCTGTCTTCTACCGACTCCTCTCCGGCCTTGCTCCCCCAGCTCTCTCTGGTAACTTTCACTCTTTCATTCCTCTTTTCTCCCGCCTCTGGAACAAACTCCCTCACTCTCTTCAATCCCACTCCTCCCTCCAGGTGTATGAAAGCTGTTCACCACCATGTCTTATCTTCCCCCATCCAAAACCTTGATCTTTTCTACCCCCGTTAATTCACCCCAGATCCACTTTTTTGAAATTCTGACTTAATGTCCATGTCTTTTTTACCTCAACCTTCCCACGCATCCTCCCCCCCAAGCCCTCTCCCCCCCACAGATCTCCCGATGTCCCTGTTCTCTGCTGTTGTACTTGTGTGCTTCCCTCTCTCTCCCCATCTTGTCTACCGCTCCCTTTATTGGATGTTTTATGTGTCCGTTTTTTTTTTTTTAATGTTGGCTCTTTCACGAGCCTCAATCTTGTATACAAAATAAAAAAATTCTACAACTTTTAAAATCTTTGTTATTACCCTTGCCAGGGGAGAGGGTATCGCATTTGAGTCTTTGTCTGTTTGTACATGCAGAATAAATATGATTTTCTCTGCAACCGTTGATCCGATTGACAGGAAATTTTCACCATAGGTGCAACTCCACCTGTATAATTTTTTAATGATAATTATGACGTCATATTGTGGTACGGTATAATTATGACGTCGTATTGTGGCACGTCATATTACTCGTGGTACGGGTGCCATATTGGAAAACCGAAAACCTTTGCACCTCTGTATCCAAAAGCGTTGCATAGAAAAATTGAGGCATGGCTCATTGTAAAGAACTCTCCATGGGGAATAAAATATGTTAAAGATGATGTCATTGGTGCCTCCATTATGACGTCATAATTTGACGAGTACAAAACTTCATCCGATCAAGATGCAATTTCTTGAACGCCATGTCGGCATAAACTGGTGGGGGGAAAAAAATAATGATGACGTCATCGGTCACGTGATTCGGCCGCCATCTTGGATAAACGGAAAAACCTTGCACCTCTATATCTCCGAAAGTGCTGAATAGAAAAAATTTAGGCATGGCTCATTGTAAAGAACTCTCCATGGCGAATAAAATATGTTAATGATGTCATTGGTGCCTCCATTATGACGTCATAATTCGACAAGTACAAAACTTCATCCGATCAAGATGAAATTTATTGAGCGTCATCTGAGGATAAATTGGTAGAGAAAATAATAACAATGATGACGTGATCGGTCACGTGGTTCAGCCGCCATATTTGTTTCAACACAAAAGCCTTTAAAAAACACTAAAACACGTCCTGGCGAGGGTCTACAATCTGATTGCTCTTTCTTGTTTAAATTGGATTACAAACTTGAACACTGTAGACAAAAATTGTTCTTGAAATTAAAAAAAAAAATTTGTTTAGCAGTACTCAGACAAAAATTTACAGGATTTTACACCATCTCCACCAATCAAATTTGCCACTTGCAGACCCTCCCCATAGCCGTTAAGTTTTTTTTCTCAAGAATGTGTGGCGTAAGGTGTTCTATGAATTCTCTGGTTCTCTTGTATTTTAGTCTTAAATTGATATATTTTTATGTATTTACACATTACCTGAGAATAATGAGAAAACTGGAGAAATAACGTCGGTCATGGACCAGTGTTTGGTTTGTGTATGAGATCTTATCAATAGCTAATGTAGTCCTGTAATTGATAAAAGATGCATCCGTGAAATTGGTAACTTTATTAAGGTTAAAATGCAATGATGGTACTTATGTTGTGATAATATTAAAATCTTACTGTTTGGACTCGTTTTAGATTTTTTTTATTTTTATTGATGGAGGAAGTGAGGTGGCAGAGTAGCCTCGAGGTAGGTGCACTCACCTTCTATCCTGGGATTCAGGTAGGAGCTGTCTAGCCTGGGTTTGAATCTCATCCTGATGTTTTGCATGCACCGTCCATCCATACGTTGGACGGAGCACACGTTGATGGACCTGCCAGAGGACCTGTTTGCTATCATTTCTCGGTGGTGACCGTTCAAGATCCCAGTGTTCAGGTTACTGATAACTCTCCACGAAAGGTTACTGTAGTTCCAAATTCCTACCTTGACTGACTTCTGGGAAGGCAAATGGCAAACAACCCAACATAATAGCCCTTGTAAAGAGGCTGCTTCCAGATTATGGTACATTGTTGTTGATTCATGTAATACATTACAAACTCATCCATGACCCTTAAATACGGTAGATGGGATTTGCAAGATTTTGATGCAGGGAAAATTGGCTTCGCAGATGAAACACTTGCAACACGAGAATTACACTCTGGAATTACCCTTTAGATTTACACTCGATAATTACCCTAAAAGAATTATCCTTTAGAATTACCCATTACGATTACAGTTTAGGATCACCTCTTAGAATTACACTTTTAAATCATCCTTTACAATTACCCTTTAGAATAAAAAACGGTGGGTTAGAAGGGTTCTTCTTCATTTTTAACGGATGGACAGAAGGACATATATATATATATCTTCAAATATTGAAGAAAAAAAAAGACCAGTTTAGTGAAGTCAGGGAATGAGTTCTAAAATCATTAAGATTCGCCAACATCCCTCAAATATCACATGCTGCATTCTCCCCTTTATTTAGTTAATTAAAAGATGAAATTAACCTTCTTCAATTTTCTTCATCGTTCGGTGTTGTAGTCAGCCTCACTCCATCTTCGGCCCAAATGCTTTGCTACGAATGACCATATGTGCTAATGACGGCCAAAGGGTGAAACAAGCGTCTTGTTTTAATGTAAAGTTTGTACACTAACTGTAGAGGGCGCATGAGAGCCAATTTATGGTGGTTTAGTGATTACTACAACCACTCCTACGATGTTAACAACCCAAATTCATCCCACCATGTGAGGTCATCCATGAGGGAAGATGCATCAATGGACAGAACCTCCTTTGGAAGGAATGTTAACCTAACCTGGCTGTCCCAACAACTACAATTTGGTTGGCTACTGAAAACACAGCAATATCTTTCAACGAGTCGACCATGCGGCACTGGTATTGAAGGCAATTCAAAACAAGTTGCATAGAGGTGTACAATAATTGATTAATTGCATAATTCAAATCAATAAATAATAATCATAAAATATTTTCTTAATCAATTGGCTGATACGAATAGCATACCGAAACCACCAGTGCTTCATCCGAAGCTGTAACTTTTTGAAAATTAATTAAATAAGTCTTTAATCGGAAAAAATTAATAATCAATCAATAATTAATTGATAAATCAATAAATCAAAAACATCCTTTATAGCCACATCACCGAGTCACTGTCGTGCCAAATATCAGCTTCCGAGCTCAAAAGGTGCCTGAGATATTTCCCAGATGAGAAAGAAAATAAATAAATGATTAATAATGAAAATAAATAAATATAATCTTTAAATAATTAAATAATTAATCAATTGGCTAATGGAATACCGAAACCACCACCGTTTCATCCGAATACAACTTAAAAAAAATTAATCAACGAAGTAATTAATCGTATAATTAACTAACTAATCAATTAATTGGTTAATCAAAAAACAAAAAATACCGTTTTTGACAAAGGACTTGCTCACTATTGTGCCAAAATTTCAGCTTCCTAGCTCAAAAGATGGCCGAGATATCGCCCGGACAAACAAGAAAGAAAGAAACTGGAGTGAAAACTGAGTACTCCCTTTCAACGCGCGTCATTGCCGGGCCCCTTCGCCCCTACGGTGCCCGGCAATGACGTCATGCAGCGCCTGGAGATGGCATCGGAAAGGAGCGGTGCACGATTAGAGCCTTTGTGAAAAGGGGCACTGCATCAGTCACAACCCTACATCAGCAATGATGCATAAAGCAGACTCCATTTGCAATCAAATCCCAGATTACACCCTCATTAGTGAATGTGGTGGTGCCCCTGAAGGACCTTTCATTATTTCTTTAGAAAATGCTAAAAAGTTTTTCATGATGAAACCAAATTTTTCAAAGGTTTTTCTTTGGGATAATTCAGACTAAAACCGGCCCAGTGTTGATCACTTCGTAAAACCAGCAGCACAAGGACAAACTGCAGAAACTGAACGGTTTATCCACAAGTCACTCAAAAATGGCTTTTTGTTAAACTCATACAGGTAATTCAATGGTAAAGGGGTCAACTGAATCAATTAATGGGGTCTTTCCATAACTTTGATTCGAGAAGCGTCACCGATCATGGTCGCAAGCGATTCATGTCTTGTCCATGCATTTCGATTCCAGCGAATCTTCCCGTCGCAGGATTGTTGAAAACCACAACAATTATGGTTCCAAGGCTTCCCAGACCCAATTCAGGCTTGTGATCAAATCTCATGACAATTGGAATGTGATCAACCTTTAATCTTTATATATATTGTAACGAATTTGAGAAGTGCAACGAATTTGAGAAGTGTAACGAATTTGAGAAAGTGTAACGAATGTGAGAATTATGGTTTTGTTGTGTGTAACTGTCACCCTCCGTAATGTAAAGAAAGGTCGAAGCTCGTCCTCTTAGTTAATTCCATAAACCTACACACAGGACACCATATATCCTTTTAAATAGTTAGTCCCTTATTCTCTGTAGGCTAAGGATGTGTTTCCCAATAGTTTGACTCTTCATTGCACCGAATTAAATGAGTAGGCCCCTCCGACGCCCCATGGCAGCTTCCAAGTGCCAGGTTTGCCACTTTGCTGCAATTGATTCTTTAGGCACTTTGCTGCATTTTCATCTCCCGTCCACTTTGCTGCATTTGACTCCATTACGCACGAGGTAACGACGAGGAAGAAAGGCGGGTCTCCACCTCGTCATAGAGGGGAGGAGTAAGTCGGCCCCGCTCATCCAACCCAGACCGAGGGGTTTGGCTTGAGAGGGCGGAGAGAGAACACTTGGGGGAGGTTCGCAAAGGTTGAAGGGCGGGGCCTATATAACCCGCAGCGCGACGCTCCCCACGGAGATGAGCTTTTTGGAGAAGATTGAGGTCCGAAGAAGATTGAGAGAGAGGTGCGACAGATGCGCGATCCAGCTAAAGCAGCCAAGAGAGAACGAGACGTGAGGGGGTGCTGATACTGAGCAATACGTCGAGACCCTCTAGGCCCTATTGCCGGCTGTGGAGACGCGGAACTGCCAGCTGCTGTTCGCTTCGAGCACGGAACGTGGACCTCGATGGTGTGGAATTGCCCGGACCTTCCTGCCCTGCCATCGGCTTGGACCTTCTCCTCCCTCCAGTGATTCCTGCCATCATTTTCCCCGTGTAAGTGTGCCCGTTTGTCCGTCTTTCATGTTGTCTTGGGGTATTAATTAAGACTGCCATATATATAAGCTAATCATTGCCCTATGTCTCCTGCTCCTTCAATTGCCTTATAAATCATCTTTCTTTTCCTTTCTGCTTAGTGTGTATAAATAGTAATAAATCTTGTTATTCCCTACTTTGTCTTTACTTCTTCATGCTCTTTCAGTCGCTTTAGAGGTTTCCATATTGAGTGTACGTGGCGCGATTCGGCCAACGTTCAGGATCGGGTTTAGTGAAGGCTAACGACTCGAACTTCGGGTTGCTAAAAACCGCTCGGCAACTAACTAGACCATCCAAACCGGAGTTCGAGCGGTACTTGTCTCCCTAGTCTGCGGAGGGACGGATAAAGGTATTCGGGATAGACCCTGGGCCCATAACCCTGATCCGTTCCATCCCGCGGGATAGCGTTACAAGTGCAAGGACCGGGGAGACGGCCAGCTTAACAGGACAAGGGGCTAATCACCCCTTGCTAACGGGAGAGCTGTCCCCCGTATCCGTAACAATATATATATATATATATACACACACACACACACACTCAAGAAAAATGGAGTAGAAGTGTCTTATTTCAGGAGATCATATTACATCAGGTAGTTGGGTCATGGAAAGGTATGCTTTTATTAAACCTTTCAATGGTAGCTCCATAAACAAACAGAACTATTCCTTTTTAATTCCTAGACCCTCCGACAAACAGCCCTTTTAACCTCGTAATCTTAAAACTAGCATCTGTATTTGCACAGGTACGACAAACGAATAGTATAATCAGGTATTTTGGCTTCAGTTCATCCCATTTTTATTTTTATTTTTTTTTTTACACAAATCTAAGCTGCCATCTATACTGATCATGGCACAGATATTACAACACGTCGGGCAGTTCTGAGGTATTTAAATAAATAAAAATTACTCCAGCAATGTAGTCACAACTCCTTCAATGAAGCTTGTTACAAGAAAGATGAGATGGCCAATCGGAAGCTGAAGCAGTGTTTCGAAGATGGTAGTTCAGGCAGAAGTGCTAAGTTCCTCAATACGGATCACAGGCTTGTTGATACAGCCCAAATCCAAGAGAATGGTACCATCCCAGCACAAGTTGGATGTTGGCAAACTCAGGGATGAGAGCTGAGGAGTTTTCGAACAGGTTGAGTGGGGTTTTGGGGACCTGGGTGTTTCAGGGGATCCTGAAGGAAGAGTTGTGGAGTGCCTTCAAGAAGACTAACATCCTCGATGTTGCCGATGAGTGTGTCGGAACCCACCGTCAGGCGAAGAAGAACTTTGTCTCCCAAGGGACACTGGATATCATTGACCAGAGTCACAGGGCCAGGCTTGATTGCAGAACTGAACTGTTCAGGGAGCTGTGCTGTAAAACTTTACGTTCGCTGAGAGTGAACAAGGAGGGCCATGTGCGAGGAATCTGTGAAAGGCTAAAGCATCACCTGTGGTCATGTGATTCACATCCTGCTTACAGAGGAATCGGTCGACTGGTTACTTTGAGCGGCTTTACCAGGCTGACCCACCAGCTGTTAAGTTGGATGTTATGGGTGTTACTATCCCTACTGCTGACCTTCCAATTAACTGTGAATCGCCTTCATTGGTGGAAACACAGGCTGCGGTGAACTAGTTGAAAGAGAGCAAACCTTCTGAGATTTGTGGCATCCATGCTGAGTATCTGAAGGCTGGTGGAAATGCTGTTCTATTTGGAGGACTGGAAATCCCAATTGACGAGAAGAGGAGCCTTGTCTCTCTCTGGAATGGGAAGGGTGTTAGCCAGGACTGCAACAACTACTGAGGGGTGATGCTACTTAGTGACGGGTAAGGTCTTCGCTTGTACAATTATTGATGGGGTTTACCACCATCTGCTTGAGCATTAGCCTCCAGAGCAGTCTAGCTTTACACTAAAGATGTCAACGATTGACCATATCCTTGCTCTTCAGTTCCTCACCGGTCGCAGACGAAAGTTTCAGCAGGGACTGCTTAAAGCCGAGGTTAATCTCCGCAAAGCAATCGAATCGATGAATCGGGATGCCCTCTGGAGGATCTCCAGTCTTCTTGGGGTGCCATCAGAGCTGTTTATCTCATTCCTGAACTATACTAATGAGAGTACTGTGAGGTATTAACCTTGTCTTGTCTTAAGACCAAAGAGGCTTTTCAAACAAAGCGAGCTTTGAGAGGCATGACCCAGGATTAACCTCAATCTTGACCTTTTGTTTTGGAGAAACCTACTTCAATTGCCCCGAGAAATTGGCACAATCAGCAACTAGGAGCAAAGCTGTAAGTTGGGAAGCTTCCCAAGTTGCATTCCCATTGGTTTATATTGCTGTTGACTTCATTCTGCTGCTAGAAATTGTACCATCTTTGAAAAAGACCCTGTTCGGGGCTATTTCCGCATGCTTGAGCTTCACTCTTCCTGGAATTCGACAACTTGAATTATGGCCATCCTGGAAAACATGCACGGAATAATAAATTGAATAATAGCAGTTCCATCTCCGAATTATTACCCCGCCCAAGCGAAGCGAAAAGCAGGGTTAGGAAACTGGTTCATGCCCGTCCGTCTTAACAGTTCATGATCATCAGCACAACTTATGTAAATCAAGTGTTACATTTTGAACACAAATCGGAAAAGGAAGACCATTCTGCCATTTTATCGTACTTTGGCTCTGAATTAGTCCCGATCGCGTATGTGTGGCGAGGAGTGAGATAATACTTTTACTCTGTCTGCCTGACTGACTGTGAAACAAAACTGAAAATCATTCCAAACAGGAAACATGCTGTTTTAAGGACGTTATAAAGGACAAAAACGACAGGCATGAAGAACGAATGTGGCATGTCAGATGGGATGATGTAATAGATACTAGGGAAAATGGTGGTAAAACATGGAATAAATTTATTTATACATCTTTAAACCTTTATTTAGATTGAATTATATACTTGAACACTGTAGAACACAAATCATCTTCACAATACTTCCTCAATATATAGCATGACATGGCGGAGCATGTGAGGTGCAGTAACGGGGTGAAGAAGAGGCGCCGATATGGCTATGTACGATGCTGATTGACGGTGTATTATATGGTGATCAATAAAGCCTCCATCTCCTAGACTGCGTCTCAACGTCATCTTATTAGTGTATAAGGGTGGTGTATAAGCCTGCTTAAGTAGTGGTAAACTTCCACAATTTTTTTTAAACAATCTGTAAAATCATTATTTTATTAAAATTGAAGTTATACACTTGAGGTATCGTGTTCTATGAACTCTCAAGTTTCCAGTTTATACTGGAGTTCGTCGGGGGTGTGTACTACCCCCCACACTTTTCCACGCTTGAATGGACTGGATTCTGGGGAGGATGTCAGTGAGATCAAGCTGTGGTGCATCGTTTGGGAATGGCAAGATCTCTGATCTTGATTTTGCAGATGTTAATCTTTGAGGAGACTCTGGACATCTTTATGGGGGCCCTCAAGGCACTGAATGAGGAGTCAGAGCCACAGGGATTATGGGTCTCCTGAGTCAAGACTAAGATCTAGGCTTTCAGTGACATATTGGATGCTGCTATCTTGTCTGTACCTGCCTGTGGCAAGGATGTTGAGGTCAAAGAGAGATTCACGTACCTTGGCAGTGATATTCGTGTCTTCACATGTTGTAAGCGAGAGGTCAATAGACGTCTGGGTAGTGCCTGGGGAGTCATGGATTCACTGGACCATGTGGTGTGCTGCTGTCGGTACCTATGCAGGAGATGGAAAGTCCGAGTCTTTTAGTCCTTGGTGCTTCCAGTCTTGCTCTATGAATGTGAAAGTCCCAGATGCTAGGTCAGTCCAAAGACTTAACTCCTTCGGTACCAGGTCTCTTCGGAGAATCCTTGGCTATTGCTAATTGGACTTTGTGTCTCACGAGTGTTTGCTAAGAGAGACTTCGATGAGATTTGTTACCTGTGTAGTCCATGAGCATCAGCTGTGACTATATGGACATGTGGCTCCTTTTCCTGATGCTGATTATGCTTACCAGATTCTCTCAGTGAGGGAACCTTGTCGGTGGAGGAGGCCAACAGGCTGACCACGTGCTTCGTGATTGCAGCAGCTTGATCGGCATCTCACGGAGATGGGCAATATGAAATCTTCCTGGGGGATAGCCAGACGGAGACCCCTGGAGTACCGGTGGAAAGTGGATGCGGCACGCGTTGCTGCAGCGCATGCACCCTTACCTGACCTGGAGTGGAAAATTTGTTGAATGGTTTTTTGTCTTTTCAATTTCACTTCCAACTGTAACACATGATATAAACGAATATATCAATAAATCACACAATAAAAGGGCCTGTTGGAAAAGTGTTAAATAATCATAATTTTACTATCAGTGACCTGCAAAACGATTGTAGTCATTTTCATGGGATTTTGAATGATCCTTTATAATGATGCTTTCAACTGATTTCAGCCATTTATCTTTATAATGACTCAATGGGATTTCATTGATCCTTTTACCTTTATAATGATATGGGTTTTATTGTCCCTGGTCGAGTATTTTCAGTGAAAATAGTCAGAAAAAAATAGAATAAGCATGTTATGAATACAGATTGCAAAGTTGAAACAAAGAATTATCAAAGAAAACGAGATAATTTCATAACTTACCAATAAGCAAAACAGATCAAAGGGTTAGGGTTAGAATTAGGCGTAGGATTAGAGTCACAGTGCCTTCAGAAAGTATTCACACCCCTTGACATTTTCACATTTTGTTGTTACAGCCTGAATTTAAAATGGATTAAATTGAGATTTTTTGGTCAGGACACTGACCTACACAAAACACCCCATAATGTCAAAGTGGATTTTTATTTATTTAAATAATTTAAAATGAAATACAGAAATATCTAATTCACACAAGTATTCAGTGCCCCGAGTCAATACTTTGTAGAAGGGCCTTTGGCAGCAATTACAGCTTCGAGTCTTCTTGGGTATGTTTGTATCAGCTTTGCACATCTGGATTTGGGGAGATTCTCCCGTTCCTCCTTGCAGATTTGCTCAAGCTCTGTTAAGTTGGATGGAGAGCGTCAGTGAACAGCAATCTTCAATAATTATTTTTTTTCCACAAATTCTCAATGTGATTCAAGTCTGGGCTTTGGCTGGGCCACTCAAGGACTTTCAGGTTCTTGTTCTGAAGCCATTCCAATGTTGCTTTGGCTGTATGCTTGGGGTCATTGTCCTGTTGGAATGTAAGTCTTTGCCACAGTCTCAGGTATTTTTCACTCTGAAGCAGGTTCTCCTCAAGGATTTTCCTGTATTTGGCTCCATGCATTGTTCCCTCTATCCTTACAAGTCCCCCAGTCCATGCCACTGAAAAGCATCCCCACAGCATGATGCTGCCACCACTATGCGTCACAATGGGGATGGTGTTAGGGTGGGTGATGAGCGGTGCTCGGTTTCCACCATATGTAGAGCTTTGCATTCAGGCTAAAGAGTTCAAATTTCGTCTCGACAGACCAGATAATCTTTTGCCTCATGCTCTCTGAGTCTTTCACGTGCCTTTTTGCAAACTCCAGGTGTGCTGCCATGTGCCTTTTTCTCAGGAGTGGTTTCCATTTGGCCACTCCCCCATAAAGTCTAGATTTGTTAAGGGTTGCAGAGACTGTTGTCCTTTTGGCAGGTTCTTCCATCTCAGCCAAAGAACTCTGTAGTTCTGTCAGAGTGGTCATTGGGTTCTCGGTTCCTTCCCTGACCAAGGTCCTTCTTGCCCAGTTGCTCAGTTTGGTCAGACAGCCAGCTCTAGGAAGTTTCTGGCTAGTTCCATATTCTTTCAATTTCCTAATGATGGAGCTCACTGTGCTCTTGGGAACATTCAACACTCTAGAAATCGTTTTATACCCTTCCCCAGATCTATGCCTCCTCACAATTCTATCTCGGACTTCTACAGACAGTTCATTGGACTTCATGGTAGAGTTTCTGCTCTGACATGCACCGTCAACTGTGGGACCTTATATAGAAAGGTGTGTTTCTTTCTAAATCATGTCCAATCAATTGGATTTGCTCCAGGTGGACTTCAATCATGTTGCGGAGACATCTCAAGGATGATCAAAGGAAATTGGATATACCTGAGCTCAACATGGAGTGTAAACAAAGGGGTTGAATACTTATTGATGCAACGCATTTCAGCTTTTCATTTTTAATTGATTTGTAAAGATGTCTGAAAAAAAGAATCCACTTTGACATTAATGGGGTGTTATGAGGAGATCAGTGACAAAAAGGGTCAATTCAATCCATTTTAAATTCAGGCTGTAACAACAAAATATGAATAAGTCAAAGGGTGTGAATACTTTCTCAAGGTACTGTAAGGGTATGGTTCCAGTTAACCCTATCCCTGGAAATAGTCAATTTCAAGATACTGTAGGAGCTGTGTGTGCTCCAACGTAAATCGGAAGAATGGACGCGACAAAAAGCTGGAATTCGTCCGAGTTTCTTTATTGTGTCAAATCAACTCGGGTACTCTGAAAAGTCCGTTTATCGGGCAGCAATATATATATACACATTATCCCAGAGCGTTTGCCCGGGAAAGGCGAGACCGGGCGTGCCCGGGCGTCCTGGACGAGGCCTGGCAAGTCGAGAGCGGGCATGCCCGGGCGTCCTGGATGAGCCCTGGAAAGGCGAGGCTGGGCGTGCCCGGGCGTCCTGGGCGAACCCTGGAAAGGCGAGTCTGGACATGCCCGGGCGTCCTGGACGAGGCCTGGCAAGTCGAGAGCGGGCATGCCCGGGCGTCCTGGACGAGCCCTGGAAAGGCGAGGCTGGGCGTGCCCGGGCGTCCTGGGCGAACCCTGGAAAGGCGAGTCTGGACATGCCCGGGCGTCCTGGACGAGGCCTGGCAAGTCGAGAGCGGGCATGCCCGGGCGTCCTGGACGAGCCCTGGAAAGGCGAGGCTGGGCGTGCCCGGGCGTCCTGGGTGAGCCCGGCATGGTGATCGCTCCGCGTCCTCGGTAGGTGCAAGGCGATTGTGTATACCCAGCGGTAGCCGCTACAATACAAGTTAAAAATTTACAATACATAGGAGTTTTGTTTTGTGAGGCACTTGTACCCAAGGCATGCAACTTTTAAGAGCATGCTCATTGGTTACCACACAATTTCTCGTTCAGTGCAGCACGCTTTCCATTTATTTTATGGACTACTCGGCATTTTTCCCGTCACGTCACAGATTTAATCGAAAGACAGCATGTTGTACTTCGTCTATTTTGCTATATTCATTCTATCATTTGCCTGAGATAATCTTGCAATCGGCTAATCCTTGCTGCTGCTTATGTATGGCGTGAGCAAAAAGCACTTCCACTTTTCTGTGAAGCTAAGTGGTGGATGCTTTGGATTTAACCTCCACTTAAAATGAGTGAAAAGAAACATTTTTTAAATTTCAAATTATCCTCACTCAAATTTCAAAATCACCGTAATGCATATTATCAAATTGTTTAAACTTTCTTCAAGAAGATGATTTCTATTACCGGATGGATACCACCGGATGGCTATACGATACGCATTTACATAGAGACAATTAGGGTCTTACCCCAAATTGATAGTATTGGCTAATGGTCACCCTCCACGCTCACCAATGAGCACAATCATCTTCTTCCTGAATGCCAAGAAGACTGGAGGTAGGTTTTTTTCCCTGCAGATATGTGAGACATGCCATCTGATAAATTTCGCTAGTTTGACAGGGGTACCACATGGCAACATGGAAAAACTAGATGGTATTTATAGAATACTTACCCTGCGCAGTCAACTTGGTGCGAGCGAACTCTCCTGTTTTTGAAACGTTTTTTTTTTTTCTTTGATCCAATATGGCTGCCAGACCAAGTGAGCGATGACATCATAAATTTATATTCTCCAATATAATTGTTGCATAGATCACAATCAATAAATTTAAAACTGATCAGACCAAGCGTTGTCCCTGGCGAATTATTACGTCATAATTATGGCACCAATGACGTCATCGTTAACACTTATTCCCCATATGGAGTTCTTTACAATAAACCACGTTTCAATTTATACCATGGAGCGGTTTTGGAGATATAGAGGTGCAACGTTTTTCAGTTTTTCCAAGATGGCACCTGTACCACATGACCTATTACATCATAATTATCATTAAACTATTCTGCAGTGGGAGGCGCTCCTGCGGTGAACATTTAGTGTCCATCAGACTAACAGTTGCAGAGGATTTTTTTTTTTTCATATTGATCAGATCAAGCGTTGTGCTTGTCGAATTATGATGTCATATTGAAGGCACCAATGACTTCATCATTAACACATCTTATTCCCCAAGGGGAGTACTTGACAACGAGTCATGCTTCAATTTTTTCCATTGAGCGGTTTGGGAGATAGAGGTGTAAATTTTTTCCAAGATGGCGTCCGTACCACGTGACCTATGACGTCATAATTATGAATTAAATTTTTATAAAAGGCGGAGGCACTCCTATGGTAAAATTTCGTGTCAATCGGACCAACGGTTGCTGAGAAAATGAATTTTTAAAATGCAGACACGTACGCCACATGTACACACAAACAGCCGAATGCCAAACCCTGCTTTCCGCTTCACAAGCACAGGGGAATAATAAATTGGCAACACTATGTGATAATTGACTGCTATTGTGGAGGAGGGGAGGTTGGGAGAATTCAGGGGGTGTACACCTCCTCCTCCCCAACAAGGGGGCGGGGGGAGGGGAGTGTAGTGGAATCAGGCAATAGACCCGGCTTCATCGTGGGAGATTCCAATGATTTTGAGGGCAATGGCTTCCACCGCATCAAGCTGAGCAAGGTGTGAGGCATGTTGTTATGATGGATATTTCAAAAAGTTGTGGACTGATTGGTACAAAAATTCGTGGACAGGTTGGGTGTGTGACCAGGACAAATCGATTCGAATTCGGTGAAGGTCCGAATCCGGATAGGAGAATTATTTTTAACTTCAGAGTGAATCTTCACCATTGAGAGGTGGGAGCAAAAATATATAAAGCATGACGTTTCAAAACGTTGTGGACGGATTATGACAAAACTTGTGGATGAGTGGTTTGGTGACAATAAAAAGCCAATTCGATTTTGATTCAGGTACGTATCCAGATACAAATCATAAACCGTTTAGCCTGGAGGAGGTTTGCGCTCCACCAAGTGCTGGTCTAGTTACCCTCGTCAGAGGAGAGAGGATGGAATTTGAGTCCGTTTGTCTGCTTTTTGTTTGTCTGTTTGTCCGCACAGAATAAATATGATTTTCTCTGCAACCGTTGGTCCGATTGACAGGAAATTTACTCCACCTTTTAATTTTTTTATGATAATGACATAATAGGTCACATGGTATGGGCGCCATCTTGGAAAAACCGAAAAACTTTGTACCTCTATATCTCCGAAAGCGCTGAATCGAAAAAATTAAGACATGGCTCATTGTAAATAACTCACAATGGGGAATAACGTATGTTAATGATGATGTCATAGGTCCCTCCATTATCACGTCATAATTCAACAAGTACAACACTTCATCCGATGAAGATGAAATTTGTTGAGCGTCATCTCGGGATAAATTGATGGAGACTAGAACAACACTTCGACGTCATGACGTAGACCGATATGCCTCCGCCGACATTACATCATTACAATACTTCACTAAGTTTGCTTTAAATCCATACAGCTGTTCTCAAGTCATCACATTTTTACCTGACATGACCTCTTGTCAGGAGCCGATTTGACCTCTTGACCCAAAAATCTAATCAGTTCATCTGTACACGATTCTACATAAGTGTACCAAATATGGTCAGAATCCCATCACTGTTTCACAAGTTATCGTGGTAACAGGATTTTTACCTAACATGACCTCTCACCTTTGGCCTTTGACCTCGTTACCCCAAAATCTAATCAGTTCATCTTTACCTCATTATACATGCCTGCACCAAGTTTGACTAAGATCCCTTCAGCCGTTCTCAAGTTATCGCGGTAACGAAAACCTATCACAGACGGACGGACAACCTGAAAACATAATGCCTCCGACGACTTTGTCAACCGAGGCATTAAAAAAAAAAAGATGTCGTCGGTTCACATGGTTCGGCTGCCATATTTGTTTTAACACAAAAGCCTTAAAACCCACTAAAAACACATCTTGGTGGGGGGTCTGCAACCTCTGATTGCTCTTTCGTGTTATTATTGTATTGCTGTTGTTCTAAATTCACAATTCCCTGGGTTATTCTATAATTTACCCTAACCACTAGTGTGGTTAAATCAACAAAATTCACAATTTTGACTTAACTAAAAAAAAAAAAAAATCAATAAACAATGCCTGGTGTTTTATCAGGGAGTAACATCATTAATTCCTTTCCTTTTATGGAAGAAGCAGCAGTCAATGATGGACGTTACTCTGCGATGTTGTATAATTTATTTGTTCCCGAACTACGACGATTAAATCTTTCACAATCACCTTGTACCAGCAAGACTAATCTCCCAGCCACGATGCTGCGAATGTGCAACGGTTCTTGGACAAGTCCCAGACAAGTGGATCAGTAGACGTGGACCAATTGCTGGCTACCTTGTTCACCTGATCTGTCCCCATTAGACTACATATTATGGCTATGTAAAACCATAATTTTACATATCATATTCCTTACTTTGTAAAACCTGTGTTTACTCAGCAAAACCATATTCTTGGGATGAAATTGAGGCTACGATCACAAATGCAATTCATGAAATGACTTTGCAGCAACAGGAGAATGTTTTAAGCGAGTTGGAAAATCGGACTGAGCGATGCATTACGAAACATGCCAGTTATGCTGAAACCTAAAAATTCCAATTGTATTTAGTAAAAACTTGAAGTATGCTTTCATGCACCATTTATATTTGGTTTATATCATGTGTACAACAAGGTTTTGTTTTTGTAAGTACTGTACACCATTTTAAGGCTTATGGATATGGTATACGACTTGCTATCACCTTTATTTGACTCACACTTAACTTTTCCTCATTTGAAGGGTCTCGATTTGGTAAATCTAACCAACAATTTGGTGAATTGCAAACAAGGCCTTCATGATCATTGTAATCTGCCATGAGGAAGCCAAATCTACGGGCCGATCACTTTCCCATCGCAGACAGGTCGGTGGTCTCTCTGTCTTCTACCTTCTCCATTATCATCTTGCACCTTCTGCTCTGCCTGTGCTTTGCCCCCCTACGAGGTTCCTGCAGGGCATGCATGGTCTATCACCAATCCCCTTCTGGTGAAACTCCAAAAATCCAGGATCACTGCTCACCTCCACTAATTCATTTTTCCTTTTTCCCACCTGTGGGACCAACTTCCACATTCTCCACATTCTTCCCTCCAGGTCTTAAAGACAGCTGTTCATCATCTCAGAACATCCTTCATTAATCCTCAAGACAACATCTCCAGTTTTTTCTTCCTGAGAGTTTGCTTCTATATCAATCTTGTCTACCCTGCGCATTCTCCCCACATCCCTTATTTGTCCAAATCTCCCGTATTTTGTCCCTCAAAACGTTGCTGATGGTGTGTTCCCCACCCATCTCCTTCTCTTTTGGCTGTTCATTGTGTTCTGTTACATCCTGATCCATTCTATGTTCTAGCTCCTCCACAATTAAGCCTCGACTCTGTGTTAAATAAAAAACGATAGTATTAATATTGAACCTCAACTACGTATTCAATTTTGAAAGACCAATCAGCCATTTTTACCTTTATTTCAACACTTAACAGGTGCAATTGGAAGAGCACAAGATCAATTCCAACACCGCCTGCATATACAGTCCATGTGACAGCAACCAGGTCCTGGGGTCAATCAAAGATTTCAAAAGTGGAAAAAAAATCCGAATCAAACGAGACATTTTCCTTCCCCAATGTTTTGTGGCAACCGCTTCCTGAAGATCCTTTTTAAAGATAAACAAATGTCAAAGAGCCCAACAATGTACAAATGGCAAGCTGGGATCGCCGCACGAAGCATGTTCCCTTCAGTATCGAGCACCAGATCACATACTAAACAGCCCATCCGTTGGCCACGGGCCAGGTCAACCACAGACAGGTGGAAGTGGTATGGCAATTAGAACAGTTAGGAATGTTAAAAACAACCAATAATCATATGGCAAGTTCATACATCATGGTAACACACCCCGAGACAAAAATATTCTGTTTACTTTAACTTAGCACGAGGGAATTATTTATTTATTTAGTTAGGCCCCACCAATCCTCAAGGATTTGCAAATAAATAATTATACACATCAGGTTAAATGGATAAAAACTTGCGCAGGTGAAATTAACCATTTCATGGAATGAATCTTTAAAAAAAACAAAAAACAAGACCGAACGTCTAACAGCGGCGGCATAGCTGGGCTTGTTTGATACTTTAGTTGAAGAGGATAGTATGACCTGGGTGGAGATACCAGTTAGCAAATAATGGAAGTGTTAAATGATTTTGCATTGAGACACTGGTTTATTCTAGATGTTTCGAGTCAACAATGAACCAACCATACACCGCTTCAATCCAGTAACCTTGCAATCATGACAAAGGGATTGCAGTGTTACGATTATATTTACTATATCATTATTATTATTAACATTATTATTATTATTATTACAAAAACGATACTACTGTATTAAGAAACCTGGGCTAATTTGGCAGAAGCAGCCTGAAGGTGAGGCATGAAGGCTTGAAGCCTAAGGCCTGTACGTACTGTGTCGTTGGAAGATCAATAACGTCTATGCTTTCGATATTTGAAGGTCATTTTACCAATCGGTTTGTTTGTGTTTCACACTGAATGAAAAACGTATAGGTAGAGCATGGCGAATGTGATCTATGACAGGTTCGACAATATGTTCGGCCTGAACGGCATATAAATCAAAATGGCGGAGTGTGGTGTCAGCCGTCGTATGCCGTAATGACATCACAGACAATCATATCACATCACATCACCCCCGTCATGTGACCAGATTCTCAGCTCTGATTGGTGTACCTTTGTGAAGGACATACATACATACATACATAGACAGACAAACACTGTTCTAGACTGATTTGCCTTACGGTCTATGCCATATGAAAGAAAATCACAAAATGTTTGTTTAAATTTCAAATTAAAAAGCAGACTTACTTTTTTGAAACTATGTTAAAGAAAAGGAAATGCATTTTGCAACAAAACTACATAAGGTGTGTCTTCTTCTTTCTTATGCAGCAAATGGCTGGCTGTGAGTCATAGCACTGTCTGAGGGCACCTTCGCTCCTTCATTCCTCTTTTCTCCCGCCTCTGGAACAAACTCCCTCACTCTCTTCAATCCCACTCCACCCTCCAGGTCTTTAAAACAGCTGTTCACCACCATCTCTTATCTTCCCCCATCCAAAACCTTGATCTTTTCTATCCCCGATAATTCCACCCCAATTCCACTTTTTGAAATACCAACTTCTGACCTGGAAGTCCTTGGTGTCCTTGTGTCTTATACTTCTCCCACCCCCCACCCCTTCCCACGCCTCCTCCCCCCGAGCCCTCTCCCTCCCACACATCTCCCTGCTCTCAAATGTTGTGTGCTCTCAAGTGTTTGTGTGCTTCCCATTCTCTTGTCTTCCGCTCCCCTTTTTTATATATTTTGTTTGTCTGGTTGATTTGTTTGTGAAGTAAATGTCAGCTCTTTCACGAGCCTCGATTCAGTATACAAAAAAAAAAAAAAAAAAAAAAAAATGGAACATCCTCTGTAAGTTCAGGGCTGAATTTTGAAATTTGTCCATGGTGCCGGCGATAACTTGCCTACACTTTTAAAGGACATCGTGGGATCTTTAACGTCCACAAACTAAGGCTCGCGGAGGGGACTCGGTTTAACGTCCATCCGAGGGACGGCACACATTAATGCATCACCCAGCCTGTGAAACACCATGGTGACAGTGTTACGGATTTGTCACTTCTGCCTTTGTTGTTATTATATACTTGTAGGATTTTTAGTTTCAGGTAATATTGTTGTTAAGATTTCTGTGTGAAATGGAGATGACTTTCGTAATACGTAAAAAGAAATGTTTGTGGAGGAAAAAGAAAAACGCGGCAAAGAAACCGGAAGAGGCGAGAAGGAAAAGTTCGGTGGAGGAAAGAGACTGCCGTGAGTCGCATCGAGGTTGTGAGTGGACTTCTCGATATTGGTCACGAATGAATTGAGGCTTCCGGTGAAATGGATTGCCCGTGACATCATCCTATATTGCGATTGCAATTAAACATGCGCCTCAGGTTTTGGTCCCGAACGTAAACTATTGTTGGCGGGAAAGCAAGTGCCTCCATTACAGGCGGATATGCTATTTTTCCTCGAAGAGGCCATCCGCCTGGTGCTTCATGTTTTGTCGTTGGGATTCCCATATCGACCTCTTTGTGTTGATCGCCATTGGTTTCCATATCGGCTTAGTCATTGGTGGACGTGAGGGGTGGATTGCATTCACGTTTTGGGGGATTGTTACATCGCGCCGATACC
The DNA here is from genome assembly GCF_964187855.1 of Myxine glutinosa. Taxonomy (NCBI): domain Eukaryota; kingdom Metazoa; phylum Chordata; class Myxini; order Myxiniformes; family Myxinidae; genus Myxine; species Myxine glutinosa. Next base: position 143,712,052 of record NC_136268.1, on the reverse strand, counting down.
TGCCTATTGTTCTTGCCGTTCTGCACGACTTTGACCTTCACCCAGCGTGGGGGGGGATTCGTGCACTGACTGGGGATTTACATTCTGCTCACATTTGGCGTATCGTGAGTTTATTGCTTTGAGAGCATTGTGGAATGATGGTACCATCATATGTATTGTTTATTTGATACAAGTGATATTTTCATTGTACTTTCGTTAAGAGTGTTATTATTGTGTATGCGAGAGTTCTTAATACAAGTACTTATTTTGTTCAACACAATTGCATTGGTGTGGTTTTACCATGGTTTATTAGAACACTCAGAATAACAAATCTTTCAGCTGTGTTCCTGCTCCATACTCTGAGGGGCACCGTCACAGGGGTTTGGGGGGGGGGGGGGTGGGGGGAGAGGGAGGTAACACGTAACAGTTTACAGCTGTGCCGAGATTAAAACCCAGGCTAGAGTGCTTAGAGGTTAGCGTGCGTACGTCTAGGCCATCCTGCCAGGTACACAAGGTGAGCCGCTGCTGTTTGACAAAAGCCACCACTTCACCTCGAGCCCAAGTCCATACATAACTTGTTATCAATCCATCGATGGTTTTCAAAACGTATGATGAGTTCATCATTGAAAAATACTGATGAAGAGTCGAGCACCGTCCCCGTGGAAAATCCCGTTATTTTGGTTCAATGCAACATATCAACCGAACATCTTGCACGCAAAGCACATTTCATCAACCACAGGGCAGATTCAGTATTTGCAAACAAAAGGATGAGAGACCCACAACATGTCCCCCCACCCCCCTCAATACCATCAGGAGCCTTGACCGTGGCTGCGATAACCCGCTCCGACATGCAGTCGCCTCATTTGCCCGAAGGCTGTGACAGCTGCAAAGCAGGCAAACAAATTCCAAGTGAAACAAGGAATTCTAAACTCTGGAACGCAACCACAAGAGCAGGTGTATGTGCTGGGACACCACTGAAAGCACAACAGCTCGTTTTAAAGATCCACATACACTTATGCAAATTTAACAACACCTTCCAACTTGTGTATACAAAACGTGTTACCTTTATGATGGCAAGTGCAGTCGATGACCTCACCTGTGAAATAAACTTCAGATGGAAGTTGATGAAAAACTGAAAGAACAAAACAAAACCCATCAAAACAAAGTCAGCAAAACAAGTTCACACCACCTGGCTGCCAACTCCCCCCCCCCCCAAACCCCCCACCTCCACCTCCTTCAAACTTCATACCTGCACTATACAGTACACATCAATCCTCACACTACAAGAGCATGGGACAGCTTGAAGGAAACCATTCATTTATTCATTCTATTTTATTGTCCACATGAAACGGAAAATTTTTTATCTACTGGCAATTCAATTCACAAAAGGTGTATCATGTCTTTTTCACATTCACATTAAACATATGGCTGGAATTAGGTGCAAATGATCTCTAACACGAGAGCACAAGGTAAGTGAAGCACAAAGGCGAATGACTGAATGATCAAAACAAACAAAAAAAACAGAATGGCACTCGGTAGAGAGCATACCTCCGCCAGGCTGAACGGTTTATGTTTTCTATCCCACTGATGGGCCAGATCTGGATCCGAAACTTCAACAAAATTGAATCGGCTTGTTCTTATCAACTCCCCAAATCATCCAACAAGTCTTTTCATAATCCGTCCACAACTTTGAGATATCCTGCGATATATGGGTTTTGGCCCTATTTCTCAATGGTGAAGAATCACTTTAAAAACCATAGTATCGGGATCCGAATCCAGATTTTCACCAAAATCTAATAAATTCATCCATGTTACACACAAACCTGTTCACTAAATTTCGTCTGAACCTGTCCATAATTTTTAATACAGTATACCCTGCTCACAGCAGACAGACAAACAGACAGACAGGGTTGAAAACATAACCTCCATCCACCTTCGGTCGCCGAGGTGAGCATGAAGTGGATGAGATGAAATCCCACATTCTCTTGTCAACACAGCACATATCCAAATACTTGTGCTCAAAAACGTGTTCCATACTATGATCAGAAATGATCAAAGGGCCATGGCCACCTGTTAAACAGCAAAATCAAACATAGGGGCGATACACCTGGCGCTCACCTGGCAGAATATACTGCACTGACTAAAGGTATTTTAAACGAATTTAAATGGTTGCTAGAAGACAGGGCAGAATGTAGAATCATACTAACAAAATCAAAAGACTTTGTTTAAACAAAAAAAAAACCTATTTTGGGTGGCAAGCCCCCCTCCTCCACCCTCCTCCTCCCATATATACCCCCTCAGACCCCAATTTTTCTAATGCCTTGATCAAACATTGGTACATCATGGGTGATGAAGGTTGTGGTGAAGTTTCATCGAAATTGCGTGTGTAGTTTCTGAGAAGAAAGAAAATAGCTACTTTGGGGGGTCAAACCTGTACCACTGTGACCCCCCCCCCCCATACATCCCCTTAGAGTTCGATTTTCTTAGTGCCGTGAACAAACTTCGGTACATCATGGGTGATGAAGGTTGTGGTGAAGTTTCATCGAAATGTTGTTTGCAGTTTCAGAGGAAAAAGCAAATTCCTAACTTGGGGGGGGGGGGGGGGGGGGTCAAACCTGGATCCACTTTGACCCCTATAAACCCCCCTTAGACCTCCATTTTTTTAAATGCAGTGAACAAACTTTAGTCACAACACAATAAATATAATTTGTGCCAAGTTTGGTCACAATCCCTTCAGCGGTTTCGGAGAAGAAGTTTCAAGTGTTTATGGACGGACTGACGGACGGACGACGCGACATCGCACAAGCTCCCCTGAACTTCGTTCCAGGTGAGATAAAAATCAGTTCCTTTGTCTTGTCGACATTAGTAATTAAATAATGACAATCACACCAGTCTACAAACTTCTGAACTTCATTCACATATATGAGGGAGGAAAGGGTGGGGCAGAGGGGGCAAATTTTCCACCATACTTGCGTACATAGTAAATGGCATCGATGCACAATGTTGTGTGTGCAGCATGTGCAGCACATTCACATTGGTGTGAAGATGTAGGAGATCAGAGATCATGTCTGGACTTGTGAGGATAAACCCTGATGCATGGGACACACACTGTGTTCAGACCTGTCGCGTGTGACACCAGGTGTATAGAGGGCACAAGCCTTCAATATTCAATCTGTGTATGCAGATAATGACGATGTGATGTCCACTCCTGCATCTTCAGATGCATATGGCTTCCGAAGCAGTTTCTTCACTCTTGGGCACAATCCTGATCGGGCGTCACTCCGATGCAGGACGCTCGAATGGCTCATTCATCCCAATAAGCTGGTACTCATTTCACCGACCTCGGAAGGATGACAGGCTGAGTCAACGGAAGGATGGCATTTGAACTCAGGATCCTAGAATCCCAAGCCAGCACCCTAACCGCTCTGATGAAGGGCAAATGCTCAAAACCTCATCCGCACATTTCCCACGACGGTTAACATATAGTACTCCTATTGGTTTGTTTATAATACCCGTCAACTGCTCCAGGGGCTTAGACAAGTATGAAAAAAATTTTTTGTCACATCACGTGATCTCTGGATGTCCAATAGGACAGGTGTTGTAAAAGCCTCATAGCAACACGTGCCAATTTGGTTATTTATTTATTTATTCTTAAATAAAAATCACAATGCGGAAAGTGGGGGAAATGCCGGAAATTTCATCATTATCAAGGAATATGGGTATTCATTCATTCAAGGTCCAACATCGGCCTTCCTTCAACAACCTCAACCAAGAACCACCAATAAAAACAAAATGGTGCAGAAAAGGGCACTTGGGCATTGGGCCACCAATAAAAACAAAATGGTGCATAAATACAAAGCGGCCCCGGTGGATACTGGAGCGCAAGTTGATCAAACAAACACGGCCAAAGCTTCTTACTGGGAAACGTTACATCACAGACGGAACTCCATGTAAACGAGAACACCCGGTGCTTTACCTGGGACTGGGACGGTACTCCAAAGACATCTCACTCCAATGGGATATCCAAACGAGCCCCAGACCGAAGCACCAACGTGTCGTCTTAACGGACCTGCAACGAACCTCGCTTCTCAAGGCGATACCTGCTACCTGCACCACGTGCGAACAGGGCTCAAGAAGCGCCCAGACGCGGCCTTATAAGGACTTGGAACGTCACAAGGTGAGACAAGCCACCGGGGGAACATATAGAAGCCAAAGGACAGCCTTCTATTGGTTTATCATAGAACAGGTGATTGCTCGTGACTCTTTATCCCCCACTCGGCGGGCACGTTGGTACCTACCGATCCAAGGCCTGGCTCCGAGCACAAGCCAATCAAAACGTCTCCTACACCTGTCCGGCAGTTTAAACGAACGGCACGAATGGTTCAGCCGAACAACGAGCGTACATTGTGGACATGTCGAACGCGAGCTGCAGACAAACGCCCGTCAATACTGAAAATCGAGATGGAGGCGTGTCTTTGGACAGTCGTTTGCTCTGTGATCGAAGCACCTGTGTGTAAAGGTTTCAGAGGCAAAAGGGTTAGAACTAAAACAACTGCAATGTAATCATTATTGCCGTTGTAATAATTCATTTTTCTCATTATGAATTGTTAAATATGCTTATTTTAACAAAGTCTTCTTCTTCTTCATACAAGACAGAATGGATGACCTTTTGTGAATGATTTCAAGAATATCAATTACATACGTTGATCATCATCTGGTATATTAGTGTATATTAGTATGTGCTCTGCTGGTTGCATCATTGCTGCGGCGTGGCTTTGGGATGCTGTTTGATGGAGTTTCCCTGAAAGTCAAAGAAGGAATTTTGCATTTGGAGAGGGTTTTCCAAAGGTACTGTGGGATCTTTTTGAAAGATACCATTAACATCCACCGGTTGAGGGCTATCAGGTGGGACGCCCAGCTTAAATTAGCCAACGAGGGGGGAATGCACTCAATGAAGCACCAGGATGGCAGTTTATAGTCGTGTTGGGAATCAAAAAAAACTAGACGGCTCAAAGGTGAGTGTGTTACCTCTAAGGTAAACTGCCACCCTGCTTGAACACTTACACCGACATGAAACATTATTTGGTTTTCTCTGGGATTATGGCCAGAAATGTCCAATTATGGTCAGGGATTATGGCCAAGGAGGGATACACGTGCACCTATGATAGAGCAGCCCCTTCCCAAACTTTCAAAATCCTTTGGGAAGGACGGGGTTAGCAGCATACAAATTGCTATAGATAGTTGGATATATCCATATAGTTTGGATACAATACCATACCAAAAGGACAAAAGATGGATGATGTAATATGGAGCTGAGCCACCACCTTGAGGGACTGGAGGGAAGACCTGGATTGGACAGAAACAGTGAAGGGATTGAAAAGAAGAATAAGTGGAGATTTGGATTTGGGTGGGTCAACAAGGAGTGAATGAATAATGGATGAAAGGATGAGCAGTGCTGGGGTTTGGAAAAGGTGAAGCACCTGTAGTGCAGGTGCTGGAGACCAGATGAGACGATGAAAGAGATTGAAAGCCGACCAGCTTGGGTCATTGAGGAACAGGTCCTGTGCTTTAACCTCCTGAAAAAAATACCACAATTATTTTAGTCACCAATGGTCGTCTCCCTCAAGGGGTTAAAACTGATGAAAAACACAGAATGATAAACAACCTTTGATATTCCTCCTTTATCCCAAGTATAAATAAATTAAACACATACAATGTATTCACTGTTCATACCATTTATTGGTAATGGTAAATGCTCAACAGGAATTACAAGGATCTTCTATTTATCCATTCTTGCATAAATCTTCATTATGTAAATGTATAAGGTGTGCTATTCGCTATTCAGCCAAAGTACACCTGCCTAAATATAATTTATGCACACTTAGGCCTATGTGGTGCGCATGCAATGACAAATAATGTGGATGCAAAGACAAAGGGGCCTTAAATGCACCACATTTGCACCATCTTGTTGGATATATATATATATTGTCGTGTGATTCCCCAAGTAAACACCACAGGGATCACGAATAGCCAAAGCAAGCATTAACTCGATCGAGGCGACGATCAAATGTGGACTTTATATATATGCGCTGGAGGAAGAAAGGGGAGGGGAACACTGAAGCGCTTACCTGTTGTCCATCGGCAGTCCCAAAGCCTGCAAAGAAAATAAACTCGAACAAACACGGATTTAAAATGTACAAAAATAACAGGTTTATTAAAACGGAATGCCGGTGACAAGAAACGCGACGGTAAAACTAAAGTCCTAAACGGGATCCTCCACACCAGACTTAAACACAGACAAAGGGATAAAATAACATTGGATAAAATAAATTATGTGTGTGGGTGTGCTTAGCTCTGATCACTGGTGAAGTCTCATCAGGTTCTGCGAATGGGACCGGCATCGCGCACGAAGCGCGCACGTTGGTGGGAACCCGGCCTCATTGCGCCAGTTCGCGCTGCACCGCTCGTAGACTCGTCCACGCATGGAGAACCGCTGTTCCCGGGCTGCAGCTCCTCCCGCATCCTTTGCACATCTCCGATGGCGTCTCTGAACACAAGAGCGCGAGCCGTCGGTCCAAGCACAAGAGCGCGAGGGAGAAGAACAAGGTACAAGAGCGACAATGGAGCAAGAGAGAGGAAGACAAGATTGAAGACAAGGAGTAGAGGGCAAGAGAGAAAATGTCACTCCGAGAGTTATTTTAATGTCGGGTCGTGACGTCATCAGCGCTTCTCCACCAATCAGCCCACAGGCCACCACTGCCTGCCCAGCTCTCCACTGCGCCACTTCTTGCTCGCCACTTCTTGCTCGCCCTTCTTTCACCAATCGATGAGTGCCTTCTTGCTCTGCCCTGGCCAATCAGTGAGTGCTTTCTTACCCCGGCCTTCCTGTTGGTCAACTCCCGCCCAATCACTGTCCCTCTGGGTGTGGCTCTCGTCCTGCCCGAGCAATGTGTGCCTGCCAGGCGGGATTGTCAGCCCCAGTGCCCGATGCCTGGCTTCCAGTTGGTTTTATTGTTATGTGTGGTTTAATGGGCAATTCCCTTGGTGATTCCTTACCCTTGGTGATTTATCCTTTGTCCCTTATGGCACCGCAATGGACACCAGCACAGGAATTGCCCATTACAACAAACAACAACAGGCATTTTAAGGCCATTTTTCTGCTCTTGCAGGGATTTCACTTTCCGCTAATTTCATCCCATACACTTTTTTGAAATACCAACTTCTTTCCTGGAAGTCCTAGCAGTGTCCATGTGTTTTATACCTCCCTTCCCGTGTCTCCTCTCCCCAAGCCCTCTCCCTCCCACAGATCTCCCGATGTCCTTGTTCTCTGCTTTTGTACTTGTGTGCTTCCATCTCTCTCCCCATCTTGTCTCCCGCTCCCTTTATCATATGTTTTATGTCAGTTTTTTTTTTGTGATTTATGTTAGCTCTTACACGAGCCTCGATCTTGTATACAAAAAATAAAAAAAATAAAAAGCACCGCTATATATTGGCTGCCTATACACAGCTTAATGTTCTCGGTAAAGCATCCACAATGTTTACCTGAATATCACGTGTCTTCGTGATACTTCACGTGTCTTCGTGTCTTCCACGCCCAGGTGCCCTTTCTCGCATCAACAGCTCAACTAATGTCGAGCACGTTGCAGTGGGAGGTTAAAATCCCGCGATGTACCGAAACGGTTTTAACTCCTGTGGAGGCGTTTCAAATTAATGGCGGGGACTGACAAGCACGTGGTTTGAGGAAACACATGAGCACCTTAGTTCTTGTAAAAACCAATGGGATTATTTCCCAAAACAACAAAGCAGAGGAAGATTGACCCCACGAAGGAATATAACAGCGAGTTGGGGGGGGGGGGGGGGGGGAGGAAAAGAATGCAATTAATGAATAATTAATTATATACAGTGAGGTAAAAGAAATCTAAAGGAATCTAAGGCGCCTCATTACAGACTCCATCACTAACGGGGAAAGGGAACAAGAACCGGGCGACTTATCTTTGGTGGTGGGGATGTCGAAGGAGGCGGGGATTGGCACTGCCACAGCCACAGACAGGTGGGGCAGGCAAATGATGAGGAGGTGATGAGGAGATGAGGTAGGCAAGGCACAATGAGGAACAGGCCAAGAAGGACACAGGCAGGATGACGAAAAGGCGAGCAGGAAACAAGCATGCGAGCAAAGATCAGTTCTCCTCCGAAAAGCTCCTCTCAGCGCACGCTTAATACACCACTCTCCTCAGGCTCAATCAGGGTGCACACTCCAATTCTCCTCCAAATCTACACGATCCTTCTGTGCCTCTCAAGCTCCTCCCTCCTGGCACATTGCCAATTCTGCTCAGAGAGTACGATCCTTTTGCGTGCTCTCAGCGCCTTGCAAGCTCCTCCCCCTTCCTCCCCGGACATTTATCTGCCCCTGGAGGTGCACATCTTTCACCCCCCTCTCTCCCTGCCTGGCAGAGCCCCATTATGGTGTGCATCACTCTCCCCTGTCCTTCTATTGCCACCCAGTGCTCCCGGTGGATGACAAGAGGTTTTACACACGTTTGACTAACCTTAAACCCTCACTATTTATTACAACGCACCACCCTCCGTATGGTGCACGTTCAAACAAAACAATCCTTAAGCTGATGTGTCCCTATTTATTACATTGGAATTGGCTAACTACTCTTACATGGACCATGCTACTCTATACACTTCTATCTGTTCTAAGGTAATCTCTAACCTCCCCCACAAACGTAACAGTACTTTATGACTTCCTGGCGACAATACAGCCCATCAAGTACCAGATCAAGCATCACATCGAGACCATGGCATCCCCTGTTTTAGGGTGTGTTCGCCGAATAGCACCCAATAAATTATGTATCGCCCACCAGGGGTTTGACTAGGAGGGGAGGGGAGAGGAGGGGAGGAGGAGAGGGGGGGAGGGGAGAAGAGGAGGGAGGGGGAGGAGGAGAGGGGAGAAGAGGAGGGAGGGGGAGGAGGAGAGGGGAGGGGGAGGAGGAGAGGGGAGGGGGGAGGGGGGGAGGTGACGAGGGGGGAGGGTAGGGGGAGTGGAGTGGGAGGGGGAGGGGGGGAGGGGGAGGGGTAGGGGGAGGGGGAGAGGGAGAGGGAAGGGGAGGGGGGAGGTGAGGGGGAGGGGAAGGGGAGGGGGGAGGGGGGGGAGGGGGAGGGAGAGGGGGGAGGGGGAGGGAGGGGAGGGGGAGGGGGAGGGGGGGTATATGTTACAACACGGGATTATCAGACCATAGTCCAGCAGTTGGACTTCACCACTTCACATGGTACCCAAAAATACGCCTGGGGATTGGTGTCCCTTATGGGGATTAACGGTCCTTGAACAACTCGGCTGTTTCAGACCGTTACCCCATTCCACACATTCAGGATTTTACCACAACACTCCATGGCTCTACAATCTTCTCCAAGGTCGACCCTCATTCACGACATAACATCAGATTCCCATGGATCCAGAGGGCATCCCGAAGACGGCAGTCACCAAGTCTTTCGGCCTGTTCAAATTCCTTTGGACGCCGTTCAGCCTTCGCAATTCCCCACAAACTTTTCAACGTTTTATTGACCGGATGCTCCAGGGATTACACTTCTGCTATGTGTATATAGATGATATTTGAATTTCCAGTGCAACCGCAGAAGAACATCAGAAACACCTACCTCCCCTCTTCACCTATTTGCAGGACTTCAGCATCATCATCAATCCCACAAAGTGAATATTCGGCTTTTCCGGAGTTGAATTTCCACGGCCCTGTGTTAACCTCTCTGGCATCCGTCTGCTCGAGGAGAAGGTGTAGGCTATTCGGGATTTCCCAATACCGTCATCTCAACGCAAACTGCGAGACTTTGTGAGCCTCGTCAACTTTTACCATCAATTTATTCCAAACGCAGTGACAACAATGCAGCCACTGAACCAGTTACAACTGGTAAGCACCCTGAAGTGCTCCGATAGGAGGAGCCGACCTTGTCAGCTTTCCACCATAAAAGACACAATGGCCATCGCCTCACTCCTGATTCATTGAAAGCCAGAAGTGCCAACATGCCTGATGGTAGACACGTCTGAATTTGCGGTGGGTGCGGGTCTTCACGAGATCATCGATGCTGGACTGGCGTCCACTGGCCTTCTTTCTCTAAAATGCTAAAGCCAACACAGCACAAGAATAGTACCTTTAATCAGGAATACTCGCTGTATACCTCGCCATCAAGCACTTCTGCCACTTCTTAAAGGCCAAACACCTTCCGCTTCCGGTCTTGCCGGCGAGGTTACGTTTTTTCGCAGCTGTCCACACGCTCCATGCTATCGAAGTTAAGTAATTGTTCCCATTTGTATTTTCGTCAAAACTGTATTTATTTTATGGTGTGTGTACCTACAGTGGGTCCCAAGGAAAATTCTCAGTGTAAATCTTTCATACCCATATAGAAAATCGTGTTAATTCGTGTCGTGTCTTTTGAGGCCTTGTACCCTACCTTGAGGCTTTGTTTTTCTCTCAGCGGTCCGTCGATTGTGCTCCAATAACTTTCGTTCTCTGTTTTTCCCAGTCTTTTCACCCCAATGCCGACTTCCTTGTTTAAAATCTCAACTCAAAAACAAACAAACAAAAAAAACATTTCCTTCTCTGTTCTTATTCGTTGTTCTTATTCGTTTATTCGTTGTTCTTATTCGTTCTTCGACCACGTGTTTCTCCCCCATTTCCCCAGGTAGTTTTCACTGTTAAACTTTTAAATGTTTAAACTTTCCCCTCAAGTTCTGTATTCTGTCGTATATTATAACACCTTTTTCTTCTTCTTCTTTAAAAGGTTGCATTCGACTTGCTCACCAAATCTATTCATCCCAAAAAAAAATTCCATCTCTTACAGTGCCTCTTTTCTACATTCCCTAAACTCTCCTGCACTCCATCCCCCCCTCCAGCATCCTTAAACGTATCTTTGACTCGAAGGTCACAAGAAACTCATTTTGCAATAAATGTTCGTTTCCCATTAATCGTACACTTTCCAAAATCCAATCTCAACCCTCCCCTCCAAATCTTCCCCATCACCCCTCCCCTCCAAAACTTCCCCATCACCCCTTCTCCAAATCTTCCCCATCACCTATCCCTTTCAAATCTTCCCCCTTGCCTCTCCCCTCAAAATCCTCCCCATCACCCATCCCTTTCAAATCTCACCCCTTGCCCCTTCCCTCCTAAACTCCCCCCACACCCCTCCCCTCATAGACTTCCCCTTGCCCCTCCCCTCCTAGACTCCCCCCTCACGCCTCCCCTGCAAATCTCCCCCATCTCCCATCCCTTTCAAATCCCTCCCCTTGTCCCTTCCCTCCTAAACTCCCCCCTAGCCCCTCCCCTCAAAAACTCCCCCCTCGCCCCTCCCCTTCAAATCTCCCCACCCTCATTTCTTATTCATTTCCCCCCTCTCACCCCTCCGCCTCAAAGCGTCCTCCCCACTTCTTCCCCCTTCCAACTCTCACCTCCATCTCCCCCAACCTTCTGTCTCACTCTTCCCCCTCCTCAAATAACACCTCATTGTGCCTCACCCAATCACCATCAAACCTTTTGTCCGCCCCATTCTTCCCTTTCTCTGAGCTATTCTGAAATCTCTGACACACCTTCAACAGCTCTCCCTACCTCTTCCTCCTCTTCCACATCTTACCCCACCCCTCCTCCTCCCTGTTCTGTATCCGATGCTCCCCCTTCCTCTTCATTAACGGTATGGACCTCAAACATCCGGGGCCTTCGTTCAAACTTAACTGATCTCTCCATACAGGTTGCTTCTGACAAACCAGACGTGATCTGCTTAACAGAAACTTTCCTCCTTCATGATGTCTCTGATTCCTTAGTATCTCTCCCGGGTTACTCCCTCCTCCGGTATGATAGACCTGAGCCTCGTCCTCGAGGTGGGGTTGTTATCTTTATCAAAAACTCTCTTTCTCACTCGCCCTGCACTGCCCTCTCTCCACCTCACCCCCAGGAATACCTCTAGCTACGGCTTCCCCTTCGCTTCCACCTCTTGTTCATATGTGTGTTGTACCGTCCACCAAACAGTGATGACTCCATCTACATCTCGCTGTCTGATAATATGGACCAACTTCTATCTACTCATCCCAACTCTCTCTTCCTCATATGTGGTGATTTCAATTGTCACCATGCCAGTTGGCTGGGTGTGGGTACCGCTCTCACCAGCCATGGCTCCTCAGCAAAGGACTTCTGCGACTCACTGGGACTGACACAATCTGTCAATTTCCCGACCCGGATCTCAGTCAACGGAGCATCTTCTCTTCTGGACTTGGTTATGACTAACCTCCCTGAAAATGTCTGCTGCTCTTCTTCTGCTCCAATCGGCTCATCTGATCATGTGCTTGTAAAAGTGGACATCTCTCTGACCATTCTCAGGAAGCCTCCTCAGCGTCGACGAGTCTGGCATTTCACTCAGGCCAACTGGCACGGTCTTCAAGCAGCCATCAATTATCTGGACTGGTCTCCCAACTCGACCACCTCTGACATCAACTCATCCTGGGAATTCTTCCAAAGTAAATTGCTCTCTCTCATGCACAGATTTATCCCATCTCATCTTCAGTTGTCATACCCTTCCTCCTGTCCATGGTACACGGAATCTTGTGGTGAGGCTGTTTCCCAGAAACAACTTGCCTTCGTCTCCTGGAAAGCAAATCCAACGGAAGGAAATCTCATTTCCTTTCACAACGCCCGAAACAAGTGTGTGTCCACCCTCAGGAAAGCCAGGAAACAATATCTCTCCGTTCTCAAGACCGAACTCTCTTATCTGTCGCTCTCTTCCAAATCCTGGTGGCGTCTGGTCAAATCTGTTTCTGGTGTTTGTTCCCCCTCCATCCCCTCCCTCAACTCAAACGGCTACACAGCTGACTCCGCATGTGAAAAAGCTGAATGCCTCAACTCTGTGTTTGCCTCTAAATCTTGTGTCCCAAACCCAATCCCTCTCTTTACCCACCGTACCCAGTCGTACCCAGCTGCTCCTGGACTCCGTGTCCTTTCCTCCTGACAAGGTGGAAAAGTTTCTGTCAACCCTCGACTCTGATTCTGCAACTGGACCTGACGGCATCAGCCCACGGGTCCTAAAATCATGTTCTTCCGCTCTTTCACTCCCTCTCTCTGTTCTCTTCACCATCTCTTTTGCTCAAGGTCATCTGCCATCTGCTTTTAAATCAGCCAACATCACCGCTTTACACAAAAAGGTGCAAAAACGGATCCTAGCAACTACAGACCAATCAGCCTTCTCCCAATTATCAGCAAAGTCATGGAATACATCATTGCTTCGGATATGAAATCTTTCCTCTTCTCCAATGGCTTGAACTCTGATCATCAATTTGGTTTCAGACCAGGTCACTCTACTCTGGACATGCTGCTTCTGCTGTCTCAACAATGGATGGAGGTCCTCAATGCCAAACAGGAAATTAGAGCTGTCTCCCTCGACGTATCACGTGCCTTCGATACGGTCTGGCACCCCGCTCTGCTCACCAAACTCTCCTCCTTTGGTATCCATGGAAATCTCCACGCATGGCTGGCGGACCTCCTCTCTAGTCATAGTCAACGTGTGGCCCTGAATGGGTTCCTCTCATCTCCTCTTCCTATTCAGGCTGGAGTTCCCCAAGGCAGTGTTCTGGGCCCTGTGCTTTTTCTGGTCTTCATCAATGATCTCTCCGACTCTCTTGAAAAGCCTCTCTATCTCTTTGCTGATGACTCCACTCTCTGCCGCTCAATTCCTCATCCCTCAGATCGGCAGTCTGCAGCCTCCTCACTCTCTGCAGACCTGGACAAAATCACAGACTGGGCAAACAAGTGGAACATGTCTTTCAATCCTGACAAATCTCACACTCTTACAATGTCTCTCCGAAAAGACCGACTGGACAACCCTCCCATCCACTTTCTGAATAATCCTCTCAAAGAAGTTCTGTCACTCAAGCTTTTGGGTCTCACTATCTGCCATGATCTTTCCTGGGAAAACCACATTTCAAATCTGGCCTCCAAAGCCAGTCGCTGACTGGGCATCGTCCGTCGTGCGAAGTCCTTCCTTGGCACACCTGAGCTCCTCACCACATACAAGGCTTTCATCTGCAGCTCAATGGAATACTGTTCCCCACATCCCGGTGTGTACCCTAGTTTAGAAATAGGTACACCGTATCCCTGCGCATCGTAAGAGGTGACTAAGGGTTGGCGTCAGGAAGGGCATCCGGCCATAAAAACATTGCCTCAATAGTAAGGGAAACATATGAAAATCTGTTAACTAAATTGTTACCAAAAAATTTCTTCATCAATATGTTTGTAAACGTATGTAATAACATGTGTTAAAATGTTGAAGGTCAACTCCCGTGGGAAACCCAGAAAAAAAGCTGTTGAATTCGGGTACCGAAAAAATTATTTTCGAGAATTTTATTTTTTAAATCGGCCCTTAAGTAACTTATGAGGGGTCAAATAAGGGTTTTTTCATGATTCTGAGTTGATTGTTAACATTTATATTTCACCACAGACACTCCTTTGTGGAAAAGTAATTTCTAAATATATCTCATTTTCTACTTTGCAGGACATGGAGTCTAGCAATATGGATGAATACGTTACTCCACCTGTGCTCAATTGCTTCATCTGTGCACGCTCGGATACACCAGCTGAAAGGCTCATACAAGCAACTCCAAAGGGATACTCAACTTTATTGAAACAAGCAGAAACTGTCGAAAATGTTACTGTTGTGGAACGTATGAAGGAGGCTCAAAAGGAAGGAAAACTGAGGTACCACCAGAAGTGTAAAAATGATCTGTACAACAACTTTGTTGCAACCACCAAGAAGTCAGCTCAAGCATCAAAGGCAGAGAAAGAGTCGTCAAAGTTGAAGAGAAGACGCACTACTTGTGAGTTCAGTTCATCAACTGGCTGCAGTTCTAGAAGATCACAGTCAGTTGACCTCCTGTATAAGGATGTATGCATTCTTTGCAACCAACCAGCCCAGCTCTACAAAAATAATCCAGCACAAGCTAGAAAGAAATACAGAGTGCCAGATAATTTGACTGCAGATACACTGAAGGCAAGCTTGCTGAAGACAGCACGGAGTCGCGGGGATGACTGGGGCACTGAAGTCACTGGACGCCTGGAAGGGATCAACGACTTGGTAGCAGAAGAAACACTGTACCATTTGCGATGCAAACTTATGTTTGCGAGAGGTGACAGTTTGTCCAAGACTGATGAGGAAGGAAAAAGGAAGAGAGGACAGAGGAGTATTGATGAGGAGCGAGAGGCAGTTTTTATTGAATTCTGCGAATGGTTAGACTCAGAATTAGAGCATGGGGTAATGAACATGGACCAAGTCCATGAAAAGCTGCAGGAGTTTGATCAGTCACCAGAGAAGAGCCTTTCTTATTCAAAGCATTGGCTAAAGATAAAACTTCTAGAGAAATACGAAGACACCTTGTATTTCACAACACAGGAAAGAAGGGCAGATGTACTCTGTCTCAAAGATGGCACCGACAATATTCTGCGAGCGCATCATGCTAATCTTGACCATGGAGATGAGAAGACTCAGATCATAAAGACGGCACTCAAGTTCATATCCAATGATATTGCCTTGATTGATTTAGGTCCAAAGTCATACCCCACCACACACAGTATGACTGACATCGATAGTCAGCTGACACTTGTTCCTGCAAGCCTTCAGATGTTCTTGAGACCGATTGTCAAGACAGACGAAAGAGTTGCCGTTTGGGGGCAGAATTTTATTAAGGCCTGTCGACCTCGGTCTGGAGTATTGCCACACCAAATGGGGCTTGCCATACAACTTGATCATAGATTTGGGTCAAAATGGATGCTCAACAAGTTCCACCGGCTGGGATACACTGAGTCTTACACGGAGACACAAAACTACAAATACTGCTTCCTTAATAGTAGGAGTGGAGATGATGTTCCAGATACTTCTGGCACTCTTGACACCATTGTGGAGGAAACCGATGAACAGATCAATGATGAGGTTGCGGTTGATGCTGCGCTTGAGGATCAATCAGTGATGACAGCCAAAGTGCCAGCCAGTGAAAGTGAATTGTCAAGTAATGATCAGGTGGTCTTTATGGAGGTTGGGGAAACAAACAATGCAGTCACTCAGTTTGTTGGAGACAATATAGATTTAAACATTGTCTCTATTCACGGAAACACTCCCTTTCACTCAATGGGTTGGATCGAAGTCACCTCTCCGGCACCACCTTTGCCAGATCCACAGACAACAGCAGCTTTCCCCCGGGTGAAGTTGAAGGCACTCGACAAAGCTAAGATCCTGAGAGGAACTGAAGTAAAGATTATTCCATTTACGAACAGGAAACAGATAGGAACGAACGCGATCATGTTTCTCCCCCTCGCTGAGCTTTCCTCCTCCCTGGCTCATGATCAGCCACTCCTCACTCCAGGTGACACACTCTGGGCAGCGGGGTGGGTGATCAAAGCCAACGATCCTGAGTTCCCACACTCCAACTGGAATGGCTGGATGAAGAGAATCCATGCTAATGATGCAAAGCAGAGCACACAGATCGAGTTCCTCCCAGTTATTGAAGGAGACCCTAATGACCTCAACACCATCTTCACCACAATGAAAGAGTGCATACGGCGCGCTGGGGTCGCTATAGTGACCTTTGATCTTCCGATTTGGCTGAAGGCTGTGAATATAATAAAGCAGGCAAATCTACCCGTAATTCCAAGGTTGGGTGGTTTTCACCTGCTGAAGTCTTATCTTGGATCAATGGGTAACATCATGGAAGATTCTGGACTACTAGATTTTTCGGTACCCGAATTCAACAGCTTTTTTTCTGGGTTTCCCACGGGAGTTGAACTTCAACATTTTAACACATGTTATTACACACCTTTACAAACATATTGGTGAAGAAATTTTTTGGTAACAATTTAGTTAACAGATTTGTGAAATATCTCATAAAATGCCCTTACTACAAACAAGGGAACCATGATTGTCATGGGGCCCGCAAGGCTAACCCCCGCTCTAGCGGGGAAAATGGCCTTAAAAACGATCATTCATTCATTCATTCAATTACAAATATTTACAAAGTGGAGGGTTCTAAAAACCGCAACTATATATATATATATATATATATATATATATATATATATATATATATATATATATATATATATATATATATATATATATATATTGTTGCGGATATGAGGACTGTATATTTTTTTGATTGTGTGAATTATTATTATTGGTTATTCTGCGCCTCCTGCCTCCGGAGCTGTGTAAAGATCAAAGGGCATCCCATAATTAGTCCATAAAGCATCCACACCACAGCCAATCATAGAATACCCCTGTTCAATAGTTATATCTTATTCTGTGTTTTAGGGTAAGGCTGTGTCTCCCATTAATAGAAGTACTCCATTGCACCAAGTGAAAGAGATAGATTCCCTTCATTCCCATTCCCAAAACCTCCATTCCCCCTTTTCGTCGATTAGAAACTACCTCCGCTCCAATTACCGCCATTGACCACGAGGCAGGGTCGGAGAAGAAAGGCGTGTCTCCACCTCGTCATAGAGGGGAGGAGTGAGCCAGCCCCACTCGACCAACCATGAGACAGGGGTTTGGCTAGAGAGGGCGGAGGAAGAGCGATCGGGGAGGTTCGCAAAGGTTGAGGGGCGGGGCCTATATAACCCAAGGCAGGGCGTGTCCAAAAGAGAGGAGCTTTTACCGGCAGACGAAAGGGAGCCCAAGCCGTTGAGACGAGAGGAGGTCCAAGGCAGATGAGCTTTTACAGAGGAGAGACGAGTACAAAGGAAAGAGCTGGGTCGTCAGAGCAAGAGCGCGTAGAGAGGTCCATGACGAGAGCTGAGTTGGTCGTCAGGGGTCGTCAGTGGTTGCGTTCAGTGGTTGCGTTCAGTGGTTGCGTTCAGTGGTTGCGTTGAGTGGTTGCGTTGGAGAAAGAGTGGTTGGACAAACAAAAGAGAGAGGAGAGAACCCGTCACGCCAGACCCCCCACCAGCGCGTCGGCTCTGACCGTGATCCGACCCGAGATCCGACCCGTGATCCGACCCGTGATCCCGCGCACACGACAGGATCGGTGGCATCAGCGGCCGTCGAGGTCCAGCCCGACGTCCCGTGCGGGATCAAGCTCCAGCCAGCTCCGTGCCGTCCTCCCCCTCCAGCCACACACCTCCTTCCAGCCAATCCACTCTGCAATTCCCCGTGTGAGTCGTCTTTGTTTGTTCTGTCCTGGGTAGGTAATTAAGCTTGTATAAGGAATTCACTGTGTCACCTGCGTCTCGTGTCCCTGTACATAATCGTGACTGCTCCTTCTTGATTATATGTGTAAATAATAAATCCCATTACTCTTCTGTCCGTCTTCTCGTCTTATTCCTTTTCCTCTTTGCATTCGGTCGTTTTAGAGTTTTCCAGATTGGGCAGCTGCGGTGCGATACGGCCAAAGTTTGGGGTGAATCGGGGTGAGTTGGGGAAGAATCGGGGGAACTGTTAGGTCGCGGTCATACCAACCGCTCGGTCAAAAATAACATCTTAACCGCGACAGTAACAATATATATATATATATATATATATATATATATATATATATATATATATATATATATATATATATATATATATTGTTGTGGATATGAGAATGTTTTTTTATTTTATTGTTGTTGTAAAACGTTGTTGTAAAAGGTTGTTGTAAAAGGTTGTTGTAAAAGGTTGTTGTAAAATATCACCCCTCCTCCCTCCGTTTGTGGTTGTATAAAGGTCAAAGGGCGTGTCCGTAGTTAGTCCATAAAACATACATGCAGGACACGATATATCTTTTTTGACAGTTATATCCTTATTATGTGTATTAGTGTAAGGCTGTGTCTTCCATTAATTGAAATACTCCATTGCACCAGTGAAAGAGAATAGATCCCCTTTCCTTCCCATCCCCAAAAATCTCCCTTTCCTTCCCATCCCCAAAACCTCCATTTCCATATTACATCCCCTCTCGTCACTGCTGAGCCCTCGATTCCCAATCACCTCCCCTCCAATAACCGCCATTGACCAAGTGCTTTGAGTCGGAGAAGAAAGGCGTGTCTCCACCTCGTCAGAGGGGAGGAGGGGCGTGCCCGCCCGTCGTCATCCAGGGCGGAGCCCGAGGGTCGCGCGACCAACCAGGGCCGAGGTGAGCACCCCGATGGGCGTGTCCAAAACGCCGGGGGCGTAATCGCTGGAGGCGCTATAAAAGGCGCAAAAACGGAAGTGGTCACGAGGAGTTGGTCAGGGATGCACGAGGAGTTGGTGAGAGATGCACTCTGAGTTGGTCTGAGTCGGTTGGTCACCAAGGGTTGGTCTTGGTGAGAGAGGTCTGAGTTGGTCTGAGTTGGTCGTCAAGAGAGTGGTGGTAAAGAGTGAGGGACCAAGAAAGAGTTGAGGGTTAGACGAGTGGGACAAGGCCTGGCAAGGCAAGTGGAGGCGGCAGCAGCAGCGACACCCGGCAGCCGCTTGGGGCCTGGGCGGCGGTTTGGAGCAGGGCCGAAAAGGAACGGCGGCTGCTAAACGCGCCGATCGTGCTGCATGACCCCCCTTTGGACCTCCCTCTCCCTCCAGCCCTCCACATCCTGCGATTCCTGCAATTCCCCGCGTGAGTCAGTGTCTTTTGTTTGTTCTGTCCTGGGATAAGTTAAGCCTGTAGATAAGCTAGTATTTGCACTGTGTCACCTGCGTCTTATGTGTTGTAAATAAACTTAATTGCTCCTTTTTGCTTGTGTGTGTAAATAATAAACCCCATTACTCGTCTGTACGTCTTCTCGTTTTAATTCCTTTTCCTCTTTGCATTCGTCGTTTTTGTCTTTTCCCTCATTGAGCAGCTACGGTGCGATACGGCCAAAGTTCTGGGTGAATCGGGTGAGTTTTGTTAGGTCGCGGTCTTACACCACCGCTCGGTCTATAACATCTGTCCGCGACCTGTAACAATTGGTGTCGGGGAGTGGGATCGATCCGGAGCGCGCTTCATGCGCTCAAAATTATAAAGTACCGAAATTTATTTTGTTTTATAAAGTAAAACCCGAATTTTGAAATCGCGCCATGGCTGTTCAAGGTGACGGGATGCCGGTGGGAGAGATAGAGGGGTTAGAAGTAACCCAGGACTTCGGGGAAGAAAGGGAAGAGGAGAGCAATGAGGTGGTTGAGGGTGTAACAGGTGCACAAAATGGCGCTCTCGCGCACGTGGTATCAGACGCACAAAGTGGCGGCTCGCACGAGCGCGGGGTAGCCGCGCCCGCTGCGCAAATAGCGGGAATTGATGTGCGGGACCTCATGGCGCAGATTAATGCAACCATACTAATGGCAAATATGGGGCTAGAAGCAAAAATGGATGCTCAGGGTGAGCAAATGAGGGTAATGGGAAACCAAATGGGGGTAATGAGGGACGAAGCGAGGGGTACCGGTGAGGAGTTAGACAAGAAATTTGGGAAGTTCGACAATAATTTTGAGGGGTTAGACAACGGGATAAAAGAGGTAAAGAATGGGTTAACGGGGGTGGAAAACAGAATGGCTGCCCAGGAGAATCAGTTAGAGGGGGTGAAAAATGGGTTAATGGGGTTAGAAAATAGGATGGAGGACAAATTGCGGGAAATAGGGGAACAATCTGCCAGGGAAATCAAACAAATGGGAGAGCAAATAGAGGAGGTGAAAATCGGGGTAGAAACCAAACTGGATGCTCAGAGGGATGAATTGGGACAGATGAGGGTGGCATCTACAAAAGAGATGGAGGAAATACGACGAGGGGTGGGTGAGGAGGTCTCGGGGCTACGCGAGGAGGTAAAGCGAGGCGAAAAGCGTATAGAGAAAGAGGTGAGAAATAATACGGCAAAGTTACAGAGGGGAATAGAAGATCTGACGGAGGAGGTGGAACAGCTGACAGAGGGACAAACTAAGTTAGTGGAGCAGGTTCAAAGGAACACTGCAGTACTCGGAGGGTTAAAGGCGACACAAAAAGAAATTAAAAATGACTTGATAGCGACACAAAGGCAATGTCAGATGGTACGGGAGGAACTGACAATGAGGGTGGAGGAGGTGACGGAGATAATGGAGACAAAGGACCGGCAGGTGAGGATGCACATAGAGACGGTCACGGTAGCCTTAGAGGACGAACTTGAGGAGACGCACCGAGAAATAAAAGAGGTTAAACAAAAACTAGAGGAAGTGGAAGAAGAGGTGAGTGAAATTAAGAAGGGACGGACAGAAACTAAGAGAGAAATCCAGGAGGAGGTAATGGAATATGTGCAAGGTCGGTGCTCAACTCATGATGTGGTGCTCACTAACCAAATAAAAAGTTTGCAGGTGGCAGAGGAGGTGCGACGACGAAGTACGGAGGTGAGTGGCAATGTATATGATGTGAGGAAAGCTTCAGTCGGCTTGGGGGTTGCTTTGGATCCGGGTGTTCGTGAAAGGCCGTTGGTGAAGTGTGCGACAGGTCAGGTGTGCGAAAAAAGAGGTGTGCGAGAATGTCCGACCATGGGGTGTGTGAGGAAAAAGTGCACGCCAAGGAGTGAGTGTGCCGTCAAGAGTGAGTTGGTCGAAGCGCGTGTGCGAGGGGGTACATGGAAGCGCGGTGTGGTGAGTGTTACGGAGGAAGTAACGAAAAAGTGTGCGCGAGAGGATGCGCGAGAAAGGTGTGTAACGGACGGGTGCATGAGGAAAGAGTGCGCTGTCGAGAGTAAGGGTGAGTGCGCGGTCAAGAATGGAGGTGAGAGTAGTGAGAGTGAAACGGAGCGTGAGTTGGTTATGACAGGTGAGCGAGGATGTACACCTGGAATGGAAGGATGCACACCTGGAATGGTAGAGCGTGTGTGGGAAGGCACATTTGAGTTGGTGGGGAGGCACGTGGTTGGGTGTGCGAATGAGAGCACACCTGTGATTGTCACGGAGGAAGTGACCGAGGAGGGGGCGCGAAGAGGTGTGTTGGTGAGGTGTGCGACCAACGAATGTGTGCCAAAGTGTTCGGTGGTCGGGTGTGTGACCAAGTCGGCGAGCGGAATGAGTGTACCGAGGTGTGTAAGAAACGGTACGACGAGGAGCATGGAAACGGCTGCATGTATGAGCAAGAAAGGGGTAGCGTATGCTTGTAAGCATCCAGGTGAGGCGTCGACGGTAACCGGTTTAGCGGTGAGGGCGACTTATAGCCGAATCGGGCCCTCGGTGCGTGCCGGGCTTCGCGTGGAACGGCCGCGTCCGGGCTCCACTAGGCGGAGCGGGCAGCTCGATAGGAAGGGTCGTCATGGCGACCACTTGCTATTGAGACGTGCCGGCAGGTCGAGATCGGGACAGTGGATGGCTCCGTGCCGAGATGGTGCGTCGCGTGGGATCTCGGCACGGGTAAGCCCCCGTCCCTGCCACGAATGCGGGATGTATCCAGCGGCTGGCACAAAAGAATCCGCGTTCATTGCTCGGCTGTACGAAGCCGGGCTGTAGACGTGAATTGGCGCACCGAGAGGATGTAATAAGTAGACGGGTGATAGTGATAATGGTAGTGATTCGATACGAAATTTGTAATAGTGGGTAGAATTGGCAGTAAATGGAAAATTTTTGAATTGTTGGAATCTGGACGAACAAAATTGATAGTGAGAGACCCCCGATGTGGAGGGATGGCAAATCCACCATCCCTCACAGACGGGGGCAAAGGAGCACTAGTTATGGGGTGTATGGCAGTGAAAACTAGCCCGGGTGGGTTAGGTTATATTGTAGGGATCTAGCGAAGATGACATTAGGTGACGTTAAGTTTAGTTAGTGACTGATACCTGTAGTGGGGACGCAGGTAGATTAGTGTGGATTATAATGACGTGGGAGCGCAATAGTTTAAAGGGGCGACTGGGAAGCGCAAGTTTCAGAGGGGAGTAGTTAGCTGAGATGATGCCGTGTGTGTGAGAATTGAACAGGTGTGATTGCACAGGTGTGCAACTGAACAGGTGTGTGGAGCAGTGTATGAGGGAGTAGTGGTGATTGCGTGTTGTGTTGACCAAATGGTCCAGGAAGAGGAGGAGGGTGCAGGTGGCACCAGGTAGGATTGCACAGGTGTGCAACGACAGGTGAATGAAAGACAGGTGTATGGAATAAATGGTCTGGAGGATTGGAATGGATGGTCGTGGAGTGAGAATGGTGGAAATTGTGGAGTGGAGTGGATGGTGCGAAGGTGTGAATGGGGGAAGAGTGGACCCCCATCACGGATACCCGGGGCGGGTAGTGTAAGTGTTAGGTAGAGGGTACAGGTAAATTGTGGTTGGATATTGGCATCTGTGGTGTGGGTGACAGAATGGTATTTGGATGGGTGCATTAGTGTTGTGGAAATGGCTGGGCGTGTAGCCTGTTAGTGTGTGTAGTTGGTTTGGGCACTCCACCACTGTGAGGATGTCGGCCAGGTGAGGCCGCAGGTGGGCTCTGGGAGCCGTTAGTGTCAGTGGGGCCCGAGGATCCGGAGGACGGACCCGGGTAGCCCAGTGCCAGAGGGGGCACCGAGTGGGGAGAGCGCCAGAGGGCCTTCCCCAGGTAGTTAGGTTAGGGCAGGGAGCAGGTAAGCTCGGAGGCAACTGCAGTGGTGGGGGTGTGCAGGTGGGTTGACCTGCTGGGAGAGTTACACGTCGCGGCCCAGAAATTGTGCGAGGGCACCGGGAGATGAATCGGGGGAGTGAGACCCCAAATTGAAAAGCACCACAGTTTGGTCAATGGGAATTGGTTTTTAGAACCCATAGTGTAGTTGGCCAATGGATTGGCAGGGAGAGACCCCAGGTAGTGTAAAGTGTGTTAAAATCATTTAGAGGATAGTTCGGATGAAGGATCTCCTCGCACCATCTGCATCCACTCACCTGAGGTGACAGGTACTCCGCACCATGCCATGTTTTGATTATTTTTATGATGCAAATGTTTGGATTGTGAGACGCATCATGACGTGGGTGTGACATTGTGCGTAATTCCATCTCTCCCTCCTTATGAGGATTGATGATGAATTGGTGATGGCAAATTTTGAAGTAGAGGGATTGTGGTGACGAATTTGGTATAGGGGAAATATGGGGAAGACGTGACAGTAGTGACGAATTTGTAAATGTGTAGATTTTTGTACATATGGGGTAAGGGCAAGGGTAGGTGACAGGGGGGGTGACGTACGGTAGGGACGAGCTTTCTCACTTCGCCCTCCGTACGCATTTCGCCTTGCATTGCCTTATTGATGTGTACCTTTGTGACCTTACCCCTCGCTCAATTGTCTTTCCCCTTTTGTCTCCCACATGACCTGTGCGCCGTTGGGCGCCGAGGGGAGCGTGCGTGGGTCGGCCATTGTGCGCCCGAAATTCCCAGAACCAGCTGTCTGCATCGATGCACCACATTATGGACCACATGCCTGTGGCCGAGCACCACTTATGGACCCCATGGGTTGGGGCATGGCCCCTCTGCTGGAACCGGCCATGAGGGCCCGAAATCTTGCTGGCGGACCTTGGCCACAGGGCACCGGTGCCCCACAGGTGAACCACACATAGTCGGCCCTGTGGGCCATAAATAAAGCAAATAAAAAAGGACACATTGGGCACACGTTATTGAAAATAGGCCGCCAGTAAGCAAAGCAAAATGAAAATGACAACATCTGGAAGACAAATAATAATCACCAGCAGAGGGAGCCGAAGAGCAAGAGACCACCTGCAGGGTTAGGGGTTGTTGATTTTATTTTATTGTTGAACATTGATGAACAATGGTGACTGCACCGATTGGTGCTTGGGCTTGTATTGGTGCGTTTTTGGGTGCGTTCATGGTGCGTCGATGCAGAGCAGACTGTCTCCCCCCAGAAAGAACAATTACAGGTCCTGGGTTAGTTTTGTAAATAAAAATAGCGTCAATTGTAAATAATGCTTCCCACCGTCAGTGTGTAGTTTGAAGACCATTCCGCAATTCGGTTAACTGTGGGCGTAAGTCTGTTAGGCAGGGTGCAATGGAGCAGCGGGACACATTTATTATGTTTTAAAACTGTCGCACTCAGGGTCAGGTTAAAAGTAGAGGGAACTACACCTACGTGCCACACTAAGGTAAAAGTTATAGGCCCGGGACATGCCTAAGGGGAGGAGGGTGCAGTGTTGTGGATATGAGAATGTTTTTTTATTTTATTGTTGTTGTAAAACGTTGTTGTAAAAGGTTGTTGTAAAAGGTTGTTGTAAAATATCACCCCTCCTCCCTCCGTTTGTGGTTGTATAAAGGTCAAAGGGCGTTTCCGTAGTTAGTCCATAAAACATACATGCAGGACACGATATATCTTTTTTGACAGTTATATCCTTATTATGTGTATTAGTGTAAGGCTGTGTCTTCCATTAATTGAAATACTCCATTGCACCAGTGAAAGAGAATAGATCCCCTTTCCTTCCCATCCCCAAAAATCTCCCTTTCCTTCCCATCCCCAAAACCTCCATTTCCATATTACATCCCCTCTCGTCACTGCTGAGCCCTCGATTCCCAATCACCTCCCCTCCAATAACCGCCATTGACCAAGTGCTTTGAGTCGGAGAAGAAAGGCGTGTCTCCACCTCGTCAGAGGGGAGGAGGGGCGTGCCCGCCCGTCGTCATCCAGGGCGGAGCCCGAGGGTCGCGCGACCAACCAGGGCCGAGGTGAGCACCCCGATGGGCGTGTCCAAAACGCCGGGGGCGTAATCGCTGGAGGCGCTATAAAAGGCGCAAAAACGGAAGTGGTCACGAGGAGTTGGTCAGGGATGCACGAGGAGTTGGTGAGAGATGCACTCTGAGTTGGTCTGAGTCGGTTGGTCACCAAGGGTTGGTCTTGGTGAGAGAGGTCTGAGTTGGTCTGAGTTGGTCGTCAAGAGAGTGGTGGTAAAGAGTGAGGGACCAAGAAAGAGTTGAGGGTTAGACGAGTGGGACAAGGCCTGGCAAGGCAAGTGGAGGCGGCAGCAGCAGCGACACCCGGCAGCCGCTTGGGGCCTGGGCGGCGGTTTGGAGCAGGGCCGAAAAGGAACGGCGGCTGCTAAACGCGCCGATCGTGCTGCATGACCCCCCTTTGGACCTCCCTCTCCCTCCAGCCCTCCACATCCTGCGATTCCTGCAATTCCCCGCGTGAGTCAGTGTCTTTTGTTTGTTCTGTCCTGGGATAAGTTAAGCCTGTAGATAAGCTAGTATTTGCACTGTCACCTGCGTCTTATGTGTTGTAAATAAACTTAATTGCTCCTTTTTGCTTGTGTGTGTAAATAATAAACCCCATTACTCGTCTGTACGTCTTCTCGTTTTAATTCCTTTTCCTCTTTGCATTCGTCGTTTTTGTCTTTTCCCTCATTGAGCAGCTACGGTGCGATACGGCCAAAGTTCTGGGTGAATCGGGTGAGTTTTGTTAGGTCGCGGTCTTACACCACCGCTCGGTCTATAACATCTGTCCGCGACCTGTAACAATATATATATATATATATATAGATATATGGATAGATATAGATATATATATATAGATATATATATATATATATATATATATATATATATATATATATATCTATCTATCTATCTATAATTCCAGTAATCTCTGTGTGTTTGTTTGTTTGTTTGTCTGTGACCGCTGTTTCTCGACAACCACGGGTCCGATATACTTTAAACTTGCCAGGTATATTGCTGGGGACCCGAGGATGTGCCTTTTCAAGGTTTCATATTAATCGGACAATTACTTACCGAGCTATGTCCAAAAAACGATTCAACCAATCAGAGAGCAGCGAGCTATCGCGTGTGCCGAACGTGGCGAACACACTCTGCCTCGGACGGCACATTTGAGAGCGTATTCATTTATTTCACGTTGGCAAACTATGTTGCCGCTATGTTGGCGTTAAACTATGTTTTAAAACTAATTTGCGATTCTTTCGCTTTCCTGCGCTTTGTGCACGCTATGGCGATTTCTTTACCAAACTCTGCAAGCTGTTTGCTTTGGACCAAACCATTTCATGTAAATAGAGGGGGGGGATTGTCACCGTACTCGCAAGCCGTTCGCTTTGGACCAAACCATTTCATGTAAATAGAGGGGGGGGATTGTCACCGTACTCGCAAGCCGTTCGCTTTGGACCAAACCATTTCATGTAAATAGAGGGGGGGGGATATAATTTTAGATATAGATATAGTACGGGCATGCCCTAGTATATATAATATATATATATATGTATATATATTGTTACATTTGTGAGGGTGTAGGCAATGGATTACCTTAGGGCCAGGTAGGATTGTGTAGGGTAGTGTGCTCCGTATGTCACGTAGCCATCTTGATGTACATAAGTCAGGCCAGATGTCGTGTAAGGTCGTATCTTTGTCCCCATGGCAAGAGGTGGTGTTATGTTAATGAGGTAGGAGTTAACGGTAAATCCCCTGCATGTAAGTTGCCTCTGTGATTTCTCCTCTGTTCCTTATGACATGCACTGCACACACTATCTGCCATGAATTCCACACCTAAAATCAACACTAAATAAAACAACTGGAACCAGGACATTGAGCACCACCAATGATACCACCGACCAGGTGATCACAAAGGCTGGCAAGTGGCTGTGAGGCCACGCCCCGAAGAACGATTGGTCAGAGCGATAAGATGGCACTCGCTTATATGAGCGTGCGCGGACGTCATCGGATGACGTAAGAGCCCAGGGAACAAAAGAACGCCCCTCCCCCCCCCCTCCCATGCCCCCACCCACCAAGCCCTCTCCCTCCCACAGATCTTCCGTTGTCCCTGTTTTCTACTGTTGTACTTGTGTGCTTCCCTCTCTATCCCCATCTTATCTCCCGCTCCCTTTATTATATGTTTTATGTGTCCGTTTTTTTGTGATTAATGTTAGCTCTTACACGAGCCTAGGTGTTGTATACAAAAAAAAAAAACCGTGTCCTGGCATTTTCTTTCTCTTGGGTCCTGGCTTTAGTGATGAGCAGATGCAGACGCATTCTTTTCTCTTGGTTCGGGGTTTGAAAGCGAACAGTCATGGTTTTATCATCTTGGTGTCCTGAGTTACTGCAGACGGTCGCGGCTCGTTTTCTTTTTCTTTTGGTCCGGGCGATTGGTGCGAGCGGACGCTTATCCTTCCCTGGTTTGTTGGTGCTGACTGCACGGTGGCTGGGTACGCCTGAGAGACTGTTGGTGCGGTGTGGAGCAGATGACGAGGACGAGCTCGGCCTGCTCGTTTCACGCGAGGCAGCTGGAGTGAACGAACTGCGCGCCAAGGCCTGTTTTCCCGCGCACAGACTCGGGGACCCTTGCTGCGGCTGGCGGGTGAACAGACTGCGCACCAAAGCGTGTTTTCCTGCACAGGGACGCGGGGCCTGTGATGATCCCGAATGGTCAAGGGGACGAGCTGAGTCCACACATTTATTACTTTCAGTTATTTTTCCCCTTGCGTTGTATATGAGTCCGCATGGGGGTGTTTCATTTAGGATTTTGGTTTTACTGTGCACTTTTTGTTACCGGAAATATTTTTATTAAACCCTTTTATTGTTGAGTTTTAATTCCATGTCGGTTTGAGTTGATTATCGTGGTCTGAGGATGTCTAGTGGAATCCGTGCAGGTAAGTTCATCACTCTCCTTTCCCTCATGTGGAAAGAAGGTCTGCCATTGTTGGATTGAATGCCTCGGAGTGTAAAGCTCGATCGGCTATTCATCCCCAGGGGTATTCACCCCCGGGAACCCGACAATATATAATATATAATATATAATATTGTTGCGGTTTTGAGAATAAAGGATAACCCCCCTCATAGGTAGATGCACCACAACATGTAGCCTCGCTGTAGTATAGTTATTTCTATGGTAAATGTAAGGTAGTCTCCTTTCCTGTATTAATTTTGCATTGAGTCAGCCAGTGAGTAGGCCTCAATTGGGCTAGCATGCCATGTGCTCGGCCTGAACAAGTCTGGCAAGGCCGAAGGGAGGAGCTGCAGGAGGGAGTGGCCGGTAAGCAATGAGCCGCCAATCAGAGCTCAAGGGGAGTGGCTCACCACGGCGACGAGAGGTGGGGCTTGGAACATTCGAGTAAGACTCTGGGGCGGGGCCATAAAGACCCTGCTCCGAACCCCCCCACCTCAGTCAGAGTCAGAACCGGGGAGTATCGAGAGTCAGAGTCAGAGTCGGGTCGAGGCATTGAGTTGAGTTGAACCGCAGCAGAACGAGTGGACTGAACCGTTGCAATAGTCTGGTTGTACACGAACTTTCCCCGTGCCCTGTGCCATACGCTCTGCTACCTGTATAAATCGCGCTTGTGAAGACGACCCGTTCCGGGCCACAGACGCGCGATCTCCTCCTTCCTGCGTTTCCCTGTACGTGCCGTGACCGCCAGAGGGCCACGCCGGGCGAGATGTCCGGGAGCGACCGACGGCAAGGCGCGTTTGGCGCGCGAACTTTCTTCCCCCATTTCCCCGCGTGAGTGAGTGGGCCCTTTGTCTGGGATTTAGTTAACATTGTTAAGCATCTGCTCTGTGTCCCCTTTCCTTTATCCTGATCACTGTACATTATAAATAAACCTGTGTTCGTTCTTCAATTTGATCGTCCCCGTCCTTTCCATCCATTGGCCGAGCATAGTACGAATAGAACCCCTCGAATCGGGTTCAATAAAAGGTAACAGCACGAGTCACATGATACGCACACCGCTCGGGCATACTCGATTAAGCGTGGCTTGTGTGAGGTCCGGTCCCCGTTTTCGTGGCAGCGTGGGTCAAAGGTACGTGTGGCGTCGACCCGATACCCTTTTTCACGCTCGCTGCGGAAGTGGTGATTCGGCCTCGTGGACACAAAGACCCAAGGGGAAAAAGGGGTTTAATCCCCCCTTTGTAACGTGGATGGGCTTCGGGAGATCCAGAACAAATTGGTGTCTGGGAGTGGGATAATTGGACCTAGAGTGCACTTCACGTGCTCGAAATTACGAGTGGACGAAACTTAGTTTAAAAACCAAATTAAATTCGTACCATGGCTGGCCAAGGCGGTCCAATGCCGGTGGGAATAATAGATGAAGAGGAACTAATGGCCCAGGACCAACAGGGACAGTTGGTAGTGGAGGCAGTTGATGAGGGTGCGGCAGCTGGCGAAGAAAATGGCGGCACCTCACACGTGGCGGCGAGGGCCGAGTCCGCGGCACCAATGGATATGGCCCTTTTTATGGTACAATTCAGGGCATATATGGGAGAAGCAATTGATAAGATGAAGGGCAAATTGAAGGAGACATTGGATACCCAAAGTGATAAATCCACCCGGGAAATGAAAGGGTTGGGAAACAAAATGGGTGGTAAAATAGAAAAATTGGGGGACAAATCCACCCGGGAATTGAAAGAAACTAGGGCATGCCCGTACTATATCTATATCTAAAATTATATCCCCCCCCCCTCTATTTACATGGAATGGTTTGGTCCAAAGCGAACGGCTTGCGAGTGGTGACAATCCCCCCCCTCTATTTACATGCAATGGTTTGGTCCAAAGCGAACGGCTTCCGGAGTTTGGTAAAGAAATCGCCATCGCGTGCACAAACGCGCAGGAAAGCGAATGAATCGCAAATTCGTTTTTATTAGTTGTAAAACATAGTTTAACGCCAACATAGTTTGCAAACGTGAAATAAATGAATACGCTCTCAAATGTGCCATCCGAGGCAGAGTGTGCCCGCCACGTTCGGCACACGCGATCGTTCGCTGCTCTCTGATTGGTTGAATCGTTTTTTGGACATAGCTCGGTAAGTAATTGTCCGATTAATATGAAACCTTGAAAAGGCACATCCTC
The DNA here is from genome assembly GCF_964187855.1 of Myxine glutinosa. Classification (NCBI taxonomy): domain Eukaryota; kingdom Metazoa; phylum Chordata; class Myxini; order Myxiniformes; family Myxinidae; genus Myxine; species Myxine glutinosa. The sequence goes on along the minus strand of NC_136268.1, from coordinate 143,681,358 downwards.
GGGTCCCCAGCAATATACCTGGCAAGTTAAAAGTATATCGGACCCGTGGTTGTCGAGAAACAGCGGTCACAGACAAACAAACAAACGTACAGACAGACAGACAGAGATTACTGGAATTATAGATAGATGAAGGAGGGGTTGGAAAACAAAATGGGTGGTGAAATGGAAAAAATGAGGGAGCGTCCAAGAGGGATATTAAAAAATGGAGGAGGACATTGGGCGCAAGCTAGGCGAAGAAGTCGCAGTGGTACGTGACGAGGTGAAGCGGTGCGAGGAGCGCGTGGGGAGAGAGTTGAGGCAGAGTACAGCCAGACTACAGGGGGGTATGGAGGAATTGACTCGGGAGGTAGAAAAACTGACGGTAGGACAACAGGAATTAAGGGAGCAAGTGGGGAAGAATACCGACATAATAGGGGGGCTGAAAGCAGCACAAAAAGAAATAAGGCGGGAAGTGATAGCGACAAAGAAGGAATGTCAAATGGTGTACGAGGGGCTGACAAAAAGGATGGACGACGTGGTAGAGATGTTGGGAACGAGGGAATGAGAGATCAGGACCCATGTAGAGATGACCAGGGTAGTCTTAGAAGGGGAGATTGCGGGGGCGCACCGGGAGATAGAAGGGGTGAAACAGAAGTTGGAGGAAGTAGAAGAAGGGATGAGCAAAATTAAGAAGAGATGGAAGGAGACTAAAAATGAAATAAAGGAGGAGGTGATGGAATATGTACAAGGTCTGTGTTCACATCGTGATGAGGTGCTTGCTGACCAAATAAAAAGTTTACAGGTGTTGGAGGAGAAGCGTGGAGGAAGAAGCCCCGAGGTGAGTGGCGATGATGGCGGACATGTTTTTGGTGTAAGGGGACGTTCGACGAGCTTGGGGGTTGGAATGGACCCAGGCGTTCGTGAAAGGCCCATGGCGAGGTGTGCGACTGTTACGGAGTGCGTGGAGAAAGAGTGTGCACCAGGGTGTGCGATAATGGGGTGTGTGAAAGGTGTGTGTGCGCCGGGGTGAGCGAGCATGGAGTGGGTAGCGGGTTGCGAAGAGGCGGCCCAGGCATCGACACCGACCGGGATAGTGCTCAGTGGGACGGGTAACACACGCGAGCCCCCAAGAGGTAGTACACTATGTGGGCCCGAACGGTTAGGCCCCGCGTCAACCCCGCAGGGAGCGGCGCACGGGGTCCGAACGTCGGGCGGCCATAAGGTTCCGCTCGCACCGTATGACGGCAAGAGCGATTTGAGGGCGTACCTGGCGCAATTCGACCACGTGTGTAGGGGTAATGGTTGGGGGCCGGACGAAGGTGGGATACACCTCGTGGCAACCCTGCGTGGCGCGGCGGCGGAGGTTCTGACTGCCTTACAACTGGGTGCTATCACCTTGCCAGACCTCCGCTCGGCCTTAATTAATCGATTCGGCGTGGAACAGCAGAGCGAGCTTGTTAAAGCTCAGCTAGCGGTGCGAAAAAGAAAACCCCAGGAGACCATCGGGGAACTAGTTTATGACATTCGCTGCACAGTGGGGATAGCATACGCGGACATGGCCGCGACCTCCCAGGAGAGCTTGGCGCTGGATCATTTCATCCAGGCCTTTTTGGACCCCGAGCTTCGGCAACAGCTCGCCATGTGGCGCCCGCAGACCCTGAGCCAGGCGGCCGACGCTGCGGCCCGTTGGGAGGCAGCGAGGCCCCTGGCTCGGGGGAGCGAGCATCACGCAGTGGCGGTGAGACAGGTAGGGCCCGTGGCTAGTGGCGGGCCCCTGAGAGGGTCCGCCCCTGAAAGGGGCCCGGACCTGGAGGACATGATCCGAAGGCTGGTGGACCAGCGCCTAGCGGGGTCTGGACCATGGCAGGCAGCTCCAGCGGTTGCACGTGGTGGGCCACTAACAAATGCCCCAATTCGGGATTACAGGGGGGGCAATTTGGAATTCCGGAAGCATACACCTTACCAGGTGAGGTGTTATAATTGTAACCGGATGGGTCACCATGCGCGGGAGTGCAGAGCCCCGCGCCGGGACGGACCCCGGCAGCCGGGACCATCAACTCCGCCCCGCACAGATCGGACTAGCCGACCCCAGACACCCCCCCGCCAGGGCCCGGGAAACTAATATGTGCCGAGCATGCAGGGCCGCGTTCGGCAGCAGGGGATGGTGAAGAGCCCTCATTGACGCGACAGGTCATCTATTGTGGCCAAATTCGTACTGGTAGTTTGACAATTCGGTGCAAAATTGCCGGCGTGGGGGTAGACGCCGTGGTGGACACAGGAGCTAGCACCACGAACATCAGCCCTGTGGTCCTTGATTCGAGTGCAGACGGCTGGGATAACATCCAGCGTCTGGAAAACCATAGTTTGCAGTTGGCTACCGGGGTAATGGCCCCCATCATAGGACGTGGTTTTGTAACCCTCAAGTAGGGTCGGTAAAGAGGAAGATAGAAGTTTGGGTGGCGGAGGTGTGTGACCCATGCCTAATCTGGCTGGACCTGTTGACTGCCAGCGGTTGTAAAATCGATTTGTGCCGGGGGACCCTGCAAGTGGGAGTAGATGAGCTGCCATTGGACGGGGTGAGCGCGGCCGAAGGGACGGAGCTAGAGGCTTCTGAGGCCGTGATCATTCCCCCGAGGGCCGAGGCCATAGTGCCGGCCCAATGGTGGGCTCGCCCGACGTGGCAGGAGTCCTGCGGCCTGGTTCAACCGGTGGCAGCGCAGTCCGTCCCGGGCTTAGTCGTGGGCAGCACCCTAGTAAAAACGGACGGGCTGGTGGTGGCCGTCCGAGTAATTAATGTTAGCACAGAACCACGCACTATAGGACGGGGCATGAAGATAGCCGGCTGCACCCCAGTTAATGAAGTCGCGGCAGTGAGGGACGAGAACATCCAGCCGAGCCGGTCCCGGAGGGAGTCTTTAGCAAAAAGTAGGAATTGGCCCGATCCCATTTGTGAGATGGTAAACAGGAGTAGTATAGAGTTGGAGGAGACCCAGCGGGAGGCCTTACACAAATTAATTGAAACCCATTTGGACATCTTCTCCTTGTCCTCCGAGGATATTGGACATATGGGCCTGGTGAAACATCAGATCCACACCGGTAACGGCACGAGTCACGTGATACGCACACCGCTCGGGCATACTCGATTAAGCGTGGCTTGTGCGAGGTCCGGTCCCCGTTTTTGTGGCAGCGTGGGTCAAAGGTACGTGCGGCGTCGACCCGATACCCTTTTTCACGCTCGCTGCGGAAGTGGCGATTTGGCCTCATGGACACGAAGACCCAAGGGGAAAAAGGGGTTTAATCCCCGCTTTGTAACATGGATGGGCTTCGGGAGATCCGCAACAATATATATATATGCTTGAGTTCTGGTTGATCGGGGGATTTCTGGTGCCGGCCGGAAGAGGGACGAGTGGGTTAAACGGTTGCTTTTTGAATATACAGAATTGATTGGGAATTTGAATGCCTCAAATGTGTTTTCTTTCACACTGAAAAAAACGAAACATGTGATATAACATTTCCCAAAGTTTCCCCGTGTTCGTGCTGGGACTCCCTGCCCGTGTTCGAGTTGTTGACTGCCTCTTCATGCTCGTGCTAGGGACTTCCCTTTGCAGGCGTGGTGTTCGTTGGTCCTGGTAACAAGACAATCAAGACAACAATGTCCTGGTAATATTGTAACCATTTTGCTGACAGGATCCCGATGTTCGTTTTACCCTCTCCCTCCCCCGTGAATGTGTGCTGGGCGCCACTGTTGTATTTATTTGTTGTAATCACCATAAGGCATATATTAAGCTAGGTTTCTGCCTCTTGTACTTTTTTCTTTCCTATCGATAAGTTGCATTGTAAATACTTGTAAATAAATCGAATCGTTAAACGTTTCCTTTCCAACTGTCCGTGAATGTCCTTTCTTCCATTGGTCCAATTGGCGTTCATAGTTGCTGATTCGCAACCTGCCGAAGTACGAGGTTATTCATGCGCGGCATCCTCAGGTCCGGTAAGTTATGGAGGGAATGGAGGCTAACCCCCTCATAGTAGACCTGAACTCCGGGCCGTAACACTATACAGTTCGTATTTAAAAAAAGGTAATCCGAATTCAAGGGGTTAATATGCAAAGGTTATTTATTTTGACAATTTACATGTGGTTTACTAATTAAGAGGATATCCTCAGCTTTCCATTGATACCTTCCATGCATCATTGCTGTCACACATGACCGAGTACATGTTCATTGAAAATGACAAGTTCAAATCGCATTTTTACAAGTTTGGCTAATCGATGCAAGTCAGGATAATTGGTGCAAAATGAACGTCAGATGTGAACTTTTCTCAGGAATGATTGGCCTTTATGCACCCACACCTTCAACATGTCCACCTCCCCTTTCAACACAAAGCTCACAGCGGTGGAGCATGCCCTGAACTGATCGTCTCACCATAGCCGGGTCATTGCGCAAAGCATCCACTTCATGTCGAATACGGCCCTGCAATTCATCAAGATCATGGGTAGGAGTTACGAACACCTTGTTCTTTAAATGTCCCCAAAGGAAATAATCACATGGTGTGAGGTCAGGTGATCTTGGCGGCCATTCCACTG
>NC_136268.1:143384297-143671797 GCF_964187855.1 Myxine glutinosa | reverse complement strand
CACCCACATTGTGCGAGTGGTATCTAAGAGCCTGGGCGAGTCCGATGATCTTTTGGAGGAGGTTCCGGCCGATTTGTGGTCCCAACACGACAACGATGTCGGGCGAATTCGCGATGCCAAACCTCTGGTAATACCAGTTCAACCGGGAATGCCCCTCCCAAACGTGAGACAATATAAATTGCGGCACGAGGCTGATGTGGGCATAGAGCCAGTGATTCAATCTTTGGTGGAACAGAAAATAATTGTGGAAACTAACAGCCAATGCAACACACCAATTTTGCCAGTGAAGAAACCAATGCAGGATAAATGGAGGTTCGTGCAGGATCTGAGGGAAGTGAATAAAGTCATACAAGGCATACACCCAGTGGTACCAAACGCAGAAGGCCTTATGACATCTATCCCACCGGACGCAACACATTTTACCGTTATCGACCTATGCTCTGCCTTTTTCTCCGTACCTATTGCACCCGAGTCACAATACTTGTTCGCCTTCACCTTTAGAGGGCGCAAGTTCACCTGGACGGTGTTACCCCAAGGGTTCTCCGACAGCCCCACCCTGTTCTCCCGAGCGTTGCACCGCGATTTGGCAGACGTGGAACTAGAGGGGGGATCGGTGTTGTTGCAATACATTGACGACTTGTTGATTTGTTCCCCTTCCAAGGAAGCCTGTGAGGGGGACTCCATGGCCCTGCTAAGAGCCTTGGCGGCCAAGGGCCACAAGGTGGGATGGAGAAAGCTCCAATTTGTACGGAAGGTAGTAACCTATTTGGGTCATGCCATTTCACACGGGAAGTGGGAACTGCATGCTGGACGGGTGACTGCTATCATGGAAACGCCACGGCCGAGCACGCAACGACAGATGTTGCGCTTCCTAGGTATGACGGGTTACTGCCGCTCTTGGATAATTGACTACGCGCTACTTGCTAAACCACTGTACGAAGCCACCAGAATAGAAGAACCGAACAACTTGGTTTGGACGGACGAATTGATGCGCTGTTTCGAGGGGCTGAAAAAGGCATTGGTAACGGCACCGACTTTAGGACTCCCCGATTATGCGAAACCATTCACCCTTTACACTCATGCAGTAAGGGGTTTTGCTCAGTCAGTATTGACACAGACTCATGGAGATAAGGAGCGACCGGTAGCCTACTTTAGCAAAAAGCTAGAACCGGTCGAGCAAGGGCTTCCGGTGTGCCTGCAAGCCATGGCAGCAGCTAGGTACGCAGTGGAAAGGACAGCGGACATTGTGATGGGACACCCGGTAACGCTACAGGTGCCACACTGTGTCACTTCGCTGTTACTACAGCGGACAACACAACACTTGTCTACTACCAGATTAATGCAATACGAAACCGCACTGATCACAGCCGCCAACGTCACCATTAAACGTTGCACTACACTCAACCCGGCCTCACTGATGCCCACCCCAGAGGAGGGTGAACCCCACGTATGTGTCGATGTAGTACAGCAAGTCTCCACGGTACGTCCGGACTTGAAGGACGTTCCCCTCGACAACCCCGATCGTGTATACTACGTCGACGGATCAGCTAAACGCGGATGGGATGGCTCTTTGCTATCCGGATACGCGGTGTGTTCAGATAATGAGACGGTAGAAAGCGGGCGCCTTCCGCCCACATTTTCCGCCTAGCAGGCGGAGCTGTGCGCCTTGACCAGAGCATGCAGCTTGGTGGCAGACCTTGCCATCAACATTTACACAGATTCAGCCTACGCGCACGGGGTAGTTCACAACAAAGGGGCAATCTGGAAGATGCGAGGCTTCCTCACATCTGCGGATTCGGTCATAAAGAATGGCGAATTGGTTGAAGGGCTACTCCGAAGCATCTTGCTCCCCCACGCTGTCGCGGTAATTAAATGTCGCGGCCACCAAAAGGCAGACTCTGACGTTGCTCGGGGCAACGCCAGAGCGGACGCAGCGGCAGGAAAAGCGGCCAACCAACAAGTAGGATGGAACATGCCGATGGTAACGCGAGCAAAGGGGGCACTCACGCAGACTGCCAACGTACCGACCTCAGGACCAACCCCCTCCTCACAAAATGGGTGCACCATCATCACCGCCTCACCGACTAATGAGGACATTATAAAACTTCAAAACGCAGCAACAGCAGCCGAACACGATGACTGGGTAAAACGAGGGGCCACGCGCCCCGGACCAAATGAGATGTGGACCCTTCACGGAAAACCAATAGCACCCAAGGAACTACTGCCTTGGCTAGCACGTATGGGACATCAAAATGGCCATGTGTGCCAGAGGGGGGTGATGGAACAGATAAACTATACTTGGGCGGCACCTGGACTGTCGCGAATCCATCAGAGGTGTGCCGGTCATGCGTGGTTTGCCAACAACACAATAGGGGGGCACCACCAAGGCACCCACATAACGCGGGCCATCCCCGACCAATCGGGCCTTTCTGTCATGTCCAGTTCGATTTTATAAACATGGAATCGAGTATGTCGTTCCGCTACGTCTTGGTAATCGTGGACATGTTCACAAAATGGGTCGAGGCCTATCCATGCATTAAGTCAGACGCCCCGACAGTAGCCAAGTGCCTCGTGCGGGATTTCATGTGCAGATTCGGCATCCCTCAGAAAATTTCGTCAGACAAAGGGGGCCAATTCACGGGAGAGGTGATTAAGGGTATCCTAAAGGCACTGGGCGTGAAACAATCCTTCCATTGCGCTTACCACCCACAATCAGCGGGACTTGTGGAACGCACCAACGGGACTCTGAAACTCAAGGTAGCCAAGATCGTGCAGATACAGGTTTGAAGTGGCCGGAAGCACTCCCGCTCACGTTAATGAGTATTTGTTCCACCCCGGGCCGCACCACGGGTCTTTCCCCCCACGAGATATTAATGGGACGACCTATGAGTTTGCCTGTTTCGGCCCCGAAGGACATGTCCAAATTTGATTTGCCTGTGATGGATGACATGCTTTTAAAGTTTTGCAGAGGATTGTCCAACGTGGCGCGCAGCATCCACGCCCGAGTACGAGAGGCGTTGCCTGAACCAACAAGCCACGCCATCCACGACTTCCAGACCGGCGATTACGTGCTCGTAAAGCACTTCACCCGCAAGAACGCCTTGGAACCAAGGTGGAAGGGACCAGTCCAGGTGTTGCTGACTACACAAACGGCTGTCTTTTGCGAGGGCAAGACCTCGTGGATCCACGCCACGCACTGTAAGTTGGCCATACAAGCACCAGACACTACACCACAGCAACCACAGTAATGATGGGCCTAATTATGGGTATGATACTATTGATAGCAACAGCAGCTAGGGGAAGCTCCGATTACAATAGATGCGAAAACAAAACACGACACCTCACCGTAACATGGGGACAAAGGGTATCACTACCATGTTTCGAACAGAAAGCCCTGCACACAAATTGGGTAAGCGTAAGATGGCTAGCACTGTCGGCAGGGCCTGGACGCATTGGCATTGTACTACGAAAACAACGAGAGTTCCGGGAGAATGGGCAAGCTAGCGTTAAGACCTTGGCCCAACCAGGATACAAATGGGGAACCCCTGATTTTAAGCTACAAACACGCACACGCCTAGAGAAAGGCATGACTATGCAGATCCGGTGTAGCGTCTGGACCCCTGGCGTGGCTAGTGGCAAAACTAAATACACACCATGCATTGAATACATACTCACGCCGCACCCCCAGGACAAGGCCCCAAAGAAGGGTGAAAACACATATTGGAAGGTGGCAAGAGAGGTGGCGACAATTCAAAATAGGACACACTGCTGTTCGTGCATGCACTTCCCCCAAGCAGGCACCACAGGAATACACATGATAGTGCTACCTCTGTCCCTTAATGATCTTTGCTCACAACCTATCTATTCCCCATTTTTAGTCACCACGCTGGAAAGAGAAGGGGTTGGCAACAGCAAGAGTTGCAATCGGCAATTTCATTATCGCCCTTCAATGATTGCCCATGTGGCCGAGAGGCCTGCCCCCATCTGGGTCAAACCGCAGAAAGGGATGGTCTGCCTCCAGGGTTCCGGCCACTTGCTTATGGGAGAATCAGAATGCGCCTACACTCTCCCCGGGAAGCTGGGAAAGGGGAGCACTGGGATTACACTACGAATAGTATTGCAAGATAAACACAACCACAACATAACGGCTATAACATTCTCTAGGGGGGTTAGTAGGATTAATGGGGTGACAAAGGGACTCCAGTGCTTATCCACCCACCTGGTCCCACCCCATGGGACAATGTTTATATGAGGCGAAAAGGCTTACCCCTATTTACCAAATAATTGGGGGGGCACATGTTATCTTGGTTCAGTCCTTCCTGACGTCGAGATACTGGACGAGCTAGATCCAAAGTCCCTGGACAGGCGACATAAGAGGTCAGTCATGAACGAAGATTGAACCACTAAACTACACGGGAGCCTATGGGAAAAGGTGTTAGGTTTCTTCTTCCCAGGTGCGGGCACAGCCATGAATAGCTTCCGGATAGATAAATTGGCTTTGGCCCTAGAAAAGGTGGCAAACGACACCGCTACGGCTCATGACATACTATTGGACACGGTAGTTCACATGCGTACAATGGTGATGCAGAATCGGGTGGCCTTGGACATGCTCCTGGCAGAGAAAGGAGGGGTATGCGGGATAGTAGAGGGAAAATGTTGCACATACATACCTGATCCATCCAAAGGAGTGTCAGCCGCAATAGTGAGACTAAGGGAAACTAGCCACGCTCTGACGATCGATCAGACCGCGCGCGAGAACTCTTATAAATTTAGCTGGCTCACTGACTGGTTCCGGGGATGGACAGGCACTATAGTGAAGTGGCTATTGACCGCACTGGCAGTGATAATCGGGGTAGTAATCTGGGGGGCACTAATGAAATCTTTAGTCCTCCTCTGTATGAGAAAGTACTTTACAGGATGGAAAACGAAGAAGCCGCCAACAACGACCATGGTTCTGACCACAGGGGCCGTCGACCTGAACGGGTCCTTCAATGAGGCAGATGTGACCGGCGCTTCAGAAGACTGTATCGATTTTTGTGATGACTGTGATACTTGTGCTGTAAACCCCTTGCGGGAACTGGCTAATGCCTGTATTGATTTTTGTGATGACTGTGATACTTGTGTTGTAAACCCCTTGCGAGAACTGGCTAATGCCTCTTATGTATTACAAGCTCACAGCTGTACACCCCCTTCCGACCCAACTATGGATCTGATTGCGACGCTGGGTCTGGCAGTCAAGGGACCCGACATGGATATCCTAGACCCGCAAGCTGATCAGGCGTCCATGGGAGACTTTGACATAAAGGAAGTCTCTCTCTTTACTTCCAATATTTCGGATTTTAACGCTCTGTACCCTGACCAGGAACACGAGACACAAGATACTGACAATATTATGTATTCCCCAGAACAGCAGCACGTGAGAGATCTCATGGGCATGACCGTTGATTAACTTCGAAGATCTGCAAGGACCACGTCTGCAAAGGGTGGGGGGAGCAAGTTCCGCAGGGGAGGTGGCTGGCCCCCTGGCGGGGCAGAACCTCATCCGGACCAGACGCCTTCGTTGTGGATCCGAAACGTTAATGGACCTTCATGTTCTGAGCCCTCAGGTTTCAAGCACGCACAACACGACACATTCCTCAAGTGCACGGGCGAGGCGCTATGGGCGCATGGCATGCTCTTGGGAGACACCCACATTACACGATTGTCTTTCAATAAAGCCCGATGTGGCACGTTGTCTCTTGAGATACTTTGTCTCGACGAGACAAGAGGAAGGTTAATGTCGGTGGCAGGTTCGCTGCTGCACAAACTCTGTTATAAATGTTGTTTTAACTGTTATTCATAGTTAATAAAAAAGGTTTTTGCTTCGCCATAGTTTAAAATGAGAAATACATGCTTCCTCTTGCAGGACATATGGCATTGTTGTATACGTGCGTTCTCTCCAGGCCAGATAGCCTTGTTGTAAAACTCTCCTTCGGCTTGCAAACGGCGTCCCGAGCCGCGGGTAGGAATGCGGACTATACGTGTGAAAAATGAACCTCTATACGTGGGATGCTCGAATTCTTAGACATAGACCTTTTCTGATAGACTGATATAAACATTAATTATATTTCGTATAATCAATAATGCTTGAGTTATGATAAATATGCTTGACTTCCCTGCTCTGGATTAAGTTCAAATAAGAATGTGAGCTGAAAGTGTATCCAACGCCTGGGATTCGTCAAACAGCTCACTGCACATTTATGACCCCAGTTTGGGCTGGGAAAACAAACTAACTGCAGTGAATTATACCTCTTGTCACCTCGGAGCCTTGAAAACACATCTGGTCCGGATCCTAACGGTGCGTGCTTCACTCCCCCGAGGCGAAAGGACGGATGCCGGTGGGGGACATGGCCCAGTGGAAGGACGTCGGTGGGGGCACAACCGCCCAGTTTCCTTTGTCCTCGCAAACTTTAGCGGAGATTCTCTGATAAGTGTGTCTCTATATAAATGAACTGTGAATCGGTGTTTCCTTAGGAAGGTTGACTTGGCATGCTGTTCATTCATGCTGTAGACGTCTCCGATTCCTCCCAGCTGTGTACTTGGTGTTTAATAAACGTTTGTCATTCTCAATTGGTGGTGGAAGTCTATTACGATCACTCCCGACATACATACATATATACATACATGCATACATACATACATACATACATATGTACATATATACATATATGCATACATATATACATATACATACATACATACATACATATATATACATACATACATACATACATACATATATACATACATACATATATACATATATACATACATACATACACACATATATACATACATACATACATACATATATACATACATACATATACACATACATACATACATACATACATACATACATATATACATACATACATACATACATACATATATACATACATACATACATATATACATACATACATATATACATATATATATACATACACACATACATACATATATACATACAAATTTTGTCACCGATCAATATCGGGATATTTTGACTTTAGCAAACCATAAAGATTGTTATTTCCATTTCTCGGAAAGTTGAAGCTCAACCGAAGGTGGACCTTGCAACATGACAATGACCCTAAACATACCAGTAAATCCACCAAGGAATGGCTGAAAAGAAAGAAATGGAGGGTTCTGGAATGGCCAAGTCAAAGCCCTGATCTAAATCCCATCGAGATGTTGAGGGGGATTTGAAACGAGCTGTGCATGCAAGAAACCCCTCAAACATCGCACAGCTGAAAGAATTCTGCATGGAGGAGTGGGCAAAAATTTCTCCCAGTCGATGTCAGAGACTGTTAGACAGTTATAAGAAACGCCTACTTGAGGTTGTTTCTGCCAAAGGGGGCAATACCACCTATAAGAGCCAAGGGTGTACTTACTTTTTCACGTGACTGTATATATATATATATATATTATTTTTATATATATATATATATATATATATATATATATATATATAATTATATATATATATATATATATATATATATATATATATGTATATATATATACTAGCTGAGGTACCTGGCTTCGCCCGGGTTGAATAAGAATAATACAAATATATGATGAAAAGAACATGTATATTTTAGAGCAATATCACAGTACATTTCCTACATGACGTTTTGTCAATTTTCAATTTCTCAAAACCTCTTGGTATACAACATTTCTGGTTTTCTTACTTGGTGCCAAGACATAAAGATTGCTTGGTTTTCCAACTCTCGAGCAGCCCATGTACAGCTGGCCATGGGAAGTACCCGGCATTGCCGGGCAGGGGAAGGGAGGGGAGGAGGAAGGGGAGGGGAGGGGAATGGGGGGGGGGAGGGGAGGAGAGGGTGGGGAGGGGACAAGAGGGGGGAGGGGAGCAGAGGGGGGGAGGGGAGAAGAGGGGGGGAGGGGAGAAGAGGAGGGAGGGGGAGGAGGAGAGGGGAGGGGTGGGGGGGAGGTGAGGGGGGAGGGGAGGGAGGGGGAGGGGAGGGGAGGGGGAGGGAGGAGGGGAGGGGGGAGGGGGAGGGGGAGGGGGGAGTGGAGGGGGAGGGGGAGTGGAGGGGGAGGGGGGAGGGGAGGGGAGAGTGGAGGGGGAGGGGGAGGGGAGGGGGGAGTGGAGGGGGAGGGGGAGGGGAGGGGGGAGTGGAGGGGAAGGGGGGAGGGGAAGGGAGGGAAGGGGGGAGGGGAGGGGAGGGAGGAGGGGGGGGAGGGGGAGGGGAGGTGAGGGGGAGGGGGAGGGGAGGGGGAGGGGAGGGGAGGGGGGAGTGGAGGGGGAGGGGGGAGGGGGAGGGAGGGAGGGGGGAGGGGAGGGGGAGGGGGGAGGGGGGAGGGGAGGGGGAGTGGAGGTGGAGGGGGAGGGGGGAACGGCTAGCTTGGCAAGCGATAGCAGGCTTTTTACTTTTATTTTTACCTCAATGAGGGCTATATATGTAGTCCGTGCTTGGAGCTTTCAAGTTCAACATAAAGTTTTTTTATGAAAAATAATGCAGATGTATAACAATCCACCAATGCAAGTTCAGAAATGAATGCAGATCCTTTACTTTGCGATACAAACGCAATTCCCGCCATTTCCACTCACGATCGAGGCCTCCACAGTGACTGCGCCTCTTCTTCCTCCTACAACTTTGTCTCACTTCTTTCAATCAAAATGCACGAAATTCTGCCACATGAAATTATGTAGAGGCCTCGTCGGGGGGATATAAGGTAGATAAGGAAGGCGTTGTAACAGAAGAATCAAAATAAAAGTGGAAGAACATAAGGAAATGGGAGCTATTCTGGACCCACAGCCAAACCCGACAAACCATTGCAATACACCCTGAACGTCTAGCGCCGCCACAAACTACACCATGGAATTGCAGCTGGCGCGGTTTTTTTAAACCATTGATATTAAAATAAAACGTAGCCTAAAACCACCGGGATTTTATGCTGATTCCGAATCTGTGTCTAAAACTTTTCTCCGATGTGTAGTTCTTGAGTTATAAGCGGACATCCAGACAGACACACACACACACACAGGGAGTCAAGTCGGAAGTCATTGTCGTCAAATAAATGTAGCATGTATGTTTCACTCTCTGTCACATGCCGTTGGTCCCATGTCAATCGGATGAAGTTGAAAAATTAACGTTACGAAGTTTCTCTGGGACGTACTGATTCCGAATATGAAGTTGAATGAAATTAATCGATGGAAAGTACCAAACAAATTGCTTCCGATAAACAGTACAATGCACTCTCTTTCCGTGCCCTATCTGTGCGAGTGAAGAAGTAAACGGCTCTGGGACGCCGGACTTCCTTTGCCATACGTTTCAAATGCATTTAAACTTCAAATACGATCAGTCCACTTCAAAAGGCTTGAGCTTGCACCAATCGATTTTTTTGTTAATCGATCAATTAAGTCATAATGTCCAATTCTTCACTTAAATACGGACACATATCCCCCTCTGTACTCATTAAAAGAATAAACATCCGTCAGTTCTGGTTATAACTTTGTGGGCGGTGTATAAGTAAAAAGAGGCATCGTGTGTTTTAATTTGTAAAGCAGTAAAATAGACATTTCGCTGTATTAAATTATCATTTATTTTACCAATCTGTTACCTTTATTCGAAAAACAGTCACTTAAGGGATTGAAGGTCTTTTATAGTTCAAAATGGACACCTAGAACTGATTCCGAATATGAAGTTGAAAAATTAACGTTCCGAAATACGCTGATGACGTCATAATTTAAAAACGCGAAGTTTTTTAAATTTTAAGGTGTGCTGTAGTTGCTCTGAGACGTACTGATTCCGAATATTCCTTTGGTTTTGCTCTGCGATGAGTAGTTCTCGAGTTATAAGAGGACAAACAAACAAACAAACAAACAAACATACTTTACTGCTTTATATAGATATATATATATACAGACTTGGCATTTAATATGGAATATTTTTTTTGTGGGGGTGAACTTACTTTTCAAGTTGATCTAGAACCAAAAGTTCATTGGAATTATGTTGAAATTATTCTCGATTTTGTTAATGTGACCTTTAAAAGAAACAAAAACCACATTTGACATTTCTAAGCAAAAAAATTGATCCTTGAAAGTGATGTAAACTGATATTGAACTCAATTCACTGACAGTACTGTGTTAAACTTCTGTACGTTTTCCAGAAGTATTTCTTTATTTTGCACATTAGCCAAATTTTTTTTTAACAAAAACAAAAGTTAAATTACAACTGGGATTACGGACAGTAAAATTACAGTTCAGTACGTCGTGTAATCCCCACGAGCAATCAGGAGAGCACGTACACATTGAGGCATGCTGTTCACGAGATTTGCCAAGGTTTGGACAGGAATCGCTTGCCATGCAGTGACAATAGCCTGCTGCAATTCATGCACAGAGGTAGCCTACTGGTCCAAGTTGTCGATTTGACGCATTAATTCTGCCCACAAGTTCTCTATCGGATTCATATCCGGGGACATGGCAGGCCACTCCATATGCTCTACACCACGGTCAGCAAGAAAGTGTTGGATCATGCGAGCATGATGAGGCCATGCATTGTCATCTTGGAAGACAAAGTTTCCTCGAAAGACTGCACAAGCAAATGGAAGCAATGTTTCTTCCAGAATGGCCCTGTACTTGAACTGGTTCAGGTTTCCATTCAGAACAACCAGGTCAGTTTTGCCCCCTGCATGAAAAGCAGCCCAAAGGGTCACCCCACCACCTCCAGCTTGGACTCTTGGCACTATACAATCTTCGTTGTAGGCTTCATGCACTTGTCTGCGCACTCAGACATGGCCATCTTGACGATAGACCAGAAATCAAGACTCGTCACTGAAGATCACGTGATTCCAGTGTCCTGGCTGCCATTGACGGTGCTCTCTGGCCCACTGCAATCGGCGCTGGTGGTGTTGTCTGGTCAGGCGTGGCTTTCTCAGGGGACGCCTGGCATGACAGCCTGCTTGAACCAGTCGTTGGTTGACTAGCCTTCTGGATACAGGCACATTTGTCAGTTGCTGCCACTCAGCCCTAAGCCGATTAGCTGACTTGGTATGGCCATTGCGGACTAACCGGTGCAGCTGGCGATCATTCCTCCTTGTGGTTCTGCGGGGACGTCCTGGCCTCGATATTGGAGGAGGGACACCCCTCTGAGCATTTCGTTTCGGGATCTTTGACACCTGACCTTGAGTGATGCCATACTGCCGAGCAATAGCACACTGTTTCATGCCGGAATTTCGTAAAGCCACCACTCCAGGACAAACAGCATTGTCGAGTTGACGGACCATCTCCAGAGGAAGCGGAAATAACTTTTGTAGACGTGCAGCAGTTGTTTTCCACTAATGCAGAACGCAACAACCCTTATATACCCGATTGTGAAGCCAATCGTCAAATGTACCTGTCCGTACATTTGGTCACGCCACCTGTGATATAATCCTGTTATTGACTTCTTGCTGCGACAGACAATCAGTGACATGGTTCTTTGAACAAAGAAATCATCGAAGCATAAAAGAAACTCACCAGATTGATATTCTGAGTTCAGAAAGGAAACCCAAGTCAAGAAAAAAAAAAAATTCCATATTAAATGCCAAGTCTGTATATATATATATATATATATATATATATATATATATATATTGTTGCGGATATGAGGATTGCATTTTTTTGATTGTGTGTATTGTGGTGGTAAATTGTTGTGTAACATTGGTTGGATATGGCCCCTCCTGCCTCCGGAGTTGTGTAAAGGTAAAAAGGGCGTCCCGGTAGTTATTCCATGAAACACCACATTGAAGGACCCGATAAAACCCTTGTTCAGTAGCTTATATCTTATTATGTGTTTTAGAGTAAGGCCTTGTCTCCCATTAGAATAATACTCCATTGCACCGAATCAATTAAGAATAGCTCCCCTTCAATACTTCCATTTCCCAGCCAAACTCTCCATCTGCAGGTAAAGCAGTTCACAAGCGTGGGGTGCACGCCCTCTCATTTCGCTGCTATAGTGAATATGTGCTCCGTGCTCTGTTTGAACAGGAGGGGCGGGGTCGCCAGGGAGAGGCAAGCCCAGGGCGCGCCACGAAGGGCGGGGCTGTTCAGCCCCATGCCCAAATAAGGAAACAAGCCCGTGGGATTACCATACAAGGTCACGAAACAGAGCACGGGGGGGGGGGGGGGGGGGGGGAGGGCGGTACCGAAACCGAGGAGGGCGTGTCACACCCGCGCTGAAGGTATGAGAGAAGGGTGCGACGATCGCTTGGACAAGCTACACCAGAGATACGGCAGAGGAGTCCAGGTGCGTAAGAGGGTTGGCAGTCCACCGGGAGAGAGTTCAGAGTTGCACCGGAGTTGCGTGAGAGATACGAAAAGCCTTTGACAAAGAGCCGCTTCAACCAGCCCCGTTTCAACCAGCCGCGTGAAGCCCTGACGGGGCAGCGAGTGACCCTGCCGGCATGCGCTGTAAAGCTGAATACCAGGAGCTGCCGGCGTGCGCTGTAAAGCGGTTTACAAGGAGCTGCCGGCTCCCGGCTTCCCGCCCGGAGTGGACCTGCTCGCTGTGCCCTGTGATCCCACCTGCTCATCCTTTCCAGCCATTCCTGCCTGCAAGTTCCCCATTTGCGTACGTGAGTTTGTTTTGTTCGTGCTGTCCTGGGTAGTAACTAAATCTGTATAAGCTAGTAATTTTCACTGTGTCACCTGCGTTTTCATGTCCGCTGTAAATACCCGTGACTGCTCTTTTTGCTTATGTGTGTGTAAATAATAATAAACCCCGTTACTCTTCTGTATGTCTTCTTCTTCTTCCTCTTTGCATTCATCGTCTTAGTCTTTTCCACATTGAGTATCTGTGGTGCGATACGGCCAACGTTTGGGTGAATCGGGTTTAGTCGGGGAACAACTGTTCTGTCGCGGAGCCTTCGCTCGGCAAACAACATCCTTAACCGCGTACCGTAACAATTGGTGTCAGGAGTGTCGGATTCGGACCTGAAGCGTTTAACGCACTCAAAATTACAAAGTACCGAAATTGCTTTTGTTTTACAAAACCCGAATTTTGAAATCGTGCCATAGCTGGTCAAGGCGACGGGATGCCGGTGGGAGAGAAAATCTGGGTAGAATCGACCCAGGACCTCGGGGAAATGTAGGTGGAGGAAAGGGAGGAGGAGAAAAATGGCAATGTGGTTGCGGAGGTTTCAGACGCGCAAAATGGCGCTCTTGCACACGAGGTTACGGGCGCGCAAAATGGCGCCTTTGCGCACGCGGTTACAGCGGCACCAAATCTGGCGGCGCCCCGTGACCGTAGCATCACCGGTGAATTGGGACCTCTTTATGATACAAATAAAGGCGCTCATGGTCCAGACAAGTGAAGACCTGAGGAATGAATTGGGGAACCGGATGGAGGCTCAGAATGAGCAATTGGGGGTAATGAGGGGCGAAGCGAGGGCTCAGAGTGAGCAATTGGGGGTAATGAGGGACGAAACGAGGGGTACCGGGGAGGGGTTAGACAATAATTTTAAGGGATTAGACAAGAAATTTGAGAAATTAGACGACAAATTTGAGGGGTTAGACAACGGGATAAAAGAGGTAAAGAATGGGTTAACGGGGGTGGAAAATAGAATGGCTGCCCAGGAGAATCAGTTAGAGGGAGTGAAAAATGGGTTAATGGGGTTAGAAAATAGGATGGAAGGCAAATTGCGGGAAATAGGGGAGCAATCCGCCCGAGAAATTAAACAAATGGGAGAGCAGATAGAGGAGGTGAAAATCGGGGTAGAAACCAAATTGGATGCTCAGAGGGATGAATTGGGACAGATGAGGGTGGCATCTACAAAAGAGAGGGAGGAGATGAAAGAGGAGATACGACGAGGTGTAAGTGAGGAGGTCTCGGGGGTACGCGAGGAGGTAAAGCGAGGTGAAAAGCGTATAGAGAAAGAGGTGAGGAATAATACGGCTAGGTTACAGGGGAGCATAGAAGACCTGACGCAGGAGGTGGAACAGCTGACGGAGGGACAGACGGAGTTAGTGGAGCAGGTTCAAAGGAACACTGCGGTACTAGGAGGGTTAAAGGCGACACAAAAAGAAATTAAAAATGACTTGATAGCGACACAGAGGCAATGTCAGATGGTACGTGAGGGACTGACAACGAGGTTGGAAGAGGTGACAGAAGTAATGGAGACGAAGGACCGAGAGGTGAGGACGCACATAGAGACGGTCAAAATAGCCTTAGAGGACGAACTTGAGGAGACGCACCGGGAAATAAAAGAGGTGAAGCAAAAATTAGAGGAAGTGGAAGAAGAGGTGAGTGAAATTAAGAAGAGACGGACAGAAACTAAGAGAGAAATACAGGAGGAGGTGATGGAATATGTACAAGGTCGGTGGTCAACTCATAATGGTGTGCTCACTAACCAAATAAAGAGTTTGCAGGTGGCGAAGGAGGTGCGGAGACGAGGTGCCAAGGTGAGTGGCGATATACGAGGAAATGTACATGATGTGAGGGGAGCTTCAGTCGGCTTGGGGGTTGAATTGGACCCGGGTGTTCGTGAGAGGCCGTTGGTGAAGTGTGCGACAGGTACGGTGTGCGAAAGAGGAGGTGTGCGAGAATGTCCGACTCTGGGGTGTGTGAGGAAAAAGTGCACACCGAGGAGTGAGTGTGCTGTCGAGAGTGAGTCGGTCGTAGCGCGTGTGTGAGGGAGCACATGGAAGCGCGTAGTGAGGAGTGTTACAGAGGATGTAACGAGAGAATGCACGCCTGTGGTGAGTGTTACGGAGGAAGTAACGAGAGAGTGTGCGCAAGAGGATGTGCGAGAAAGGTGTGTAACGGACGGGTGCATGAGGAAAGAGTGCGCGGTCGAGAGTAAGGGAGAATGCACGCCTGTGGTGAGTGTTACAGAGGATGTAACGGGAGAGTGTGCGCAAGAGGGTGCGCGAGAAAGGTGTGTAACGGATGGGTGCATGAGGAAAGAGTGCGCTGTTAAAAGTAAGGGACAATGCACGCCTGTGGTGAGAGTTACAGAGGATGTAACGGGAGAGTGTGCGCGAGAAAGGTGTGTAACGGACGGGTGCATGAGGAAAGAGTGCGCTGTCGAGAGTAAGGGTGAGTGCGCTGTCAAGAGTGGTGGTGAAAGTAGTAAGAGTGACACGGAGCATGAGTTGGTTGTGGCAGGTGAGAGAGGATGTACACCTGGAATGGAAGGATGCACACCTGGAATGGTAGAGCGTGTGTGGGAATGCACACTTGAGTTGGTAGTAAGGCACGGGGTTGGGTGTGCGAGTGAGGGCACACCTGTGGTTGTCACAGAGGAGGTGACCAAGGAGGGGGCGCGAAGAGGTGTGTTGGTGAGGTGTGCGAACAACGAGTGTGTGCAAAGGTGTGAGGTGGTCAGGTGTGTGACCAAGTCTGTGAGTGGAATGAGTGTACCTGGGTGTGTAAGAGAAGGTGCAATGACCAAGAGCATGGGAACAGCTGGATGTATGAGCAAGGAACGGGCTGCGGGGTGTAAGCATGCAGGTGAGGCATCGACGGTAACCGGGTTAGCGGTTAGAGCGACTTATAGCCGAATCGGGCCCTCGGTGCGCGTCGGGCAGCTTCACGTGCTGCGAGGACCAGCGGGGATCCGAACCACGGCGGGTTCGAAAGGACCGCCGTACGTGATCCACGCTGGGCCGCATTTGGAACGGCCGCGTCCGTGCTCCGCTAGGCGGAACGGGCAGCCCGATAGGAAGGGTCGTCATGGCGACCCCCTTTTGTTGAGGCGTTCCGGCAGGTCGAGATCGGGCCATGGGATGGCTCCGTGCCGAGGTGGTGCGTGGGATCTCGGCCCGGGTAAGCGTCCTTCCCTGCACCGAGTGCCGGACGTATCCAGCCGCCGGCAACAAACAACCCGCATTCATTGCTCGGCCGTGCGAAGCCGAGCTTTAGAAGTGAATTGGCGCACCGAGAGGATCTAGTAAGTAGACTGTAATGATGAGGATAGTGGTCTGGACCCGAAATTAGAAAAACAAAATTTGATGATTGGCAAAGGATTGGCAGAGTGATGATTGTCAGAGGATTGGTAGAGTGATTGGCAAATTTTTGATTGGCTGAAATTTGGTGAGCAAAATTGGTAGTGGAACGTCCCCGATGTGGTGGGATGGCAACGCTGTCATCCCTCACAACACGGGGGGCAAAGGAGCACTAGATTTATGGGGTTGATGGCAGTGAAAACTAGCCCGGGAGGGTTAGGATATATCGTGTGTAGGGATCTAGAGAGATGACCTTAGGTAACGTTAAGGTTAGGTAGTGACAATGACACCTGTAGTGGGGACGCAGGTAGATTAGTGTGGATGATAATGACGTGGGAGCGCAATAGTTTAAAGGGGCGATGGGGAAGCGCAAGTTTCAGAGGGGAATAGTTAGATGAGATGATGCCGTGTGAGTGTTGGAGGTGTATTCAAGTGTATTGAGCAGGGTATGAGTAAATGAGTGTGAGGAACAGGTGTGATTGCACAGGTGTGCAACTGAACAGGTGTGTGGAGCAGTGTTTGAGTGATGGTGATGGTGAGGTGTGTTGTGTTGACCAACTGGTCCAGGAAGAGGAGGAGGGTGCAGGTGGCACCAGGTGTGAGTGCACAGGTGTGCAACAACAGGGGTATGGAGAATGGTTGTGTGGAATAAATGGTAGTGTGGAGTATGTGGAGTATTGGAATGGATGGTCGTGGAGTGAGTATGGTGGAAACTATGGAGTGGAGTGGATGGTGCGAAGGTGTGAATGGGGGAAGAGTGGACCCCCATCATGAATACCCAGGGTGGGTAGTGTAAGTGTTAGGTAGAGGGTATAGGTAAATTGTGGTTGGATATTGGCATCTGTGGTGTGGGGGAGAGAATGGTATTTGGATGGGTGCATTAGTGTTGTGGAAATGGCTGGGCGTGTAGCCTGTTAGTGTGTGTAGTTCGTTTGGGCACTCCACCACTGTGAGGATGTCGGCCAGGTGAGGCCGCAGGTGGGCTCTGGGAGCCGGTAGTGTTGTTGTGGATGGGGCCCGAGGATCCGGAGGATGGACCCGGGTAGCCCAGTGCCAGAGGGCACCGAGGGGAGACAGAGCCAGGAGGGGCCTTCCCCAGTTAGTTAGGTTAGGGTGAGGAGCTAGGTAAGCTCGGGTGGCAACTGCAGTGGTGGAGGTGTGCAGGTGGGTAGACCTGCTGGGAGAGCTACACGTCACAGCCCAGAAATTGTGCAATGGCACCGGGAGATGAATCGGGGGAGTGAGACCCCAAATTGAGAAGCACCACAGTTTGGTCAATGGGAATTGGTTTTTAGAACCCATAGTGTAAGATGGCCAATGGATTGGCAGGGAAAGACCCCGGGTAGTGTAACGTGGGTTAAAGTCATTTAGAGGATAGTTAGGATTGGAGTCTCCTCGCACCATCTGCATCCACTCACCTGAGGTGACGTACCTCCACACCATGCCATGTTTTGATTATTTTTTATGTGCAAATGTTTTGGATTGTGAGACGCATCATGACGTGGGTGTGACATTGTGCTTGATGTTCCATCTCTTCCTCCTTATGAGGGTTGATGATGAATTGGGTGATGGCAAATTTTGGCTAGAGGGATTGTGGTGACGAATTTGGTATTGAAGAAATATGGGGAAGACGTGACAGTAGCGACGAATTTGTAAATGTGTAGATTTTGTACATATGGGGTAAGGGCAAGGGTAGTGTAGGTGACAGGGGGGTGACGTACGGTAGGGACGAGCTTTCTCACTTCGCCCTCCGTATGCATTTCACCTTGCATTGCCTTATTGATGTGTACCCTTGTGACCTTACCCCTCGCTCATCTGTCTTGTCCCCCTTTTGTCTCCCACATGACCTGTGCGCCATTGGGCGCTGAGGGGAGCGTGCGTGAGTCCGCCATTGTGCGCCCGGAACTCCCAGAACCAGCTGTCTGCATCGATGCACCACATTATGGACCACATGTCTGTGGCCGAGCACCACTGATGGACCCCATGGGTTGGGGCATGGCCCCTCTGCTGGAACCGGCCATGAGGGCCCGAAATCTTGCTGGCGGACCTTGATCACAGGGCACCGATGCCCCACAGGTGAACCACACTAGTCGGCCCTGTGGGCCATAAATAAAATAAATAAAAATGGACACGTTGGGTGCATTTTATTGCCAATAGGCCGCCAGCAAAGAAAAGACAACATCTGGAAGAACAAATAATAATAGCCAGCAGAGGGAGCCGAAGAGCAAGAGACCACCTGCAGGGTTAGGGGTTGTTGATTTATTTTTATTATTGAATATTCATTGAACAGTGATGACTGTGCACCGATTGGTGCTTAAGGGTGTGTTGGTGCGTTGTGGGTGCTTCATGGTGCATTGATGCAGAACAGACTGTCTCCCCCACAGTAAGAACAATCACAGGTCCTGGGTTGCATTTTGTAAATAAAGTAGCGTCAATTGTAAATAATGCTCCCCACCGTCAGTGTGTAGTTTGAAGACCATTCCGCAATTCGGTTAACTGTGGGCGTGAGTCTGTTAGGCAGGGTGCAATGGAGCAGTGGGACACATTTATCTATGTTTTAAAACTGTCGCACTCAGGGTCAGGTTAAAAGTAGAGGGAACTACCCCTACGTGTCACACTAAATTAAAAGTTGTAGGCCCGGGACGTGCCTAAGAGGAGGAGGGTGCAGTGTTGCGGATATGAGGATTGCATTTTTTTTATTGTGTGTATTGTGGTGGTAAATTGTTGTGTAACATTGGTTGGATATGGCCCCTCCTGCCTCCGGAGTTGTGTAAAGGTAAAAAGGGCGTCCCGGTAGTTATTCCATGAAACACCACATTGAAGGACCCGATAAAACCCTTGTTCAGTAGCTTATATCTTATTTTGTGTTTTAGAGTAAGGCCTTGTCTGTAAAATGGGGCAGTGAGTGACCCTGCCGGCGTGCGCTGTAAAGCCGAATACCAGGAGCTGCCGGCGTGCGCTGTAAAGCAGTTTACAAGGAGCTGCCGGCTCCCCGCTTCCCGCCCGGAGTGGACCTGCTCGCTGTGCCCTGTGATCCCACCTGCTCATCCTTTCCAGCCATTTCTGCCTGCAAGTTCCCCATTTGCATACGTGAGTTTGTTTTGTTCGTGCTGTCCTGGGTAGTAACTAAGTCTGTATAAGCTAGTAATTTTCACTGTGTCACCTGCGTTTTCATGTCCGCTGTAAATACCCGTGACTGCTCTTTTTGCTTATGTGTGTGTAAATAATAATAAACCCCGTTACTCTTCTGTACGCCTTCTTCTTCTTCCTCTTTGCATTCGTCGTCTTAGTCTTTTCCACATTGGGTATCTGTGGCGCGATACGGCCAACGTTTGGGTGAATCGGGTTTAGTCGGGGAACAACTGTTCGGTCGCGGAGCCTTCGCTCGGTAAACAACATCCTTAACCGCATACCGTAACAATATACAGTGGTACCTCGGCTTACGAGTGCCCCAACGTACGAGTTTTTCGAGATACGAGCCGTCGCTCGGGCTGTTTGTTGCTTTGGGATACGAGCCGAGATCCGATGTACGAGCTCAAAAAAATTATTTTTTTGAATTTTCCGGTTGTGGCTTCCGGTTCCGGTCACGCAGTTATCTTGCCGTGAAAGCATCTCTGCCGTGTATCGCTGCTGTTTTGTTTGTGAAAGTGGTTTTTTCTGTAAAATTTCGCGTTTTCAACCATGGGTCCGAAGAAAGTGAGTGCCAAGGGTGGGCCTGAGAGGAAGAAGAGGATGATGAGTTTGGATACGAAACACGCAATCGTCGAACAACATGAGCGAGGTATGCGTGTTGTCGACTTGGCGAGGCAGTACGATCGTACTACTTCGACGATATGTACGATTTTGAAGCAGAAGGAGTCGATAAAGGCTATAACGCCAGCCAAGGGCGTTACGACCATTTCAAAGCAACGGACCTCTGTCCATGAAGAGATGGAGAAGTTGTTGTTTGTGTGGTTGACGGAAAAGCAGCTCGCAGGAGATACCATGACCGAGAGCATCATTTGTGAGAAGGCACGAGACATTTACAGGGATTTGGTGCAGCAGACGGCGGGAACATCAACGGACGAGGCATCGGAAGAGTCATTCAAAGCCAGTCGGGGATGGTTTGATAATTTTAAGAAGAGGACCGGCATTCACTCCGTCGTCAGGCATGGTGAGGCAGCAAGCTCGGATGTGAAGGCAGCCGAAGAGTTTATTATAACTTTTGCCGAACTGATAAAAGCGGAAGGATACATCCCCCAGCAAATCTTCAACTGTGACGAGACAGGGCTCTTCTGGAAAAAGATGCCGAGGAGGACGTATATAATGGCAGAGGAGAAGAGCATGCCAGGCCACAAACCCATGAAGGATCGGTTAACCCTTGCACTGTGTGCGAATGCGAGTGGCGACTGCAAGATTAAGCCGCTACTGGTATATCACTCTGAAAACCCCAGAGCGTTTAAGTCTCATAAGATCCTTAAAGAAAAACTGCAGGTTATGTGGAGAGCAAACGCAAAGGCGTGGGTGTTACCAGGCAGTTATTTGTGGAGTGGGTAAACCTGGTCATTGGTCCTGGCATCAAGAAGTACCTTTTGGAGAATAAGCTACCCCTGCAAGCCCTTCTCGTCCTTGACAATGCTCCCGCACACCCACCAAACCTCGTAGACGACATCCTTGAAGAATTTGCATTCATTAAGGTCCGCTACCTTCCACCCAACACCACCCCTATCCTGCAGCCCATGGACCAGCAGGTGATTTCCAATTTCAAAAAGCTCTTCACCAAGCACCTGTTCCGGCGCTGCTTTGAGGTTACGGAGAGCACAAACCTCACCCTTCGAGAGTTCTGGAAGGATCACTACAATATCGTGGCCTGCCTCAGAATTATCGACATGGCCTGGCAGGGTGTTACAAGGAGGACCTTAAACTCTGCATGGAAGAAGCTGTGGCCTGAGGTTGTGTCCGAAAGTGTTAGTGCTACTGAGGAAGTGTTAGTGGTGGAGGAGATTGTGTCCCTCGGAAGGTCCATGGGCCTGCAAGTGGATGAAGACGACGTTAACGACCTCGTCGAGAAACACAATGAGGAACTGACAACGGAGGAATTAAAGGAGCTACAGCAGCAGCAGAATACGGAGGTTTTGCAGGAACTAAACGCGGAGGAGCCAGAGGCGGAGGAGGTTATCGCGACAAGTGAGATAAAGGAAATGTTGGGAATGTGGGAGAAAATTTCAGAATTTGTTCAAAAGAAACACCCTGAAAAAGTTGCAACAGGTCGTGCGTTGGCGCTGTGTAACGACACTTGCCTCACTCATTTCCGAAAAATTTTGAAAGGGAGGAAGAAACAAACCTCGTTGGACAGGTTTTTAGTGAAACGCCCGGCAAGTGAAAGCGAGGACAGTGTGGCGAAAAAGGCAAAAGGTATCTCCTCCACCTCTGCCAGCATCTTCGTCTGATCTTCAAGGTAAATACATACAGTACACTTAATAAAACCAGTTTATTTCTTTACATTCTCTTGTATTATGTACAGTATATACGAGGTCGTGCTTGTTTATACATTATTTGTTATTTATAAAGTACATTTTTGTTATTTAAAAGCACCTAACAAAAAAAATTGGTGTTTTTTTTTTGAGGCTGGAACGGATTAATAGCATTTCAATGCATTTGAATGGGAAAATTTGCTTTGACTTACGAGCGATTTGGCTTACGAGCTCCGTCACGGAACGGATTAAACTCGTAAGCCGAGGTACCACTGTATATACATATATATATATATATATAGTCACGTGAAAAAAAAAAATATATATATATTATATATATATACATATATAGAAAAATATATATATATATAGTCACGTATATATATATATATATATATATATATATATATATATATATATATATATATATATATATATATGTATGTATATATATATATATATATATATATATATATATATATATATATATATATATATATATATATATATATATATATATATACGTATATATATATATATATATATATATATATATATATATATATATATATATATATATATATATATATATATATATATATATATATACAGTCACGTGAAAAAGTAAGTACACCCTTGGCTCTAATAGGTGGTATTGCCCCTTTTGGCAGAAACAACCTCAAGTAGGCGTTTCTTATAACTGTCTACCAGTCTCTGACATCGACTGGGAGAAATTTTTGCCCACTCCTCCATGCAGAATTCTTTCAGCTGTGCGATGTTTGAGGGGTTTCTTACATGCACAACTCGTTTCAAATCCCCCCACAACATCTCGATGGGATTTAGATCCAGGCTTTGACTTGGCCATTCCAGAACCCTCCATTTCTTTCTTTTCAGCCATTCCTTGGTGGATTTACTGGTATGTTCAGGGTCATTGTCATGTTGCAAGGTCCACCTTCGGTTGAGTTTCAACTTTCCGAAAGATGGCCGCACATTATCATCAAGCACCCTTTGGTACAATGAAGAATTCATAGTGGATTCTATGATGGGGGGCTGCCCCGGCCCTGATGCAGCAAAGCTGCCCCAAACCATAATATTTCCACCACCATGCTTTACAGTTGGTATGAGGTTCTTGTGGTCAAATGCAGTCTTTGGTTTTCGCCAAACATGTCTTCTGGTACTGTGGCCAAATAGTTCTACCTTTGACTCATCTGTCCAGAGCACATTGATCCAGAAGTCCTGGACTTTGCCCAGGTGTTCATTGGTAAACTTTAGTCTTGCCCTGATGTTCTTTCTGGACAGCAAAAGTTTCCTCCTGGCACACCTCCCACGTAGATCAAATTTGTGCAGCCTCTTTCTAATGGTAGACTCGTGCACTTTGACATCAACAGTGGCAAGAGCTACCTGTAGGTCCCGTGATGACATTCTGGGGTTCTTGGAGACTTCTTTCAGCATCTTGCGGTCTGCTCTCGGGCTGAACTTGCTGGGGCAGCCTGGCCTGAACAAGTTGGCAGTTGTTTGGAATCTTCTCCACTTGTAGATGATCTTACGGACAGTCGAATGATTGATTTCAAATTGTTTGGAGATCTTTTTAAATCCCTTCCCAGACTCGTTGGCATCTATAACCTTCTTTCTGAAGGCCTCAGAGAGCTCTTTTGATCTAGGCATGGTGACACCGCACACTTCAACAACAAAGAGCAAACCAAACGAAATGTCTGAGGTTTAAATAAGACAGGTTCCTCCAAGATCCTCTCTAACGATGTTCTCATCATTTTCACCTGAGCTGGTGCACCTGATTCTAATTTTAGGTATTTGAAGTGGTGATAAATGTAGGGGTGTACTTACTTTTTCCACATGCGAAATTTGCATTTATGTTTATTTAAATTATACAATGGACTACAAAATATAAATGTTTCATGATATTTGTTATATTATATCACCTTTATCTATCAATATTGTTGAAATGAAGATCAAATAGCTGTATGTTGAAATATGTTGAAAAAGTCAAAACTTTACATGGGGTGTACTTACTTTTTCGCGTGACTGTATATATATATATATATGAGGGTAAATCAAAAAGTAAAGGCAATATGTGTGTAAAACTAACACTCAATAAAGTACCTTTACTTTTTGATTTACCCTCATATATATATATATAGTTAAGAAGAGATCTTTTACACTTTTTATCATACACATAAAAAAAGGATGGTCAAATGAAAAAATTTATGCTCAGACACACAAATTTATGTCGGCCATTTTTTGTACTCATCCAGCAAGTTTTGTAATAAGTTGTCCACAATTTTTGAGATATCCTGCTATATATCGTTTTTGGCCCAATCCGTCAATGGTGAAGAATCACTTACCGTACAAAACTCTAGTAGCCGGATCTGGAACTTCACCAAAACCTGATCATTTCGTCCGTGTCAGATACACAAGTTCTCCAGCAAATTTCGTCCGAATCCGTCCACAGGTCTTTGAGATATCCTGTCCACAGACAAACAGACAGGGAGGGGTGAAAACATAAAGATAAACTCCATTCACCTTCAATAGCGGAGGTAAAAATCCAATGATAATAATAACACTGGGATAACTTATTATGTTATTGTACAATTCATGGAATGCATAAATAAAAACAACTTTCACTGATATGAGGTACAAAAGAAAATTTGTGAAAAGTTTTGATCGAATTCCTCACGTGAGGACGAAGAGCCGATGGAAGAAGCAGCAATTCCCGACCTCAGGACAGACGCATCACAATGTCGTCCTCTTCCTCTTCATATGTGCGAATGATGATCTGGATGACGTCAGATGATTAAGTCGAAGGAATTATTCATCGAAACATGTCGATGTCTGTGTGTCATCCTGTCCCCTCCGAGTCGGTTACCCGGCGCATGCATCCGGCACGCCCGACGCTCCGATCATTTGAAATCGCGCCATTTGACCACCCATTGGTGCTGGACCCCCGCAGGATGCGTCCAAATGGAGACCCGCGCTGGGGGTGTCTCGTGTCGCGACGAGGTCTTCGTCGGCCATCGCAGGTGCCTCCTGCTCCCAGCAAAGCCGTCGGACCTCCGTGAATGCGAGACCTCGCGGGGTCCGTGATGACGATGTCGTGGTGACCCCGGTCAGAGCGACGCAGGTGCACCTGTCGGTACAAGGTACACCCTCTCCAAATCGCAACAACTCTTTGGCTTGATCTTCTCAGGAGGAAAGTTTGAGAGAGAAACCCAAAACAAGTGCCATGTTTATGGTCGGTACTCGAACCATGTAGCCTCCCGTATGTATTACTGCATATCCATGCACCGTATATCTTATAGTTCAGATAAAAACATCCCATTTATACCTATTTGTTTCAAATCAACTTCCACTTTGTATTGTATGTTCCACAAATTAACAATTCCAATCACAAAAGAAAAACCAGAATTCATACTTTATCATAAATAGTTATTTAATCATTTTCTACCAGACAAGGCTCGTTATTACAGGTACAGGTACCTGGCTTAATTGTTCACCATCATCTCAGATCATCCCCAATCCAAAACAATGATCTTTCCTACCCTCCTTCCATGAGCCTCAACTGTGTATACAAAACACAAAATTTGAAGGGTGGTCAAACACCATTGACCACAGGATCCCAACTCGACATGCAAGACCAACAACAAGGAACGACCCTCAATTTAGATAGATCCATCAAAAAACATGATCACAACCTTGTATGTCATGATGTGTAGAACATGAACGTCATTTAAACACACTCAGACACACACACACACACACACACACACACAAACACACACACGCACGCACACACACACACACACACACACACACACACACACTCACACATATATACACACACACACACACTCACACACATATACACACACACACACACACACACATACACACACACATACACACACACACACACACACACACACACACACACACACACAAATAAACACACACACACACACACACACACAAACACACATACACAGACACATACACACATACACATACACACACACACACACACACACACACAAATAAACACAATCACACACACACACATACCTACACACACAGATACACACACACACGCACACACACACACACACACACACACAAACACACACACACACACACACACACACAAATAAACACACACACACACAAACACACACAAACACACACATACACAGACACACATACACACACACACACACACAAATAAACGCAATCACACACACACACGTACACACACAGATACACACACACACACACACACACACTCACACACACACACACACACTCACACACACACACTCAGACACACTCAGACACACAAACACACACAAAGAAAGATAAACACACACATAGACACACAAAGACATAAACACACACACACACACAAAGAAGCACTCTCGGCACACACACACAACACACACACAAACACACTCAGACACACACACGATTACGAAATCCCGCTCCCGCTGCACCACAAATTCAGGAGCAGGTCAGCAGGATCTACACGAAAGGGAAATACCGGACACGTCGATTCGAAAATAAATGAACAAAAACTGCATGTACTTTGTACAAAGTAAACTCACCTGTGCAGGCCTGGACCCGACACAGCCACGGTGTTCAGATGACCTTTTCCTGCATGACAAACATCACGGTTCAAATATGAGCAAACATGCGTCAACATGGCTTTATATTTAAATCGATCATGCAGAACCTTCTTTCGTCTCTCTCCAATTCCTTTCCAGAGTATTCCCCCAAATATCCACCTGTTCGACACCTTCCCTGTATGTTGCAGGTTGTGTACGGAGTTTGGAAATTCCTGAAACGCAATAGTTTAATAATTTATTTATATACTGAGTAATCTGGACCCAGGTCTAAACGGTCATCAATGTGTTCATTTTCGTCCCTCGGATCCACGTTAAACGTGTCCCTCCGATCTACGGTAAACGTGTCCCTCGGATCCACGTTAAACGTGTCCCTCAGATCCATGTTAAACGTGCTCCTCAGATCCAAGTTAAATGTGTCCCTCGGATCCATGTTAAACAGGCGTCGCTTCCCGTCTGCTGCCATTAGTTAGTTGGTGGACGTCAAAGATCCCACGGTGTCCTTCACGAAGAGTGGGTCAGGTATCGCCGGTATGCTGAACACATTACAAATTCATATCCTGACTTTCTGTGCCAGAGTGGAGTGGCGACCCGTCCAAGAGTACAGTCACACACAGAGTCTAGACTCATGGAGAAGCGGGAACCCAGAGTCGAGACTCATGGAGAAGCGGGAACCCAGAGTCGAGACTCATGGAGAAGCGGGAACACAGAGTCGAGACTCATGGAGGAGCGGGAACACAGAGTCGAGACTCATGGAGGAGCGGGGACACAGAGTCGAGATTCATGGAGGAGCGGAAACACAAATTTGAGTCTCAGGGAGGAGCAGTAACACAGAGTCGAGGCTCAGGGTAGAGCGGGGACACAGTTGAGGTTCAGGGAAGAGCGGGGACACAGTTGAGGTTCTGGGAAGAGCGGGGACACAGTTGAGGTTCAGGGAAGAGCGGGGCCACAGTTCAGGTTCAGGGAGGCGCGGGTCCACAGTTGAGGTTCAGGGAGGAGCGGGGACACAGTTGAGGTTCAGGGAAGAGCGGGGACACAGTTGAGGTTCAGGGAGGAGCGGGCTGCGGGAACACAGAGTCTAGGCTCACGGAAGAGCGGAGAGCAGACACAGTTGAGGTTCAGGTAAGAGTGGGGACACAGTTGAGGCTCAGGGAACAGCGGGGACACAGTTGAGGTTCACGGAGGGGCGGGGACACAGTTGAGGTTCAGGGAGGAGCGGGGACACAGTTGAGGTTCAAGAAAGAGTGGGGACACAGTTAAGGTTCAGGGAAGAGCGGGGACACAGTTGAGGTTCAAGGAAGAGTGGGGACACAGTTGAGGTTCAGGGAGGAGCGGGGACACAGTTGAGGTTCAAGGAAGAGTGGGGACACAGTTAAGGTTCAGGGAAGAGCGGGGACACAGTTGAGGTTCAAGGAAGAGTGGGGACACAGTTGAGGTTCAGGGAGGAGCGGGCTGCGGGAACACAGAGTCTAGGCTCACGGAAGAGCGGGGACACAGTTGAGGTTCAGGGAAGAGCGGGGACACATTTGAGGTTCAGGGAGGAGCGGGGACACAGTTGAGGTTCAGGGAGGAGCGGGCTGCGGGAACACAGAGTCTAGGCTCACGGAAGAGCGGGGACACAGTTGAGGTTCAGGTAAGAGCGGGGACACAGTTGAGGCTCAGGGAACAGCGGGGACACAGTTGAGGTTCACGGAGGAGCGGGGACACAGTTGAGGTTCAGGGAGGAGTGGGGACACAGTTGAGGTTCAAGGAAGAGTGGGGACACAGTTGAGGTTCAGGGAAGAGCAGGGACACAGTTGAGGTTCAAGGAAGAGTGGGGACACAGTTAAGGTTCAGGGGAGAGTGGGGACACAGTTGAGGTTCAAGGAAGGGTGGGGACACAGCTGAGGTTCAGGGAAGAGCGGGGACACAGTTGAGGTTCAGGGAGGAGCGGGCTGCGGGAACACAGAGTCTAGGCTCACGGAAGAGCGGGGACACAGTTGAGGTTCAGGTAAGAGCGGGGACACAGTTGAGGCTCAGGGAACAGCGGGGACACAGTTGAGGTTCACGGAGGAGCGGGGACACAGTTGAGGTTCAGGGAGGAGCGGGGACACAGTTGAGGTTCAAGGAAGAGTGGGGACACAGTTGAGGTTCAGGGAAGAGCAGGGACACAGTTGAGGTTCAAGGAAGAGTGGGGACACAGTTAAGGTTCAGGGAAGAGTGGGGACACAGTTGAGGTTCAAGGAAGGGTGGGGACACAGTTGAGGTTCAGGGAAGAGCGGGGACACATTTGAGGTTCTGGGAAGAGCGGGGACACAGTTGAGGCTCAAGGAACAGCGGGGCAACAGTTGAGATTCAGGGAGGAGCGGGGAAACAGTTGAGGTTCAGGGAGGAGCGGGGACACAGTTGAGGTTCAAGGAAGAGTGGGGACACAGTTGCGGTTCAGGGAAGAGCGGGGACACAGTTCAGGTTCAGGGAGGAGCGGGGACATAGTTGAGTTTCAGGGAGGAGCGGGGACACAGTTGAGGTTCAGGAAAGAGCGGGGACACAGTTGAGGTTCAGGGAAGAGTGGGGACACAGTTGAAGTTCAGGGAGGAGTGGGGACACAGTTGAGGATCAGGGAGGAGCGGGCTGCGGGAACACAGAATCTAGGCTCACGGAAGAGCGGGGACACAGTTGAGGTTCAGGTAAGAGTGGGGACACAGTTGAGGCTCAGGGAACAGCGGGGACACAGTTGAGGCTCAGGGAACAGCGGGGACACAGTTGAGGTTCACGGAGGAGCAGGGACACAGTTGAGGTTCAGGGAGGAGCGGGGACACAGTTGAGGTTCAAGGAAGAGTGGGGACACAGTTGAGGTTCAGGGAAGATCAGGGACACAGTTGAGGTTCAAGGAAGAGTGGGGACACAGTTGAGGTTCAGGGAGGAGCAGGCTGCGGGAACACAGAGTCTAGGCTCACGGAAGAGTGGGGACACAGTTGAGGTTCAGGTAAGAGCGGGGACACAGTTGAGGCTCAGAGAACAGCGGGGACACAGTTGAGGTTCAAGGAAGAGTGGGGACACAGTTGAGGTTCAGGGAAGAGCGGGGACACAGTTGAGGTTCAAGGAAGAGTGGGTACACAGTTGAGGTTCAGGGAGGAGCGGGCTGCGGGAACACAGAGTCTAGGCTCACGGAAGAGCGGGGACACCGTTGAGGCTCAGGGAACAGCGGGGACACAGTTGAGGTTCACGGAGGAGCGGAGACACAGTTGAGGTTCAGGGAGGAGCGGGGACACAGTTGAGGTTCAAGGAAGAGTGGGGACACAGTTGAGCTTCAGGGACTTGGAGGACCGAGTTAATATGAAGAAAGCAAAGATGCAGACATTAGTGGTAGAATCTCTGGTGGGACAAGGAACATGGAAAGAGGTAGCCTTGGATTGGTTACCCGAGGAAAAAGGAAATGTGGAGCTCCGGAAAATGGAGATGCAACTGCAGAGCCAGGAATGGTTAAAAGAGTTGGAATGGAAAGCGGAAAAGGGAAAGAGCAGAACGAGAACGAGAACTCGAGGAGAGAAGAGCCGAGGAAAGAGCAGAGGAAAGGAGAGCTGAAAAGGAAAGAACAGAACAGGAACGAGAACTCGAGGAGAGAAGAGCAGCGGAAAGGAGAGCTGAAGAAGAAAGAAGAGCAGAGGAAAGGAGAGCTGAAGAAGAAAGAGGAGCAGAGGAAAGAGCAGAGGAAAGGAGAGCCGAAAGGGAGTTAAAGGAACGGGACATGGAGTATGAGAAGGAACTTAAACTCAAGGAGCTGGAATTACTGGGGGAACGGAGAGAAGTAGTATCCATGCCGGCTAGTTCGACAACCAGTCAGAACTCTTGGGATGTTGGTAGGCATGTGAGGCTGGTTCCACCCTTCAATGAAAAGGAGGTAGCCAAGTTTTTTTTACATTTTGAGAAGGTGGCTCAAATGCTAAAATGGCCTGTGGGGTCCTGGACTATGTCAGTGCAAAGTGTTCTGGTGGGTAAAGCTCAAGATATATTTTCGGCTTTACCGACTGACCAATGTGCAGATTATGAGAAAGTGAAGAAAGCCATTCTCAAAGCCTATGAATTGGTCCCTTGTGGCGGACACAAAAGCCCACTGGCGTGGTGACATCATTCCACGCACCGAGTGGGCGGTGGCCACGCCCGAGGGGTAGGCGTGGCCTCATGATATACCCCGGGCGACCAGCCCGGAGGAGTTGAGTGTTACAGTGTAGTCTTACAATAAAGACGTTTATATGTTACCGCTTGTCCGCTTCCTCCTTGCTCACAAGCAGCGCGCGTAACGCCGCGCTTTACCCTGAAGCTTACCGGCAAAAATTCAGGAATGCCAGGAAGAGGGAGAGTGAGACCCATGTGGAGTTTGCCAGAATAAAGGAAACCATGTTTGATAGGTGGTGTGACTCGAAGGAGATTGGGAAAGACTTCAACCTGTTACGACAATTGATCTTGGTGGAGGAATTCAAACAGTGTGTCCACGTGGACATTAAAGTACATCTGGATGAAAAGAAAGTACCAGAGTTGTATGAAGCAGCAACCGTAGCAGATGGCTATGCCATGACACACAGGATGGGGTTCCACAAACCTAACTTCTCGCCTAGAGTTAGTCAAGGGAGTTATGGTAAATCAGGTTCGGAGAACAAATATTCATGGAGGCGGCCGAGAGATGACTATGAGGACAAATCACATACCGCGACTTTTAGGGATCAGAAGACTACAGTTCCAAGACATACTTATCTTCCGGGGGGCCCGAGGCAGACCACGAGTTTTTCCTCCGGACAACACGCAAGTAGCAACAATGAGTTGCTACTTGCGCTTTTTGCAAGAAACCTGGGCATTTTATGTCCCAATGTTACGCCCCGAAAAGGAAAATCAGGAGCGGAGTCAAACTAGTGCAACTCCGAATGCATTGGCAAATGCGACAAATCGGCCTTGGAGGACAGTGCCTTGTGAAGGTTACCATGCCAAAGTTACGGCATCACAGAACGACCTTGCCCAAGAAGGTTACAAACCTTTTATTTCAGAGGGGTTTGTGTCACTGGAGGGAGACTTAACGAACCAGAGACCTGTTAGGGTATTGAGGGACACAGGAGCACATCAATCTTTGATGCTTGAAGGCATTTTGCCATTGTCAGAGAAGACGGCAACTGGTGTTAGTGTTCTTTTACAGGGGGTTGGTGGCTATGTTAAAGCTCCACTTCATGTCATCCATTTAAAGTCTGATCTGGTGTCAGGACCGGTCACCGTAGGTTTACAAGCCACTCTTCCTGTAGAGGGAATCTCTTTTATTATCGGGAATGATTTGGCCGGTGGTCGAGTTTCTGGTAATCCAATGTTGGTTGAAAAGCCCAGTATGGAAAATAACACCGCACAGTTAGAGCAGGAGATTCCGGGTATCTTTCCATCCTGTGCAGTGACTCGTGCTATGGGTAGGAAGCGCTCTGAAGAGAAGGAGGAGGAAGGCGATGTGGATTTGGGTTCCTTAGAGGTATTGGAGGAAAATTCTGAAAGAGGTAATAGGAAAGAGAGTGACATCAAGGAACTTAAAGAAAAGGTGGCATCTGGAACAAAAGAGGAAATGGAGTGTCCGTCGGAGACATCTGGGAACGAGGTTGAACAAACGGTGCTGGTCCGAAAGAGACTTGTTGTAGAACAACACGGAGATTCGGAGCTCCGGAGTTTGATTGATAAAGCCGTTACAGAGGGAGAGGCTATGAAGATACCTGTTGGTTACTTCATGAAAGGGGAAATACTCATGAGAAAATGGAGACCACCGGAGGTGCCAGCAAACGATGAGTGGAAAGTTCATTACCAAATTGTGGTGCCACCGCCGTACCGGAAGGAGATATTGAGTTTGGCGCATGAGACACCTTTGGCCGGGCACCTCGGAGTGAACAAGACCTGTGACAGAATATTGGTACATTTTTTCTGGCCAGGATTGCGACGTGATGTGGCGGAGTTCTGTAAATCTTGCCATTCTTGCCAGCTGGTGGGAAAACTTAATCAGAAAATCCCATCCGCACCTTTAAAACCAATTCCAGCTTTTGAAGAGCCATTCAGCCGTGTCATTATTGACTGTGTCGGCCCTTTACCTAAAGCTAAGGCTGGACATCAGTATCTGCTGACCATCATGTGCGCTCCCACTAGGTTCCCAGAAGCGGTGCCTCTTAGAAAATTTACTGCGGCAGTTATTGCGAAGGCCTTGATTAAATTTTTCACTTTGGTTGGCCTACCTAAGGTCATCCAGTCTGATCAGGGTTCCAATTTCATGTCAACGCTTTTTCAGCAAGTGGTACACCTGTTGGGAGTAGAACAAGTAAGATCAAGTACTTACCATCCCGAGAGCCAAGGGGCCTTGGAAGGTTTCACCAGACATTGAAGAATATGATCAGAACGTATTGTTTTGAATGTGACAAGGATTGGGATGAGGGAATACCTTTATTGTTGTTTGCTACGAGGGAATCTGTTCAGGAGTCATTGGGATTCAGTCCTTTTGAACTTGTGTTTGGACACGCAGTGCGAGGATCATTGAAATTGGTGAAAGAACAGTGGATACAGGAGGAGTCACAGTCAACAGTGGTAGAGTATGTGTCAACGGTTAGGCACAGATTGGCAAAGGCTTGTGAAGTTGCGAGAAGATAACTTGAAAGTGACACAGGATAAAATGAAAGTGAGACATGACAAGAATTCTCAGATACGAAATTTCAGTCCTGAGGACCGAGTGTTAGTGTTGCTTCCTGTTCCAGGTCAGCCACTACAGGCTAGATATTTTGGTCCCTATGCAATCGAAAGGAGGGTTAATGAAACAGATTACGTGGCGACAACTCCCGACCGACGGAAAAAGTGGCAGCTGTGTCATGTCAACCGACTGAAGAGATATTATGAGAGGAAGCCTGTGGGGAAAATGGTTCCTGTCTCACCTGTCTCACCTATAGTCGGGGTGCACGAGAATCCAGAGTTAAAACTCTTCACTGATCACAACCCCTTAACCTTCATTCAAAAAATGAAAAATAAAAATCAGAGGTTGATGAGATGGAGTTTGGCTTTGCAGGAGTTTAACTTGGAAATTGAGCATGTAAAGGGCAGGGACAATGTCGTTGCTGATGCTTTATCCAGAGTGAACTAACTTTGGAAATTCCTGTAGGTTGTTGGAAGTTTTGTTGCTTTATTTTGTGGAATATTAATTATTGTTGTTCACATGAATTGATCTTTTGGGTGTGAGTTTTACTTTTGTTTGTTAAAAGAGTTTTTGCATGCAAAGAAAGTTTTCACGATGTTCAAACTTTCTTTCTTGAGGGGGGGAAGTGTTATGGATTTGTCACTTCCGTTGTTGTGGTTCTCATCCACTGTAAACATTTTTGGTTGCATGTACTAATATTGTTGTCATTTAAGTGAAATAGAGATTACTATTTTCAAAAGGTAAAAAAAGTTAACATTTTAAAAGAAACCGGAACCAGATGAAGATGAAGAGGAAGAAGAGGAAAAGGAGGCGGAGCGAGTGAGTCGGACAAGAAGCCGAGCTGCTTCAAGGTCTTGAGCAAACGTTGGTGAACGAGGGTCACGAGTGAACTTCGGGTTTCCCGGGAAATGGATTCCTGCGACAGAGTTGTTATCGCTGTGACAGATCAACCTGCGTGTCAGGTTTTGCGGTTGATTCCGAAGAGAATCGTTGTTTGAGGGCAGTTGCGCCTCGAGAAGAGGCCCGTTGGCCGTTTTTGTCTCGCGCCTGATTTGGCATGACTCTGGGCTCTTTGCCTCGCTTCAACCATTTCACCGCATCCAGAAGTTAAGCTGGTGTGTGTGTGCAATGTGGATTTTGAGTGGAAATTTGCGGTTCACCGTAAAGGGAGCCGTTGAACGTCCATATCCAAAGGGGTAATTTCCCAGTCACCTTGAGGGCACCTTTACGCATCTTTGGCAGTGTGACTGTCACTGTCAACCGAACGGGATTCTGGTCTCGATTCGACATCGTTCTGACGATCACTGGAGCGTGGATCAACTTTGGCTTGAAGCTGGGATAGAGACATTGGGGATGTTCTTTTCGCTCACTTGGAGCACAGTGAGTTATATTGTAAGAAACTGATGGTACCATCATAGGAATTATATTGTTGTGGTTTTGAGAGTGTAAATATAACATCATTAAAGGTTAAAGGTTTGCCCCCATAGTTAGTCCACACGCAACACGTAGGCCCACTTAGAACATTAGTTATGTCATAATATGTGTGAGGATAAGGCCATTTCCACTAGTGATACCTGCGTTGTGTAAAGAAATAATAAGCT
Organism: Myxine glutinosa; assembly: GCF_964187855.1. Taxonomy (NCBI): domain Eukaryota; kingdom Metazoa; phylum Chordata; class Myxini; order Myxiniformes; family Myxinidae; genus Myxine; species Myxine glutinosa. Next base: position 143,637,448 of record NC_136268.1, on the reverse strand, counting down.
TAGGTCCCATTCATTTTGCGGCCACCCTCCAATCTACCTCGTTGGGCAAAATCCATCCCACGCCCAGATTCGGCTAATCCACCTCGTTTGCCAGCAGCGTTCGCTGCCCGTGGTTTCGCTCGAAACAAGCCAAATGCCACGAGGTAGGCCTGGAAAGAGGGAGGAGCGCGAGGACGAGGTGTGGCCGCATCAAGCAGCGCATCAGAAGGCGGTGACGGTAAGGGCAACAACCAACCAGAGCTCGGTGGGCATGGCTTGAGTGGGCGCATCTAGCAAATGCTGGAAGGTTCGCTGAAATGGCTATATAAGCGCGCGCACAAAGCCCTTGAACAGGACTCGTTCGGAGAGGGCTTGGTGAGAGGAATGGCATGATTCGCGTATGTATAAGGACTCGTTAGGAGAGGGCTTTGTGAAAGGACTGTCGAGGACTCGCATGTTTGGGCTTGCGCATGAAAAAGGACTTCTGCGGGAGAGGCGCTTTGCCATTGAACTGTATTGGAAGCGCATATAGCGCCGGCTTTCCTATTATATACGCGGCCGTGACCGCAAGTATAACCGCCAAGCCCGGTTCATCTATTACGTACGCGACCGTGGTCACAAGTAACCGCCCAGCCAGCCTTTCCTTTCGCCCCACATTCATTTAACCCCGTAATTGTCCGATCCGCGCCAACGACCCGCGGGGAGCTTCTGCCGCCCTGACCATCTTCTTCGCGGCACGAGTCGGGGACCAGAGCGAACTGCCTGGACGCCATCATCCCTCGACCATCAACCTAACCATCTGCATCCCCGTGTGAGTGTGTCTGAGTGTGAAACGGGCCCGTGTCCTGGGATAAGTTAAGACTGTAATAAGGCTGCACTGTGTGTTCTTCTTCTCCTTCCTGTACAAATTGTAAATAAACCAATTGTTATTCCTTGTTTCTTCCTAATTCGACCGTATCAGTGTTTTCCTCCAATTGGGTAAGCGTGGCACGATTCGGAACCGCTCAGATCGGGTTTAGTCCTTGTTAACGGCTCGAGTCGCGGTTCGCTATCGCTCTGCATTTCCACCAATAACAGTGATTCGAGCGGGGCTTATTTCCTTGCTTCCTGGGCAGCGTTGGCAATTAGGTATTAGCGATTAGTCCTACGACCCTACTCAACGCTGTCCGGAAGTGCGTCAGAGCCCCGGATCACGTCAGCTAGTAAAAGACAAGGGGACTAATCCCCCCTTGGTAAGGGGAAAGGCCGACGCTGAGATCCGCAACAATTGGTGTCAGGAGTGGGATTTGGAACCTGGGACTAAATTTTTTAGACCAAATTTTGGACACCAATTTTGCATATTGGCCGCAACAATTGGTGTCGGGGAGTGGGATTGGACCCGAAGTGCGCCTAACGCACTCCAAATTACGAGCGGCCGAAATTTAATCATTACAATCCAAATTGAAATCGTGCCATGGATAACCAAGACGGTCAGATGCCGGTGAGGGTAGAAGAGGAGATAGATGAGGAGTTAGAATTAATAACCCATGACCACTGGGAAGAATGGGAAGGAGAGGAGAGCATTGAGGAGGGTGCAGCAGTAGGGGTAGCAGGGGAAGAAAATGGCGGCGCCTCGCACGAGGCAGCGGAAGCCGAGCCGCCGGCGCCAATGGATATGGGCACCTTCATGGCGCAAATCAAAGCGTGTTTTTTTGCGGTGCAAAGTCAGGAAATAAAAGGGCTGGAAAATAAAATGGGTGACCAAATGAAAGAAATGCAAGATGGGTTAAATAATTTGGAAAACAAAATGGACGCCCAAAGTAACAAATCCACCCGGGAATTGAAAGATGTAAAACACGAATTGGAAAACAACTTGGATGAGGAAACGAAAGAAATGAAAGATGGGTTATTGGGGTTTGGAAACAGAATAGGTGGCCAAATAAAAGAGATGGGGAAAGACATAAGGCGCAGGTCGAGCGGGAAAGTCACATTGGTACGCGACAGGGTATCGCGATGTGAGGAACGCGGGGAAAGCGAGTTTGAGCAGAGCACAGCCAAGTTGACCGGGGTGGAGATCGCGACACGAGGTATGGAAAAGCCGACGGCCGCCGAATTAGAAGAGAAAATATTATTAGCACCGGCGGTCGTCGAGGAAAAAGAAAAGGGAAAAATTATAGTGAAAATTGGGGTTGAGGAGACGGCAGAGATAGGAATTAAATGGGAGAAAAAGATGGAATGCACGCAAAGTCTGTGTTCGCATCGTGATGTTGTGCTGCCTAACCCCAATGAGAATTTGCAGGCGCTGCTACGGAAAAGGGTCCCGAAGGTGAGTAGGGCTGTGTATGGCGCGAAAATGTATGGCACGAAAGAGTTTGGCGGGAAAAGATTGTTCGCGCGCTTGGGATCCCGACGTCACCCGGGCGCTTGTGGAAGGTCCGTGGTGCGCTGTGTGAAAGTGAATCGTGCGCGTGTGCGAACGGCGCCGGAGCCGTGTGAAGCCGAGAGTGAGAGTGAGTGCACAACGGAGTGTATGTGTGAGGAGTGTGACACAGAGTGTGAGATGGATGAAGAGAGTGTGCGAGGATGCACACCAGAGCATGTTGGAGAGAGTGTGCGGGAGTGCACACCAGAGCACGTGATTGGGTGTGCAGCAGGAGATTGCACACCCATGGGTAAGTGTGCGTGAGGGTGTGCGGTGATGATTGGGTGTGTGCAGGAGTGCACACCCATGGGTATTACAGACTGTGTGCGAGAAGAGTGCACCCCAGAGTATGTGGAAAGCACGTGTGCACCTGGTTGTGCGGTAAGGGAGTGCGTACTGAAGTGTGTGAATGGCGTGAGTGCACCTGAGTGGTGTGCACCTGAGTGTGCAAGGGAAGAGTATGCACGAGTGAGTGCAATAACAGAATTAAGGGAGTGTATGGGATGTGTGAGTATGGGAAGGGTCGCGTGGTGTGAGAATGCGACTCAAGCATCGACGCAGACCGGGGCAGCGTTTAGGCCGACGTATAGCCGACGCGAGCTCCCGGGGGTGGTGTTCTTTGTGTGCAGCGGGGGCCCACGAGGATCGTTGCCTCGGCGGTCTCGCAAGGAGCGCCGTGCACGTTTCGTGCCGGGCCCCGCCCTGTATGGTCGGTGCCGCGTCGTAAAGGCGATCGGCACGGTTTTAGGGGAGGAAGAAGAGGTCGGACCTTCACCCCCTGGCGGGCATGGTGCTCTGACCGGGGGAGGTTGGGCTATCATGCCGGAGACCGAAGGGCTCCACGCCGGGATGGCGCCTGGAACCTCCGCCCGAGTATGCCTCCTCCCCAGAATCGAAAATGCCGGACGGACCCAACCAACAGGAGACAGACCACCCGTATGCATTGCTCGGCTTTGCGAAGCCGAGCTGTGCAAATGTATTTCCGCACCGAGAGGCTCGTAGTACAGTGGACGGATAGCGATAGGTGGGAAATAGTGTCCGATGTAGAGGGATGGTAGCTCTACCATCCCTGACATCGTTCTTTGGGGCAAAGGAGCAGTAGATTTATGGGGATGGCAGTGTAAACTAGCCGAGGACGGGCTAGGATATTGTTAGGGATTAGAGAAATGACAGTAGGACATGAGTTTAAGTAGTGACATTAGTAGTGTAATAATGTTGCTTCTGGGACACCTCCGTTTAACATGGGAAATCCCTATCTAATGTCATTTACCCCCTTGTCTTTTTCAAAAATCATAAACACCTCTATTTCTCCCACCCTCATCTTTATGAACCTTTTGTCTGTAGTACCTATCCTTAATGTTGTTCATTAGACCACTCAAACACTACAAATATTTGTTTTCTCTTATAGACCTATCATCCTTCTTCTACATATCATCTGGCAGATTAATCTTTGACCCACTCAAACATTGACCCATTCACTTCCATATTAATTCTTTCCCTCCCTCATTGCCCCTAAACACCTATATTTCTCTCACCCTTTTCTTTACGAACCTTCTAACCTTTTGACATGCTATCCTTATTCATTAGACCACTTAAACACCTGTGATCCTTCTGACCTTATGAACCTTTTAACCTTTTACTCTTAATATCATCTGGTGAATATAACCCACTCAAACAACGACCCTACAAATATTTGTTTATGTGTGGGAAATAATTTAATTCTCCTACAACTCTCCTCACCGTCTAATACATTAACAAAAAATATGTTTGAGTTTGGTTCTTTATTAAGATATTTTAACTGAGCTAAGATAAAATGGTAAACCTCCCTCAATGTTCTTATTTGAGCGCCTCCAGTGCCACATACCATTTTTAAATTAAAGTATATATTTTCCTGACAACCATCAAAGTTTTCCGTCCACTCAAAAATATTTCCATCTTTTTTACCCAATTCACCGGTATTTAAATTAATTCTCTTATTTGTTTTGTGAACTTTTTTACCAGTTGCCTTTTCAATTATACCTATTTGATATTTTTCACATTCATTATGTTTTCCATTTATATACCAAGGTTGATTACACCTCCACTCTTTAGTCTGGTTGATACTTGGTTCTATCATTTATATAATAGTAAAAAAGGCGGCGGTAGCCCGTTAAAATCCCCAACCCCCCCCCCCTTTTTAACTTATCACTTATATATATCTTATCACTTATATATATCTTATCACTTATGTATATCTTATCACTTATATATATCTTATCACTTATATATATCTTATCACTTATATACTTATATAACCATAAGGGAGACTATCAATTCCATTTTCTAAAATAAACCTCTTATCATCAAAAGCCCCCAATGCTTTCTTATTTATCTCTTCTGAATATAATTGATGTTTATAACTTCTTATTCCATTAATCTTTCTAAACTCTTCTTTCTTTGTTGTTAAACAGTTATAATAATCCTTAAAGTTTATTGTTTCTTTAATAACATTTTTCTTTACACCTTTTAACTTCTTATCAGTCTTTTCAACGTTATTCACAATGTATTTATAAGCATAAGCCTTTGACCTCAATCCCACAAATTCACTCATAACATTTCCTCCTAATTCATCCTTGAACTTTCCAATCACCTTTTTATTTTTAGAAGAGAACAACTCACTCTCTGGACTGTAATTACTCGTGTCATAGATATTAATGTCTCTTTTCATGTCTGAATAAACATCGTTGGTATTAATTTTCAAAATAAAACTATCTGTATCCATATAAAGTAGATTAACATCATTTTGATATTTCTTCCTCAAGTTATTATAAAAGTAATCATACATTAATGACTTTGATAAATCAAGAATTGTTGTTCCAATATAAATAGGTTTGTTCATTTCAATACTCTCTTTAATCAAATGGATCGCACAAAAGTTCTCAGTAAAGACCTCAGCTCGAGTAAAACTCGGTCTATTAATTAATTTTGATGCTTGTTCCCAAGATGTTGATAGTCTGATATTTTGTCTTTTCCTCACATTCTCCATAGTCTTACCAAAGACCGCATTATTCATTAATTTATAAAAGTCTTTCTCAAAATCTGTTTTTGACTCTGTTCTTCTTTGTGTATTAAAATCAATGTACCCCTTTAACCAATGACTTTGATTGAACTTTAGAACCCTATGGATCTTCTCTACTCTTAGACCTTTTGATAAATATTGTCGCAAATTTCTTTGGTGTAGAACATAATTTTTCTTGTTATATAATGTAGTAAGTAATTTTTCTGTTGATTCACCTATATCAAACGATCGTTGATAATCACTCAACCATTCTTTCTTTGGACTTTCTTTCTCACAAGCAAATGGGAGATCTTTGTGTAGGTTATGGAGTTCCTCTGGATATTTTAAATCAATTTCAAAATAATAACCAACTTTTTCTTCATCCAATTCTTTTTGTGTAGAGATACATACATCTTGTAAAACGTTTTTGTAGTCTTTTTCCTTTACCCATCTAAGTTTTCCATAAGGAAGAGCCTGAGACATTGCCCAGCCATACAGGTTGTTCGCGTCATAGTACATCAAGTAAGAACTCTCTTTCGTTGGATCATAATTTGGAAGATATTTGTTATTTGCTTTTGCGTATCTACTCGAGCAGACTTGTGAAATTCCACCTCTTTTTGCCTTTTCAATCATCAAAAGCATATCAACATCGATTATCAAATCCAAATCTTGTTTTGTCATTTTCAACATCGCACTCCAGGCCAATCCAGGTGCTGTGTAGTAGTGAGCAGGATCCAATCCATATCCAGTGCGACAAACAGATCTAAAGGCTTCAAATACATCGGCCAATAAAAGCACATCAGTTTTGAGATACAAATCGTGATACTCGCCAAGATTCTTGATGTTATATTTTTCCCAAACATTTTGTGCGTGTACATAATCTTTATCAGATATATGACTATTATTTAATTTGTTATAGAAATTTTCTTTTGAAGGAAGTTGTGTTTCATTGAATCTCTCAAATGAGTCCATATAGTCATAGGGGTAAATTCCCTTTTGTGTTAGAAAATCTTTATCTAAAAAATACTCTGAAAGACATGGAAACTCTTTTAGATTTTGAACCAAGTTAACCAATGGACTTGCCATGAATTTAAATGTATCAAGAAATCTGATATGAGTAATAGGAGATGTGTGAATTGTTTTTGTGAATGAAATGTATTTCTGATCCGTGTTTGGAATTGCTGAGATACTTCCAGAAGTCTTTGAGAGTTCCTTGATAAATAGATGTGTATCATAATGAGCGTTGTTATGAAGAAAGACAGGAATGAAAGAGGGGAGTTGATAATTAATATTACAACTTTGATGAGCCGGACCTCTATATTTACCAGTGAGATGACAATCGTCTCTAACCTTTAGACCTTTACCAATTTTCTCCTCACAAATATGACAGACATTGTTTTTTATAAATTCCCTTTTTTCTTTACTTGTTAAGGACATTGGTTTATTGGTTTCTCTCATTATCTTGGTTAATCGAACACAGTCTTTTTCTAGTCGTTTCACAAACTCCTCTGGGGTATTTGAGCCTCTATACATCTCTAACTTGTTATATTTATCACCAACGGATGATTTGATATAATAACAAAAACCACAAGGAGTATGTTTTTGATATTTATTTGTGTATGATTCTTTTGGATCTTGAGAAGCAGTATCAATTTTTTCTAAAATACTTTCAAAATCAGCATATATAACAAATGGATGTTTGATCTTTTTATTTTCATCTTTGAATGTGATCTTTGAGCCTTCTTTAGGCATATTGATTACCGTTGATTTATGTTCGCCACAATAATTTGAATGTTTATCTAATCTTTCTTGTGAATTGAAGAAGTTAAGACAACGCAAACAAATATATATTTTATTTGTTCTCTTACAGACTTGTGGTTTTATTAATTTAGCAATATCTTTGATGTATGTATAATGTGAATTTTCGTCTGAATTAAAATATAGAAGATTAATATGAGTTTGTTTACAATTGTCAGAAAGCTTTAAAACCTGAATGTTGTTTGTTTCTGTTAGACCATAAACATTAACTGATAAATTATTCATCTTTTCAAATTTAGGAATATCATTTAAAGTCATCGGAAACTTTAGATCTTTCGTATTTAATGTATTCTCATATTTTTTATAATGAGATACTCTTTCATCATGAAAATGTGGAGGATGTAAGTGTGCTAAAATAGACCAGAGAAAACATTTATTGTCTTTATTTTTGATATTGATAACTGCTTTTCTATTTTTGATAACACTGGGTAAATCAATGTAAGAAGAAGCTTTTAGAGGATCTGATTTAAGAATATGAATGTCTATGTAAATAATTTTTCCTATATTGAATCCACTTCCTACGATTGAATTATCCACATCTTGCTCTTGTTTAATAAGTTCATCATAGACTCCTGATGTTTTAAAATCTTGATATGAAGATATAAAGTGTGGCTCAGTTCTCATGTATGGTGCATCTATAACTCCTTCATCCTTTGTCATTTCTAATTTTACTCCCATATAAAATTTAAGTGGTTTCATTTCCTTTAGTGTTTTTTCAATCAACGTTTGAACAGCAGGTTTAACTATTTCTACAGCATCAACTATAGACTCTGGTTCAGGAGGTTTGAAGTTAAAGACTCTTATTTTAATATGTCCTTTGAATGCTCCATCAGAGTTTTTAGTTGTGATAAAATTTGATAAATGTAGATTTGTTTTAAGATGTATTTTGAAGCCTTTCTTGAGGATATTTTTATTACATGTAGAACAGTGTTTTGTTTCAGGTGGAAGAGGGGAAAGTTTGTTTAAAATGTTGTATGTATGTTTTGCGGTGAGAATATGTTGTTTATAATATTTTACTTCCTTCTCGCAAGTATCACAATAAACCATATTTATAGCGTGAGAAAACGTGGTGTTTTATATATATCACTGTGCTTAAAATAAAACACTTTTGAGCTTTACAGCTCCGTTTTATATATATCGCTGTGCTTAAACTAAAACACTTTTTCACTCAGAATCATCTAAGTCATAACTATCACATGAATACTCAGAATCATACTCAGAGTCATCAATAAAGCTACTCTCATAACTATCATTTGAGCACAAACTATTAGTATCATAACTATCATCTGTGTTCAATGAAATACTATCATCACCATCGTCCAAGTTCAATGAAATACTATCATCACTATCGTCTGAGTTCAATGAAATAGTAAAATCTTCACTGCTGTATTGACTCATATTTAATTAGCAAGAAAAATATTCCCATCAATATCTATATACTTTCTTTCATTAACAGATTCAATCTCTACAATTTTTATATCAAAAGTTATCTTTAAATAATCTCTAACTATCATAGAACGAAATGACATTTCACCAGAAATATTAACATCATTCATTTTACTTAGATCTACACCCTTTGGATTATTAAAGAAAATACAAATGTCTCCTCTAGAATTATTAATGGTCTTATCATTCTTTTTCAAAGTATCGTGGTCAATCACTTTTTCAAGCTTTGAATAAATTGCCAGGAGTAGAGGAGAAACTTTTGTTAGATTTACTTTAATGGATGTCTTTCCAGGTATAGTTAGAGCTCTTCCTTTAAATGAAATAGAGGGGCTCATGTTATTTTCCATAACTGGTTTTACCCAAAAATTTCCATATTTATCTTTGTTCAATTTAACATCTTTGACATATTTTTCTATATCTTCCACCGAAGTAGAGATTGATTGAAATTTGTCTTTTGTGCTTTGAAACATTGTATTTATTAATGAATAAACTTGCGTTTAGTTTAAGCAAAAATTTACCACATAAATATGATAAGTTCTGAAGGATATTTAGAATTTCCAGACTCTCCATATGATAAATTAGAGAATTGTCCGGCTTGTGATAGAATAGGGCTTAATAATGAGGGTTCATATAAACAATGTATTTTCTGTGATTTAATTTTAATTAATGATAATAAAAAATATAAAAAAATATATAACTCTTTTAAATTAGAACCAAAAATGAATTACTTTACAAGATTAATAAGAGAGATGAATGTTAAGTATTGTGATGATAATACACCATTTCTTTCAAGGGAAGAGACTATTTGTATTGAGGAAATGTATAAGGGTTTAATGATATTTATTATTCAAAATAATTTTAATGGAAATGTTAATACAAGATACTATATAAATAAAATAATGAATTATTTTGAAATTAAACCCGAACTCAGGATAAAATATAGAGTTTCTAAAATAGCTCAAAAAAAGTTAGATGACTTGTTTTCCAAATATATAAATGAATGATTTTTTACCCGTTTGGGAAAATAAGATAAAATTTAATAACCATAAAAACATTCCAAATTCATTGAGATGTCTAATAGTTGGTTCAAGCGGATGTGGAAAAACCTGTTTACTTTTAAAGATGCTCCTTGGTCCTAATTTTTTAGATTATGATAATTTAATAATTTTTACAAAGTCTAGTTTTCAACCCGAGTATCAACTACTCTCACAGGGTTTTAATGCAGGTCTTAAAAAGGAAGACATTATCGGTTTATTTAAACTTCAAAACAAACTAAATGATTATAATATTGAAGATATAATACAATTATTTTGTGATACACAGAAATCAAAATCGAAACCAAAACCCATAACTTGTATTCTCAGTGATAATACGGATGATATACCTTCACCTCAAGATTTAGATAAATCAAAAAAGAACCTCGTCATCTTTGATGATTGTGTTAATGAGAGAAACCAAACAGTAATGGACAGCTACTATACAAGAGGGAGACATTCTTCTTGTAATTGTATTTATCTTAGTCAGTCATATTTTCAACTCCCTCGACGCTCAATAAGAAACAATGCCAATACTTTTATTTTATTTAAGTTAAATTCAATAGATGTAAATAATTTTTGGAGAGATAATTGCTCTACGTTATGTAGTAAAAAAGAATTTGAAAATTATATGAAACACACGATTGGAAAATATAAATATATTGTTGTGAAACAAGATGAGATATTAAAGGATGTATTTTTATTTTAAACATAATTACATATATAAATGACAACAATTATTATTAACCTTGTGGGTAAATCTGCTTCTGGAAAGAACTTTCATAAATCTAAACTCTTGAATAGTAAAAATGAAAAGATTGTAAGTTTTTTTAAAAAACACCCTATGATTCGTTTTGTGAGTACTACAACCAGAGCAAAGCGACCAGGAGAAGTAGAAGGGAAAGATTATTACTACATTTCAATGGAGGAACATATGCGATTGAGGAACGAAGGTCAAATATTTGAGGAGGTCTCTCTTGGTTCTACAAAATATTCACATTGTAAGAGTGAGTTAAATAAAGTAAAATCTAATGGTCTTGGGATTTTAGAAACTAATCCTGAAGGAATGAGACAAATTATTAAACAATTGTGTGGTGATGGAGTTAAGATTTTATCATTCGGTTTTGATATCGATGAGGAGATTCAACGCAAACGTATGAAAAGCAGAGATACAAGTATTAGTGAAGAAGAAATAACAACTCGTATTAATACCAATAAAGAATTTGATGAAATATTTAAAGAAAAAGATTTATTTCAACACATTTACTATAATGATGAAGAAAAGGAAAATTTTCCCATTGACCTTTACAATTCATTAAATGATATTTTTCAATAAATAAATACAGAAAATGAATACCGAAGAAAGAGAAAGAAAGTTTAAGGAACATCAACAATTAGTTTCAAAAGTTGTTAAACAACAGGAAGAGATAAAGAAGAAACGGAGACAGAAACTAACTGGTGAAGAAGCCTTTGAAAGAAAACAAGAGAAATTCTTTAAACCACTTTTGAAAACTCAACAATCACCTACAGTTCCCACGGTAGAATTTACTCCGAAAAAACTTCAAATGCTCAAAGATTTTAGTCAGATAACAAAACAAGAACTTGGTGAATTAGAATATGATGACGAGGGATTATTTCGGAAACTTGAGCAGGTAAATCAACCCCCTAATTATGTTGTGGAAGCTCTTCAAAACAATGAATATTCGGCGGGTTCAAAAACCAGAGCAGGTCTCATTCCAACAGAAGAACCAGCAGTGTTTCATCTTGTGGAAGAAAAGGTATTGATATTTAATGATGAATTGATGTTCTTGAGTTCTACTCAACCAAATGTTAAATTAACTCCAAGATTAATGTTTCTTCTAACAAACCCCGGATTCAGCGGTTCAAAATATTTTGAGGAACCACTTGATATGGAAAGAGAGGAAGATAGGGTATATATTGAGTTGCTAAATGCACTTGATTATGGAGTTTCTGTTGCTGGTAAAAGTAAGAAGAATGAGAAGGAGAAACATATTATTGATGCTTTAAGTAAGCTTGGTTCGGGTGTTAGTTTTCTTCCAAATGACCCATCACAATTAGTTAATAGGCTATTATTGTTGTTAGGTAGTAAGAAGGCTGGAAACAACAATTGTTTTAATGAATCCTCAGCCATTTTAGATCAGTTGATGAACATGAAAATAATTAATAAATGTCAATACAAAGATATTTTATTAGATATTAAATAAGATGAGAAGCACAATTCTTAGTTTTAATTTCACAACGAGCGATTACACAGCTTCATTCCCTTACCCACTACAACTTGACCCCCTTACCTCATATGAGGCATCTTTGTTGTCAATGGAAACTTACAATACCCTTTTTAATATCACAGAGAAAAACAACAAGTTTAGTTATAATCCAGGAAGTGGATATAAAACTATAACCGTTTCACCTGGAGCTTACGAGATTTCTCAAATATCTTCAGAAGTCTCTCGCCTTATGAAAGAAAAAGGTGATGAACCAAAAAATATTGTAATAGATATTCAAAAACACACTTCAAAATCAACTATTAAACTTAAAAATAATTATAAAGTTGATTTCACGATTGAAAATTCGTTTAGAGAGCTATTGGGTTTCTCTTCAAAAAAGATTGAAAATAACGGGACGTTTTACAGTGATAATGTTATCCAAATATCCTCCGGTATAAATTCAGTATTAATTCATTGTGATTTGATTGATGGTGCTTATAACGATGGAATAAGAACAAATACAATATTTTCATTCAGTGCATACTCAACCCCGATTGGTTATAAATTTAATATGGAACCAAAAAATCTTGTCTATTTACCTGTGTCAGGAAAAACCATATACAGAGTAAATTTTAGGATAACCGACCAAGATAATCGTATGATATCCTTTAATGATGAAATTATATCCATCAGAATTCACCTACGTGAAGTTTTTCAATAAATAAATAATGGTTATTGTAAGAAAACACGAGTTGGGAAAATATAAAATAATTACAGGGGAGGGCATGTTCCTTTCACCAGACTATACAAGGTATGTGGGTAAAGGATACTATAAACCTAAGAGACAACGGGGTGTGGGTCATCAATTTCGAAATAAAGGAGATGGGATAATTGATACTCTAATGGGTATTGGTTCAACCATTCTTAAACATAAAGACCTAATTGGTTCAACTGCTTCTCTCATGGGAAATGTAGCAGGTGTTGTAAAGAGTATAAAAGATGCTCAAAAGGAGTCCCATAAATTACAAGCAATCAAAGAAATTAAAAAAGGTAAAACTCAACTATCTTCACAAGAACGACAAAAAATCATTAAAATACTTGGGTCAGGGTTTCAACAATTTTAATACTATATAAATACAAGTATGGAAGCGATTGATAGTATCTATGATTTGGATGATACGATTATCATTTCAAACTCTACTAAAAAGGAAGACTATTTTAAGGTAAATGCTATTACAGGAACCGACTGGAATTCAAACGGAACAAAAAGTTTTGAAATAAATAATCAACAAACTTACTTGAATATAGCTGATAGTTTCTTGCTGTGTAAATTTAAATTCACTAAGGCTGCGAATAATACTAATGCTACACTCGTAAATGATTTCTTCTGGAAAATGTTTGACAGTGTTCGCCTGTATATTGGAACACAAGAGGTTGAAGCGGTTGATTATGTCTCTGCTACATCTGAAATGATGAAATTTACACTATATTCGTTTGGTGATAGAATGGGTAAGGGAGCTGTTGAAGGCTTTATTCCTGATATGTCAACGGGAACAAACACAGACCCTGGTTATAGTCAAAGGAAGTCAATGTATAATGATGACGCAAAAGCTGAGAATAGTTTTACCGTAGCAGTACCTCTTAAAGGTATATTTGGATTTTGTGATTATGATAAAGTTTTGTATGGTCTTAAAATTAGATTTCAACTACAAAGGAATGATAATGTAAATAGATTGCTTTTTGGGGCTGAAAATGCTTTTGGCGACAATAATAAATTTGTTATTAATGATTTGTGTTGGTATATCAATGAATATACTCCTAATCTTAAAACGGAGGAGATGTTAAATAGAAGACTTAACTCAAAGAAACCGCTAAATGTATCATACCTTAAAAGAAGATGTCAACACGTTAAACTGGAACACACTACCTACACTTGGAATTTGGGTGTTCTTGAAGGAAAGCCACGATACCTATGGCTCATTTTTAAAAAACCAGATGGAGAGGAGGGTACTAATAAGAATAATGCGCTGAGTGATAATGCTAAGGTGAAACAACTTCGGGTTTCTCTTGATGGCACATTTTATCCGCGAGATAGATTGGAAATTGATTGGGAAAAAAATGATTATGCGGAAGCCTACAAGTCCTACCAAAAAGTGTGTGAAAGTAATGGTAATAATGATCCTATTTTGGATATGGTTGCATTTAAAGGTTTATATACAATCTACGCAATTGACCTGAGTTCTCAAAAGGAAACTATAAAGTCTAATCGAGTGGATACTTCTCTATACATTGAAAGAGGGGAGAGTGAAGAGGTTAATGCATATTGTTTGCTTTTGGAGGAAACAGAATTACAGATTAATACAGATAATGGTGTTATGATTAATATCACATAGGTTTTTTCTCATAAATAAATGGTTGGGGTATATGTTAATCAAATCAATCTTAATAAATTAACATCTTGTATTCAAAATCAAAAGCCTTGTATTATTAATGTTAATACAATTCAAAGAAAAGGAGCTGTAAGAATTGATGTTTTACTCACACACACACAAGTAAAAACACTAAATGATGTTGGATCACTTAAAATTAAAATGACGAAACCTATGTTAAAGAAATATTCAATAGATGAGTCAAGAGGAGGATTTCTCCCGTTTCTAATTCCTTTATTTGCTGGTTTAAGTGCGGCGGGAGCATTGACTGGTGGTATTTCAGCAGCGGTAAAAACTGCTAACGAAAGGAAGGCACAACTAAAAGCTCAAAAAGAATTGGAAAGACATAACAAGGAGTTGGAGAAACAAATTAGTGGAAGTGGTGTAATTGTAGATTTTGCTCAAAAACTTGAAAGTCTACCTGATAAAGCTAGATTGTTGGTTGGAGATATGCTTTCCTCTATCGCTCAAGCGGGTGTTAAACTAACTAAACGGGGTAATGGATTGTATCTTTCTCATAAATAAATGGATAAATGGTTTAAACAATTTGGAAAGAATACAACGTCAAATATAGAACTAGCTAAGTATTGTAAAACACTAAAAATTGATAATGTGGTTATTTGTATGAGAGATGAATTAATACATATAAATAAGAATACAAAGAATATTATTATGAATTTAGACACACAGAATGGTTCTCATTGGGTTTGTATTCATAATAGTCAGGATAAATATTATTTTGATAGTTATGGTATGCCACCACCTGTTGAAGTAATACAATTCTTACAGAATGGTGTTTATCAAACATTCCAAGTTCAAGAAATTAATTCTAAATGTTGTGGCCAATTATGTTTATATGTATTATTTCAACTCAACAATAATGAAAATTTTTATGATATCATTTTTTATCTAATATAAATGACCTATGTTGGAAAAGATGGTTCTATCTTTGGAAAATCCTCTCAGGATATTGATTTATCAAATTATTATACAAAGGCACAGGCTGAACGACAAAAATATAGTGTAAGTAAAAATATTAATATGAAGAATACTTATAAATTAATCAATTATCCAAACCCTACAGATGCGAATGACTTGATTAGATTCAGTGATTTATCACAATATATATCTTTAAAGAAAACAGCACGTTTTGTGAAACAAGTAAAATTTACAACCACAACACCTGGTTATACTGACCATACACCTTTCCTCATTGAATTTAACTACCTGCTTACAATTAAATTTTATAAAGAAGGACATTTAGTTAATATGCGAATTAATAAATGGGGGTATGATATGCCTGATTTAGGGTATAATTGGTCTTTTTCAATAAACATAGAAGACCTACATGATTTAAATCAGTCTCGTAAAGAAGAATATTATCCACTTGGTGAAGATAAGGATTTATGTGGAAGTACAATTAGTAAACAACAAATACGTGATTTTAAGAAAATAAAAATATATGATAGTATAGCGATGGTTCGCATGACAAAGAAGGAAGGTAATGAGATAAGGATAGAAAGCCGAGGAATACAAACCGATTTGGTAGTGGGAAGATGGGGTGGTATTACCTGTCATAATATTAATCTCACATATATTTCTGATACATAAATGGCAGGAAGAAGACTACAAGAGAATTATAATTTTTGTATTCAAGGATACCTACAAGAAAAGGGTGCTCGGTATTACATACCTTATGATTTGGAGCATATACATGGGAATTTTGTCATAAAAAACTGGCCTTATACTGATATTGTTAAACCCACAAATAGAGACTTGTTTAAAATATTAAATAAAAATGAACTTCTCAAAGTTATGAAATATAAAACTCTTTTAGAAATCGTCAACAAATCTTATTGGTATCCTATTATGAGAAAAATAATTATAGATACAAGAATATCTCAAAATCCAGATGAGTATATGTATAATATTCTTTGGGGTTTAAACTCAAGGGTAGCAAGGGATGAGGAAGGAGTTGAAGAAGAGAAGGAGAAAAGAGAGAAAAGAGAGAAGGAGGAGAGGGAACAAAGAGAGAGGGGGGAGAGGGAGATGGAAATCAGAGCGATTCAAAAAAGAGTGGATGTATTACAGCAAGAAGATAAATCTCAACTCACCGAAGAGGAAAATAAAGAAAGAATGAATGCTGTGAAAATATTGATATCAAAAATTGCTAAGATAAATGAGGAAGGAGTTAAAGAAGAGAAGGAGGAAAGAGAGAAAAAGGAGAAGGAGGAAAGGGAGAAAAAGGAGGAGGAGAGGGAGGAAAGGGAGAAAAGAGAGAAAAAGGAGAAGGAGGAAAGGGAGAAAAAGGAGGAGGAGAGGGAGGAAAGGGAGAAAAGAGAGAAGGAGGAAAGGGAGAAAAGAGAGAAGGAGGAGAGGGAGCAAAGAGAGAGGGAGGAAAAATATAAAAAGATGGAAATCAGTGAGATGAATAAAAGATTGAAGGTATTACAGCAAATAAATCAAACTCAACGCACTGAGGAGGAAAATAAAGAAATGAGAAGTCTAATGAAAATATTATTTTCAAGAATAACGACGTCAATGTCTTCAGTTTCAGGGAGGAGATTTAAATGAGAAAGTGGGGATAAAGAAGAAGAAGAAGGAAAAGATTATGTGGTTGATGATGTCGGTGTAATTGACTTTAGTTAGTTTTATTTGTAAATAAATGGAGGAGAGAGTGAAGGCATTCCTTAGGATTCTTTATGTTTTAAAAATCAAGATTGAAATGTATATGTTGAAAACCAAAAAGGTTTTGATACTCTGTCGGAATTTTTCTGATAAATAAATATGAGTTATTGTCTCAAATGTAAAAAGAAAACTAAATCTAAAAATATCTCTTATGTTAAAGCTAAAAATAATAGAGTTTGTCAAAAAGGAATATGTCAAGTGTGTGGCTCTAAAAAGTGCCAATTCATCTCTCCTAAAAGAGGAGGAGACATACAAAAGTTTCTGTCAGGAAGTAAATTTACAACAACTGGAATTCCAGGGGAATTACACCTTCCAGGGTATTCTTTCTGTGGTCCAGGAACAAACTTGGATAAAAGATTAGATGAGGCTAACAATCCTAAACCTTGGTCTAAACCTACAAATAGGGTTGATGAAGTGTGTATGAAGCATGATATTGCTTATGGGGATACCACTACGTTGACTGAAAAACATAAAGCCGACAGCGAAATGTTGTATAATTTGTCTTTGATACAAAATCCAACGTTGAGAGAGAAAGTTGATAGGTTTATTGTGAGAAATTTGATAAATGCTAAATTGAAACTTGGTCTTGGTTATTCCTCAAAAAACTATTAGGCTCTAATGATGTCATCAAGACTGAGGAGCTTTTGGCTGAAGAATTACACAAACCTATAATCACAAAGTTTAAAAGAAGGAAGGTTTATTCTAAATACACCGACCACATATGGTCCGCTGATTTAATTGAATTGAATAATGACAGGGGATACAGGTATGCTTTAACCGTTATTGATTTGAGGAGTAGATTTGCCTGGGTTGTCCCTTTAAAAAATAAAAGGGGTGATACTTTAATGTTAGCCTTTAAGCTAATATTTGATCGGGATAAAAGGAAACCAAAGAAGTTATGGACTGATGAGGGAACAGAGTTCTATAACAAAATATTCATGAAATTTCTTAAGGGGAAGGGTATTAAATTATACAGCACCTTTAATGAAGGAAAGGCAGTTGTTATTGAGCGTTTTAATCGTACTTTAAAAGAGAAATTATATAAAAAATTCACACAACTCGGTTCTCAAAAATGGGTGTATTTAATTCAGGATATTGTAGATAATTACAATAATACAGTTCATTCATCAACACAATCAAAACCATCAGAAACATTTACAAAATTAGAATATGAAAAGGAGATTAATTTGAGAAAGCCCAAGTTTAAAGTTGGTGATATTGTAAGAATATACAAATGGAAAAGTCATTTTGAGAAAGGTTATACACAAAAATGGACTCGTGAATTATTTAAAATCATTGATGTAATGGATACAGTCCCTTGGACCTACAAATTATATGATTTAAATGGAGAAGAAATCTTGGGTTCATTTTACTCACAAGAATTACAAAAAACACAAGTAAGCAGATAATACCCTTGAAAATAATAAATAAATAAATAAAATGTAATAGGGATACGTTTTTAAATCTGTGAACCCCAAACACAGAATCCCACAACTTTTTAGTTGGGGCTTAACTTTTGTGTGTGTATAATGGGGATACGTTTTTAAATCTGTGAACCCCAAACACAGAATCCCACAACTTTTTAGTTGGGGCTTAACTTTTGTGTGTGTATAATGGGGATACGTTTTTAAATCTGTGAACCCCAAACACAGAATCCCACAACTTTTTAGTTGGGGCTTAACTTTTGTGTGTGTATAATGGGGATACGTTTTTAAATCTGTGAACCCCAAACACAGAATCCCACAACTTTTTAGTTGGGGCTTAACTTTTGTGTGTGTGTGTATGTGCGAGTGAGTCATAATAATATACAAACCCTAACCCAACCCAAGCCCTAACCCAACCCCATCCCTAACCCAACCCCAACCCTAACCCAACCCCATCCCTAACCCAACCCCATCCCTAACCCAACCCATCCCTAACCCTCACATTCAAAATCCCAACCCTAACCCAATCCCATCCCTAACCCAACCCCAACCCTAACCCTCACATTCAAAATCCCAACCCTAACCCAACCCATCCCTAACCCAACCCCATCCCTAACCCAACCCCATCCCTAACCCAACCCCAACCCTAACCCTCACATTCAAAATCCCAACCCTAACCCAACCCCATCCCTAACCCTCACATTCAAAATCCCACCCAAACCCTAACATAATCTTTCTTTTCTTCTTTTTTAAATACGTATTTCTTTTTTTTTTTTTCCTCTTCCTCCAATTCTGTCTTTCAAGGCTTTTAAGTTTGAAGAAGTAGAAATGGGAAGAAAGAATTTTCCAGCATTTTCTTCCTCGAACTTTCTTGATATTGCTTAAATCAAGCGTCATTAAATAAAGAACATTGTTCATTGCTTTAGAATCCAAAGAGTCTCCAAGAGGAACCCCACAGGCAGAGTCTCCAAAATAAAACCAACTTTCCAAGTTCCCAAGGTATAACCACATTCCTGTTGAGCCTCCAAGATAGGTATCACATTCCGAGTCATCAAAACAAAACCCCCATTCCGAGTCTCCAAAAATATAACCATCTTTCCAAGTCCCCAAGGTAAAACCACAATTTTCAGAAATATTGGGGGTTTCCGTGATAAGTCTCACATAGTATAACTGCGGACCATCAGGGAAAACTTCCCTTTCCCAATTTTTTAGGGTTTCTATGATGTGTCTCACATAGTATAACTGCGGACCATCAGGGAGAATTCCCATTTCACAATTTTTTAGGGTTTCTATGATGTGTCTCACATAGTATAACTGCGGACCATCAGGGAGAACTCTCCTTGCCCAATTTTTTAGGGTTTCTATGATGTGTCTCACATAGTATAACTGCGGACCATCAGGGAGAACTCTCCTTGCCCAATTTTTTAGGGTTTCTATGATGTGTCTCACATAGTATAACTGCGGACCATCAGGGAGAACTCTCCTTGCCCAATTTTTTAGGGTTTCTATGATGTGTCTCACATAGTATAACTGCGGACCATCAGGGAGAACTCTCCTTGCCCAATTTTTTAGGGTTTCTATGATGTGTCTCACATAGTATAACTGCGGACCATCAGGGAGAACTCTCCTTTCCCAATTTTCAGAAATTTGTGGGTCTCCAATGTATGACTTGTATTCTGGCTCATCAAGGTAGAACTTGTTCAGTGGGTTTTGTTTTGATAACTCACAACAAGTATCATCATGGTAAAACTCTTTTTCAGGATTTTGTGGATCTCCAAGGTATAACTCTTTGGCTGGGTCATCAAGGTAGAACTCGTTCTGGGGGTCTTGGTTGTTCAAAATGTCTTCAAACAAAAAAATAACTTCATCCCAAGTTGTGTTAAAAGCAGAATTTTCATTTCGTATCTCAGATACAATTTCCTGTGAAAGAAAATAACAATGTATTAATTTAATACAATATTTTTTATTTGTATAAATCAAGCTCTATGAATATTAAAATAAACTTTGTTAACTCTTACACGAGTCTCATCTTAAAAAAAAAAAAAAAAAAAAAAAAAAAAAAAAATAAATAAATAAATAAATAAACAAACTTACCTCCATTGATAAGAGGTTCGAGTCCAGTTCATCAATCTGAAGGTTGAGTTCTACACAGGTAGTAGGACTCCATGGAATAGCAAAGTTATCCCATTCCATTTCGGCATAGTAGTCCATTCTCAAGTGAAGCAGAAAGCGTGTTTGAAAAAGCCTGTGTGGTCGGTGCCTTTTATAAGGACTGGGTGTGTCTTCCTGTGGAAATTCCCTGGGCGTGTCTTAACTGGAAATGATGTGATGGAAATTCCCTGAAAATGATGTAATGTATTACCTGGAAATGATACAATGCTGAAGAGTTTATAAAGTGGGTGGGACTTAGCAAAAGTGGGAGGAGCTTAGCAAAAGTGGGCGGGGCTTAGTAAAAAGTGGGCGTGGCTTAACAAAAAGTGGGCGGGGCTTAGTAAAAATGGGCGTGGTTTACCAAAAAGTGGGCGGAGCTTACCAAAAATGGTATGTGGCACTGGAGGCGCTCAAACAAGAACATTGAGGGAGGTTTACCATTTTATCTTAGCTCAGTTAAAATATCTTAATAAAGAACCAAACTCAAACATATTTTTTGTTAATATATTAGATGGTGAAGAGAGTTGTAGGAGAATTAAATTATTTCCCACGCATAAACAAATATTTGTAGGGTCGTTGTTTGAGTGGGTTATATTCACCAGATGATATTAAGAGTAAAAGGTTAAAAGGTCCATGAGGTCAGAAGGATCACAGGTGTTTAAGTGGTCTAATGAATAAGGATAACATGTCAAAAGGTTAGAAGGTTCGTAAAGAACAGGGTGAGAGAAATATAGGTGTTTAGGGGCAATGAGGGAGGGAAAGAATTAATATGGAAGTGAATGGGTCAATGTTTGAGTGGGTCAAAGATTAATCTGCCAGATGATATGTAGAAGAAGGATGATAGGTCTATAAGAGAAAACAAATATTTGTAGTGTTTGAGTGGTCTAATGAACAACATTAAGGATAGGTACTACAGACAAAAGGTTCATAAAGATGAGGGTGGGAGAAATAGAGGTGTTTATGATTTTTGAAAAAGACAAGGGGGTAAATGACATTAGATAGGGATTTCCCATGTTAAACGGAGGTGTCCCAGAAGCAACATTATTACACTACTGACATTTCTACCGGTAGAGGGGACGTAGAGAGATTAGAAGGATGTTAATGATGAGGAAAGTGTTTAGTGTAAGGGAAGACAGGGAAAGCACAAGTATTAGAGGGAAGTAGATAGTTAGATGATGCTGTGTGTGTGTAATTGTGTGTGCCTCTTGGGCTTGGTGAAATGAGGCATTGGTCGAGAATGGTTGTGTGTGTGAGAATTTGGTTATTGTTGTACTTGGTGAAATGAGGCATTGGTCGGGGATGACCGGAGAAAGTGTATGAGTGGTGTATTGAGGGCAAGTGTAAGTGTGTTGAGTGATTGACTTGCATGGGGTGCAAGTGGATAAATGGTGAGAATACTTGGTGTGTGGAATACATGGTGTGTGGAGTGAGTAGTGTGGAATGAGTGGTGTGGAGTGCATGGTGCGAAGGAGTGGATGGGGGAAGATGGACTCCTTCACGAATACCCGGGGAGGGTAGTTTAAAGTTAGGTAGAGGGAGTAGGTAAATTGTTTGGATATTGACATCTGTGGTGCAGATAGTAGCAAGTTGTTGCTTTGAGGGGTGCATGAGTAAGTGGAATGGCTGGGCGTGTGGGCTTAATTGGTGAGTATGGTTGAGTGGGCACTCCGCCACTGGTAGTCTGTCGGCCAGGTGAGGCCGCAGGTAGGCTCTGGGAGCCAGGTAGAGTTCAGTGTAGAGTTCAGTGGGGCCCGAGGATCCTAAGAGAGGACCCGGGTAGCCCAATGCCAGAGAGGGCATCAGAGGGGTGAGAGAGCCAGGAGGGCCTTCCCCAGTTTAGGGTAGTTGTGAGGAGCTAGGCATGCTCGGCTGGCGACTTCAGTGGTGGAGGTGCGCAGGTAGTTGGACCTGCTGGTGGAGCCACACGACCCAGCCCCGAAATTGTGCGAAGGCACAGTAGTGAAAAATTGGGGGAGTGAGAACCCAAATTGGAAGAGCACCACAGGATGGTCAATGGGAATTGGTTTTTAGAACCACATAGTGTAAAGAGGCCAATTGGATTGGCAGGGTAAGACCCCGGGTAGTGTAAAGTGAGTTAATGTCAATTAGAGGATAGCTAGGATCAGAATCTCTTCGCACCATACACATCCACTCACCAAGGTGACAGGACTCCACACCAGGTTTTGCAGATGATTTGGAATGAAAGACGCATCTTGACGTGGGTGAGACATTGTGTGTATTCCATCCCTTCCTTCCTGGGAGGGATTGGGAACGAATTTGGTATGGAGGGAGGATAGAAAAGACAGGACGGTAGAGACGGAATTTGGAAAGTGTAAATACGGGGAGGGGCAAGGGTAGTGTAGGTTGACATGGGGGGTGACGAACGGCTCGGGACGAGCTTTCTCCACTCGCTCCCCCGTGCCCCTCATGTTGGATTACCTTGTGATGACATGAACCCTTGCGCCCGTGCCCCCGCTAACCTCTGCTTTGTCTTTCCTCCCCACCCATGGACCCATATCTTTTGTTGAGGGGAGTGTGCAGGAACCCTGAGCTGTGCGGCTGCACTCTGCTACCTGTTGCCTGCACCTGTACACCTATGGACCACACGTTCTGTGGCCTGGCACCTTTGCCAGGGCAAACAATCGCTGCAAACATTACCTTGTGCCCTGCGGACCACTGTTTTAAGTGGCATCAATGCCATGCAGTCGGACCACCTAAGTTGGCCGTGCTGGCCAAAATAAAAACGGACACGGTTTGTGCCTTTTTATTAATTCCTTTGTTGTGTCAGGAAAGAAGACTTTAAGTTTTGATGATGGCACACCGAAGACGAAGACGCAAGACGCAGCCAAGATGCAGCAGCCCAGCAGCCAAGCACAAGACATCATTGATTATTGTGAAATATGAATGTGCATTTTGATGATTGTGCATTTATGGTGTCATGATTATAATGCATTTTTGAATTGTGCATTTTTGTGCATATTGGTGTATGGTGTATTGATGCAGTGCAGTGCATTCTGTGTTTCTCTCTCCAACTTTTCTCTCCCACAAAAAGAACAGGTCCTGGGTTGTAGTGTTGTAAATAAATAGATTAGTCTTGTAAATAACATGCTCCCCACCGGATTTATGTATAGTTTGGGAATTCTTTCCGTAATTCGGTTAATTGTGGGCGTGAGTCTGATAGTTAGTACACAACGCAGTAGGTGGGACATATCTAGTGTTTAAAACTGTCACACACAGGGTGTTAGGTTAAATGTAGAGGGTAACCACACCTAAGTGTCACACTAAGTTAAAGAGTAGTCCTGACCCTTGCATCAGAACCAGTCATACTCACTTGTGTGGGTTCGGCTCGGGGGTGAGCCTGGCGAAGGAGGGGTGCAGTGTTGCGGTTTTGAGAGTGTAAATCTAACATCATTAAAGGTTAAAGGTTTGCCCCCATAGTTAGTCCACATGCAACACGTAGGCCCACTGAGAACACTAGTTATGTCATAGTATGTGTGAGGATAAGGCCATTTCCACTAGTGATACCTGCGTTGTGTAAAGAAATAATAAGCTTAGGTCCCGTTCATTTTGCGGCCACCCTCCAATCTACCTCGTTTGGCAGCATCCATCCCGCACCCCAATTCGGCTAATCCACCTCGTTTGCCAGCAGCGTTGGCTGCCCTTGGTTTCGCTCGAAACCAGACAAATGCCACGAGGTAGGCCTGGAAAGAGGGAGGAGCGCGAGGACGAGGTGTGGCCGCATCAAGCAGCGCGTCAGAAGGCGGTGACGGTAAGGGCAACAACCAACCAGGGCTCGGTGGGCATGGCTTGAGAGGGCGCAACTAGTAAATGCTGGAAGGTTTGCTGAAAAGGCTATATAAGCGCGCACACAAAGCCCTTGAACAGGACTCGTTGGGAGAGGGCTTGGTGAGAGCACTGGCACGATTCACGTATGTATAAGGACTCGTTGGGAGAGGGCTTTGTGAAAGGACTGTCGAGGACTCGCATGTTTGGGCTTGCGCATGAAAAATGACTTCTGTGGGAGAGACGCTTTGCCATTGAACTGTATTGGGAGTGCATATAGCACCGGCGTGCCTATTACGTACACGGCCGTGACCGCAAGTATAACCGCCAAGCCCAGTTCATCTATTACGTACGCGACCGTCATCGCAAGTAACCGCCCAGCCAGCCTTACCTTTCGCCCTGCATTTAACCCCGTAATTGTCCGATCCGCGCCAACGACCCGCGGGGAGCTTCTGCCGCCCTGACCATCTTCTTCACGGTATGAGTCGGGGACCAGAGCGAACTGCCTGGATGCTATCATCCCTGGACCATCAACCTGACCATCTGCATCCCCGTGTGAGTGTGTCTGAGTGTGAAACGGGCCCGTGTCCTGGGATAAGCTAAGACTGTAATAAGGCTGCACTGTGTGTTCTTCTTTTCCTTGCTGTACAAATTGTAAATAAACCAATTGTTATTCCTTGTTTCTTCCTAATTCGACCGTATCAGTGTTTTCCTCCATTGGGTAAGCGTGGCACGATTCGGAACCGCTCAGTTCGGGTTTAAACCTTGTTAACGGCTCGAGTCGCGGTTCGCTATCGCTCGGGGTTTCCACCAATAACCGTGATTCGAGCGGGGATTATTTCCTTGCTTCCTAGGCAGCGTTGGTAATTAGGTATTAGCGATTAGTCCTACGACCCTACTCAACAATGTCCGGAAGTGACGTCATAGCCCCGGATCACGTCGGCTAGTAAAAGACAAGAGGACTAATCCCCCCTTGGTAAGGGGAAAGGCCGACGCTGAGATCCGCAACAATATATTTGTTGTACAACTGATTACTATTGTTTTTGTACTGTTATTCTTGTGTGATCTTAATACAATACTTGTTTGTTGGTAACAATTGGTGTGGTTTCACCATTGAGCTTTGACATACAGAATAACACATCTTTCTGCCATGACTCCTCTCGGGGCTCGGAGGTACACCGTGACCGGGGTTTTGGGAGAAGCACGTAACACTTACTTCGACCAGTGTTAAGCTGTGCTTGAAGCTGTTGTCCTGTGAGCCGCCTATCACGCAAGCTGTTGACTCTCAGAAACTTGTCTTCTGATTCTGGTGTGGCTTTGGGTCTGCCAGACCTCTTCCTGTCAGAGTTTCCTCCAGTTTCCAATATACTACTTCCTGCAGTGCAATATTGTCCAAATAATGCTTCAGAGGGTGTAATAACAGTCTGTTCCAATACTGGTTTTATACAGACAGGGGGTTTGTAATCAAGTAATCAGCAGAGGTTGGGACACCTGTAGAAATTGTTTGCATCAACTTTCAAGGCTTAATTTACTTACATTGCTGCAGAACAGCTGTAAGTTGTTAACCCATTACTTGTTCCCTGAAGAAGGCCTTTTTTACAATACATCTTTCACTCCCTCTCTCTGTTCTCTTCACACTCTCTTTTGCTCAAGGTCATCTGCCATCTGCTTGGAAATCTGACAACATCACCGCTTTGCACCAAAAAGGTGCAAAAACAGATCACAGCAACTACAGACCAATCAGCCTTCTCTCAATTATCAGTAAAGTCATGGAATCCATCATTGCTTCAGATATGAAATCTTTCCTTTTCTCCAATGGCTTGATCTCTGATCATCAATTTGGTTTCAGACCTGGTCACACTACTCTGGACATGCTGCTACTGCTTTCTCAGCAATGGATGGAGGTCCTCAATGCCAAACAGGAAATTAGAGCTGTCTCCCTTGACATATCACGTGCCTTCGATACGGTCTGGCACCCCGCTCTGCTCACCAAACTCTCCTCTGTTGGTATCCATGGAAATCTCCACGCATGGCTGGCGGACTTCCTCTCTAGTCGTAGTCAACGCGTGGCCCTGAATGGGTTTCTCTCATCTCCTCTGCCTGTTCCGGCTGGAGTTCCCCAAGGCAGTGTTCTGGGCCCTGTGCTTTTTCTGGTCTTCATCAATGATCTCTCCGACTCTCTTGAAAATCCTCTCTATCTCTTTGCTGATGACTCTACTCTCTGTCGCTCCATTCTTCATCCCTCAGATCGGCAGTCTGCAGCCTCCTCACTCTCTGCAGACCTGGACAAAATCACAGACTGGGCAAACAAGTGGAACATGTCTTTCAATCCTGACAAATCTCACACTCTTACGATGTCTCTCCGAAAAGACCGACTGGACAACCCTCCCATCTACTTTCTGAATAATCCTCTCCAAGAAGTTCTGTCACTCAAACTTTTGGGTCTCACTATCTGCCATGATCTTTCCTGGGAAAACCACATTTCAAATCTGGCCTCCAAAGCCAGTCGCCGACTGGGCATCCTCCGTCGTGCGAAGTCCTTCCTTGGCACACCTGAGCTCCTCACCACGTACAAGGCGTCCATCCACAGCTCAATGGAATACTGCTCTCCCCTCTGGGCTGGTGCTCCTGCCTCACACCTAGCTCGTCTTCACGCTGTTGAAAGCAAAGCATTCAGAATCATTGGAATCTCCCGCGATGAAGCTAACTCCAAGGGCCTCTCACTCACTCACCGCAGGCAGGTTGGTGGTCTTTCCGTCTTCTACCGACTCCTCTCTGGCCTTGCGCCCCCCCAGCTCTCTCTGGGCTCTGTCCCGCAAATATTCCTACAGGTCGCACAAGATCTGCCTGCAACCCTCTTATGGTTAAACTGCCAAAATCAAGACTCTCTGCTCACCTTCACTCCTTCATTCCTCTTTTCTCCCGCCTCTGGAACAAACTCCCTCACTCTCTTCAATCCCACTCCACCCTCCAGGTCTTTAAAACAGCTGTTCACCACCATCTCTTATCTTCCCCAATCCAAAACCTTGATCTTTTCTATCCCCGATAATTTCACCTCAATTCCACTTTTTGAAATACCAACTTCTGTCCTGGAAGTCCTTGGTGTCCTTGTGTTTTATACTTCTCCCACCCCCCCCCCCCTTCTCACGCCTCCTCCCCCTAAGGCTTCTCCCTCCCACACATCTCCCTGCTCTTAAATGTTGTGTGCTCTCAAGTGTTTGTGTGCTTCCCATTCTCTTGTCTTCCGCTCCCTCTTTTTATATATTTTGTTTGTCTGGTTGATTTGTTTGTGAAGTAAATGTTAGCTCTTTCACGAGCCTCGATTCAGTATACAAAACAAAACAAAACAAAACAAAAAAACTCTGCAATTTACATTATTTTCCCGTTTTTGCTTACCTAAACTTTTTTTTAACCTCGAGCAGTTTACTGCTTACCTTCGTACCATTTCAGGTTATTCACTGAACAATAAAGTGCGTAAATTTCAATAAAAACTGGAAAAATTGAGGTGTTCTAAAACTTTTGACCGGTAGTGTATGTAGTCCGGGTAACTACATTTGACCATAATATAATTTAACGACTTTAAATTACACTTCGGTGAACTTCTAACTTTCTGTACATTTGAAGACGGAACACGTATCATGAAAGAAAATTACGCTTTGATTACAAAAAATGCAGAGATAAGACAATAATCTTGGAGGCAATGAATGTTGATACTACAAAATATAAAATATGACCACTGGACCATTAGCTTATCTGGGCACCTGCCTAATGTTGTAACCCAAATTTGGTAGCAATCTGACTGGTGGGTCGGGGGGAAAATATTTTTGAAGGAATTTACTAACTCTCCCATTTTGACACATCCGATTACGTGACCGGAACGAGCTTTGCAATTCCCGTTACCAGTCGGGAGCGAAACATTGCTGTCAAATTTCAGCCGGATTGGCCCAGCGGGTTGCCTGGAAAAGTTTAAATAGGAGACAGACAGACAGACGGACGGACGGACGGTGCACGATGACAATACCTTATCTAGAATTCAAATTCCAGACAAGCTTAAAAAAAGTATATATATATACACTATACAGGGTGTTTCAAAAAGATTGATACAACTTTGACTTCCCGCCATTTCTTTGTTTTTTGACCTATACCGTTTTCCTTTTCAGGGTTTGGTGGTGTTATCGTGGTATTTGTTCCCTGGGATTTCGAGCTCCGTAGCTGAGCTATCCCATTGACAGTGGAGCAGAAGACAAAAGTGGTGGCTCTGTGGTATGAGACTAAATCATATGTAGACACCCACCGGAGGTTCTGCTGGGAATAAGACCTCAGAACACGTGATGGACCCACAAATTGTGCCATTCAACATATTGTGAAACATTTTGAGCACAAGGGTACAGTGCACAACCAGAGCAAGGGCAACAATGGCAGGCCAGCATCAGTAACCAAGAGTCAAGCCAACATGTACGCCGTGCGGGATTCTGCAGTTGACAGTCCCAAGAAGTCCCACCACCGGTGCTCCCAGGAGCTGGGCATCAAACCAACATCAGTCTGGGGTATCCTCACTAAGGAATTGAAGCTTTTCCCATACATCATCGATATTAGACATAAACTGAGTCAGGATGACATGAGAAGGAGTCTTGATATGTGCAATTGGCTCAGTGACAGGATGGAGCGGTACCCAAACTGGATCAACCTGATGCGATTCAGTGATGAAGCCCATTTCCACTTGAACGGTGCCATCAACAACCACAACAACATTTTCTGGGGGGCAGAACCACCTGAGGATATCACTGAGAGATACCTGAAAAGGCCGAAGGTGACATCGAGAACGTCCATTACAAGGATTTTGCGTAAATGCCAATTACAGACGTTTGGCCCTTATTAACTCCAGCAGTGACTTCCTGCAATAGCAATCAGTTGTAGAAAATACCATGCCATAGGTTTTCAAGAAATGTTTGGTGCAGGATAGTACCTTTCTAGTAGATACACTGGATGCATCATCCACATGGACCCTTACAAAAAGAGAGAAGAGAACCACATGCAATTGAAAGCTGTTGAGAAATTTGTTAGAGAATGAAATGGGATGATTTTATAAGAAACCACAATGGCACCCTGTGTACCTCCGCAACGGTGAACAGTTGACGTTTCGCAACCCACCGATAGGCCTGATCTGGATCCGGACCTGAACCAAAATCTAATCGAATCATCCTTCTCACACATCCAACCTGTCCACCAAGTTTCGTCCGAGTACGACCACAACTTTTTTTAGATACCCTGCAAAATAATACATCCACTGGACCATTATTTGGTTGTGAGGCTCCTGCCTCACACCTAGCTCGGCTTCACGCTGTTGAAACCAAAGCTTTCAGAATCATTGAAATCTCTCGCGATGAAGCTATCTCTGAGGGCCTTTCACTCACTCACCGCAGGCAGGTAGGTGGTCTTTCTGTCTTCTACCGACTCCTATCCGGCTTTGCTCCCCAGCTCTCTCTGTGCTCTGTCCCCCAAATATTCCTACAGGTCGCACAAGATCTGCCAGCAACCCTCTTATGGTTAAACTGCCGAAATCTCGGCTCTCTGCTCACCTTCACTCTTTCATTCCTCTTTTCTCCCGCCTCTGGAACAAACTCCCACACTCCCTTCAATCCCACTCCTCCCTCCAGGTCTTTAAAACAGCTGTTCACCACCATCTCTTATCTTCCCCCATCCAAAACCTTGATCTTTTCTACCCCCACTAATTCACCCCAGATCCACCTTGTTTGAAATTCCAACTTCTTTCCTGGAAGTCCTGGCAGTGTCCATATGTTTTATACCTCTCTCACCCGCCCCTTCCCATGCCCCCCCCCCCCAAAGCCCTCGCCCTCTCTCAGATCTCTCGATGTCTCCATGTCTCTCGGTCCCTGCTCTCAAATGTTGTTTGTGTCCTTCCCCCTCTCTCCCCATCTTGTCTACCGCTCCCGATGTTATACGTTTTATGTGTCGGTTTGTCGTTCTGTGTGATTAATGTTCGCTCTTTCACGAGCCTCGATCTTGTATACAAAAAAAAAAAGAAAAAAAATCGGTTTCAGCCCTATTACTCAATGGTGAAGAATCACTTAAACAATTCTCGGATCTGCATCTTTTTTTTTCTTTCTTTTTTTTGATCTGGAATCAAATCTTCACCAAAATTGAATCAACTCTTCCTTGTCACACCAAGTTTCGTCGAAATTCGTCCATAACTTTTTGAGATATCCTGCTCACAGACAGATAGGCAGACAGACAGGGTGTGGTGACGGGGGTAGCAACAGAGAAAGTCAGTGTGAGGACAAAATAACAATATGGAAGCAAATCGGGGAGATGGATCTAATATAAGCTGGAATTAATACGACAGGAGCACAACATTCAGCATTCTAGCCCAAGATAGGAAAGGGTTAAAGCTGTGCGTGGTTTGGGAGGGAAGATAAAGAAAACGATACGAAACAAATCAGACTTTAATCCCACTATTAATTTACAATTGGTCACTGGTTTAGACACCAATACAATTTTTTTATTACAGATTCGAAGCATCAAAAAACTACAAATATCAAAGTTTCAAATGGAGCATTTCAATTGCATCAGATGCGTCAATAAATGCGAATTGTTGCTCCCAGCTTGCCGGCTCGATGACAGAAGACGCCATTTGCATTTTTGCCAGCCCCATCCCCACCCCGTTTAGAATCCAGCGCGGGCAACTTGCGAGCATCATAACGGGGATTCGGGATGAAAAAGGTGGATATAAGACAATCCGAAGAACAAGAAAGTTTGACGCAGAAGGCCATTTGGCCCATCATGCCTGCGTTACACCATCGCCACATTGCGAAAAATCCGTCAGCGTTCGTCTTCTCCGCACAGCAGCCGGAAGACAACGAGTTCGATCTCTGTCGCTATCCGAGCGCTTGTCTGAGTGCGCAGATGTACAGCAGCGCCACCTCGAGCGTGTCTTTTCGGGACAGAGCGCGCTTTCCATCACCGCGCGGAACGACGCTGCGCAGCTTCTCGAACGCCGCATTCATAGTGCGCATGCGCCGCCGCTCGCGCGTGTTCGCAGCCAATCGGCGGCCGTTGCGCTCGCCGCGTTTCTCCTCGCCAAGCACCGCCCCTCCAGGGAGAGTCGCGCGTGTTCCCGCGGAGCCCCGTTCGCAGGTACAACCGCGACGCCAAATAAAATGTCCACGCACACAACGACAAGCCGCGGTTCTGTCCATCATGGCTCTCGGTCCTTCCTCGATATTGTCATTCGTTTCGAGCGCGACGTCCACGTCTCCCTCTGCACGTCGGTCATCCGGTACCAAGGTGGGGGCGATCTGCACGGACGTCCTCGGGTCCACGTCTCCGGGAACCTCTGATAAGTTCGAGTCCTCCGCTGCACCGGCGCACGTGGACGGATGCACGACGCGCAGCAATGCAGAGCACATTTCTCCTGCGGACAGGTTAGACACGAGATGGAATTATACCTGGAGCCATTCCCGCTATCTATTCAACTGCGGTAAAATCACGTGGTGCGATGTACCGTGTACGTCGGAACAGCTCACTTTGGGCCAGGGTCGTGCGATATCCAATCACAGCAACTACCCCTCCGGTAGAGTAGCGTGCGCACCCCAGAGCCCTCTATAGGTATATATAACGTTACAGTAAATGAGGGCGGGGATTGGTTCAAGTTCGTACCTGTAATCCGTGCGCAGCGCGGTGAGTGCTGGTCCTTGGACAACACCAGCATAGACACACCTCAATACAAAGACCAGAATCCCCATTGCTCTTTAGTCTGCGCAATAATAAATAAATTCCAACATTTGTGAAAATTAAATATTCCATGGTAGGATTTTTGAATCGATTATTTATTAATTATGATGAAAACATTTCCTCATTAATCACATGATGTAACTTGTGTAATGAGAAATAAATAAATAAATAATTGACGGCATATCCCTTGGACATCCGAGAACATTTTGAACGCCCCTCTGAAGGTGAGACACTGACGGACACATCATACATGTTTCATGTTTACAAACATCTTTGTGAGCTCGGACGAGACAGGATGATAGCTTTCGGAGTCTGGACGCAGATGTTGCAGTCTTTTTTTTTTTCTTTTTTTTTGTATACAGAATCGAGGCTCGTGAAAGAGCTACCATTTATCACACAAAAAAATCAGACAGACACACAAAGTATATAATAAGAGGAGCGGTAGACAAGATGGGGAGAGAATGGGAAGCACACAAGCACAACATTTGAGAGCAGGGACATCGGGAGAACTGTGGGCCGGAACGCGACCATGACGACGCGGCCTCGCACACACTCCAAAAACAAACGAACAAACTTATTTTGTTTTGTTTTTCCCCCTTGCAGTAGCTTTGCTTGCCTTGAAGCGCAAGAAGCGCTTGGAGAAACATCTTCAACAAATTGACGGGGC
Organism: Myxine glutinosa; assembly: GCF_964187855.1. Classification (NCBI taxonomy): domain Eukaryota; kingdom Metazoa; phylum Chordata; class Myxini; order Myxiniformes; family Myxinidae; genus Myxine; species Myxine glutinosa. Next base: position 143,604,611 of record NC_136268.1, on the reverse strand, counting down.
CCTTTCGACAATTGAATTTCAACGCGAGTCCTTGGAGAATGCGAGCCTGAACACGGAGGTGCTTCGCTCCATGGGGTTTGCTGCCAAGGCTTTGGAGAAAGTCCACAAGGATATGTGCGTATGGAAATGGATATGTTTTGGCGTTATGGAGGAAAAACACACACGGATTTTATTATCTTTTTGCTCTCGCATGCACGGATATTGATAAAGTCGATGAGATAATGGATAATATACAAGAACAGCAGGAAATGGGGCAGGAAATCTCTGATGCCATCTCTCGGGCAGTTGGCTTTGCACAAAAGATAGATAAGTTGTGGCATTTTTCAACTTTCACCTTTTGTGTATTAATTCTGACATGTTTTATTAGTTATTACCTGAGAGATCGGATCTCGCGAGATCTCGGAGACGGTGGGAGGGATTTTTGAAGCTCCACACGGTCTCCACGTTTTTCGAAGTTAAGTCTGTTCACAATTGTATTTTGTCGAAACTGTATTTATCTTTCGGTGTGTGAAGTTATTGTGTGCAACTTTGGTTGTTTCTCGGTGTTTATCTTTCATAAATTGATCGTCTGTTTGCCGTGTCGTGTCTTGAGGCCTTGTACAGTGTGCACTGTACAACCTTGAGGCTTTGTTTTTCTCTCAGCGGTCCGTCGTTTGTGATCCAATAACTTTCGTTCTCTGTATTCCCAGGCTTTTCACCCATAGCCTACTTCCTTGTGTAAATCTCAACTCAAAAAAAAAAAACAAAAAAAAAAAACAACATTTCCTTCTCTGTTCTCATTCGTTTATTCATTCTTATTCATTCGTTCGTTCTTCGACCACGTGTTTCTCCCCCATTTCCCCAGATAGTTTTCACTCATTAACCTTCAATGTTTACACTTTCCCCTCAAGTTATGTATTCCGTCATATTTTATAACACCTTTTTCTTCTTCTTCTTTAAAAGGCTGCTTTCGACTTGCTCACCAAATCAATTCATCCCAAAAAAAATATCCATCTCCTATAGTGCCTTTTTTCTACATTCCCTAAACTCTCCTGCACTCCATCCTCCATCCAGCGTCCTTAAACGTATTTTTAACTCGAAGGTCACAAGAAACTCATTTTGCAATAAATGTTCGTTTCCCATAAATCGTACACTTTCAAAAATCCAATCTCACCCCTCCCCTCCAAATCTTCCCCATAACCCCTCCCCTCCAAATCTTCCCCATCACCCCTCCCCTCCAAATCTTCCCCATCACCCATCCCTTTCAAATCTCCCCCCTTGCCCCCTCCCTCCTAAACTACCCCCTCACCCCTCCCCGCCAAGACGCCCCCTCGCCCCTCCCCTCCTAGACTCCTGCCTCACCCCTCCCCTCCAAATCTCCCCCATATCCCATCCCTTTCAAATCCCTCCCCTTGTCCCTTCCCTCCCAAACTCCCCCCTCACCCCTCCCCTTCAAATCTCCCCACCCTCATTGCTTCTCAATTTCCCCCCTCTCACTCCCCCTCCTCAAAGCGTCCTCCCCGCTTCTTCCCCCTTCAAACTCTCACCTCCATCTCCCCCAACCTTCTGCCTCGCTCTTCCCCCTCCTCAAATAACACCTCATTGTGGCTCACCCAATCACCATCAAACCTTTTGTCCGCCCCATCCTTCCCTTTCTCCGAGCTATTCTGAAATCTCTGACACACCTTCAACAGCTCTCCCTATCTCTTCCACCTCTTCCACATCTTACCCTACCCCTCCTCCCCCCTGTTCTGTATCTGATGCTCCCCCTTCCTCTTCATTAACGGTATGGACCTCAAACATCCGGGGCCTTCGTTCAAACTTAACTGATCTCTCCATACAGGTTGCTTCTGTCAAACCAGACGTGATCTGCTTAACAGAAACTTTCCTCCTTTATGATGTCTCTGATTCCATAGTATCTCTCCCGGGCTACTCCCTCCTCCGGTATGATAGACCTGAGCCTCGTCCTGGAGGCGGGGTTGCTATCTTTATCAAAAACTCTCTTCCTCACTCGCCCTGCACTGCACTCTCTCCACCTCACCCCCAGGAATACCTCTGGCTACGGCTTCCCCTTCGCTCCCACCTCTTGTTCATATGTGTGTTGTACCGTCCACCAAACAGTGATGACTCCATCTACATCTCGCTGTCTGAACATATGGACCAACTTCTATCTACTCATCCCAACTCTCTCTTCCTCATATGTGGTGATTTCAATTGTCACCATGCCAGTTGGCTGGGTGTGGGTACCTCTCTCACCAGCCATGGCTCTTCAGCAAAGGACTTCTGCGACTCACTGGGACTGACACAATCTGTCAATTTCCCGACCCGGATCTCAGTCAACGGAACATCTTCTCTTCTGGACTTGGTTATGACTAACTTCCCTGAAAATGTCTGCTGCTCTTCTTCTGCTCCGATCGGATCATCTGATCATGTCCTTGTTAAAGTGGACATCTCTCTGACCATCCTCAGGGAGCCTGCTCAGCGTCGACGAGTCTGGCATTTCACTCAGGCCAACTGGCACGGTCTTCAAGCAGCCATCAATCATCTGGACTGGTCTCCCATCTCTACCACCTCTGACATCAACTCATCCTGGGAATTCTTCCAAAGTAAATTGCTCTCTCTCATGCACAGATTTATCCCATCTCGTCTTCAGTTGTCATACCCTTCCTCCCGTCCATGGTACACGGAATCTTGTGGTGAGGCTGTTGCCCAGAAACAACTTGCCTTCGTCTCCTGGAAAGCAAATCCAACGGAAGGAAATCTCATTTCCTTTCACAAAGCCCGAAACAAGTGTGTGTCCACCCTCAGGAGAGCCAGGAAACAATATCTCTCCATTCTCAAGACCGAAATCTCTTATCTGTCTCCCTCTTCCAAATCCTGGTGGCGTCTGGTCAAATCCGTTTCTGGTGTTTGTTCCCCCTCCATCCCCTCCCTTACCTCAAACGGCTACACAGCTGACTCCGCACGTGAAAAAGCTGAATGCCTCAACTCTGTGTTTGCCTCTAAATCTTGTGTCCCAAACCCATCCCTCTCTGTACCCACCATACCCAGTCGTACCCTGCTGCTCCTGGACTCCGTGTCCTTTCCTCCTGACAAGGTGGAAAAGTTTCTGTCAACCCTCGACTCTGATTCTGCAACTGGACCCGACGGCATCAGCCCACGGGTCCTAAAATCCTGCTCTGCTGCTCTATCTCACCCTCTCTCTGTTCTCTTCACCCTCTCTTTTGCTCAAGGTCAACTGCCATCTGCTTGGAAATCAGCCAACATCACCGCTTTGCACAAAAAAGGTGCAAAAACAGATCCTAGCAACTACAGACCAATCAGCCTTCTCCCAATTATCAGCAAAGTCATGGAATCCATCATTGCTTCGGATATGAAATCTTTCCTCTTCTCCAATGGCTTGATCTCTGATCATCAATTTGGTTTCAGACCAGGTCACTCTACTCTGGACATGCTGCTTCTGCTGTCTCAACAATGGATGGAGGTCCTCAATGCCAAACAGGAAATTAGAGCTGTCTCCCTCGACATATCACGTGCCTTCGACACGGTCTGGCACCCCGCTCTGCTCACCAAACTCTCCTCCTTTGGTATCCATGGAAATCTCCACGCATGGCTGGCGGACTTCCTCTCTAGTCGTCGTCAACGTGTGGCCCTGAATGGGTTTCTCTCATCTCCTCTTCCTGTTCAGGCTGGAGTTCCCCAAGGCAGTGTTCTGGGCCCCGTGCTTTTTCTGGTCTTCATCAATGATCTCTCTGACTCTCTCGAAAATCCTCTCTATCTCTTTGCTGATGACTCCACTCTCTGCCGCTCCATTCCTCTTCCCTCAGATCGGCAGTCTGCTGCCTCCTCACTCTCTGAAGACCTGGACAAAATCACAGACTGGTCAAACAAGTGGAACATGTCTTTCAATCCTGACAAATCTCACACTCTTACTATGTCTCTCCGAAAAGATCGACTGGACAACCCTCCCATCTACTTTCTCAACAATCCTCTCCAAGAAGTTCTGTCGCTCAAGATTTTGGGTCTCACTATCTGCCATGATCTTTCTTGGGAAAACCACATTTCCAAGCTGGCCTCCAAAGCCAGTCGCCGACTGGGCATCCTCCGTCGTGCGAAGTCCTTCCTCGGCACACCTGAGCTCCTCACCACATACAAGGCTTTCATCCGCAGCTCAATGGAATACTGTTCTCCCCTATGGGCCGGTGCTCCTGCCTCACACCTAGCTCGGCTTCACGCTGTTGAAACCAAAGCTTTCAGAATTATTGGAATCTCCCGCGATGAAGCTATCTCTGAGGGCCTTTCACTCACTCACCGCAGGCAGGTAGGTGGTCTTTCTGTCTTCTACCGACTCCTCTCCGGCCTTGCACCCCCAGCTCTCTCTGTGCTCTGTCCCCCAAATATTCCTACAGGTCGCACAAGATCTGCCAGCAACCCTCTGATGGTTAAACTGCCGAAATCTCGGCTCTCTGCTCACCTTCACTCTTTCATTCCTCTTTTCTCCCGCCTCTGGAACAAACTCCCTCACTCCCTTCAATCCCACTCCTCCCTCCAGGTCTTTAAAACAGCTGTTCACCACCATCTCTTATCTTCCCCCATCCAAAACCTTGATCTTTTCTACCCCCGCTAATTCACCCCAGATCCACCTTGTTTGAAATTCCAACTTCTTTCCTGGAAGTCCTGGCAGTGTCCATATGTTTTATACCTCTCCCACCGCCCCCTTCCCATGCCCCCCCCCCCCCCAAAGCCCTCGCCCTCTCTCAGATCTCTCGATGTCTCCATGTCTCTCGGTCCCTGCTCTCAAATGTTGTGTTTGTGTCCTTCCCCCTCTCTCCCCATCTTGTCTACCGCTCCCGATGTTATATGTTTTATGTGTCGGTTTGTCTTTCTGTGTGATTAATGTTCGCTTTTTCACGAGCCTCGATCTTGTATACAAAACAAAACAAAACAAAAAAAAAAAAAAAAAAAAAAAAAAAAAAAAAAAAAAGTGGAGAGGACTTATGATTTTCGTATGTAAAATTTGGTATGTAGTTTTCTTGGGTCTTGAGACAGAAAGCAAGACCAATTGGTTGGTTTAGGAATCACTAATCATGGATCCCAGCATGGCATACCACAACCTGTACATCGGGGGGCATTCCGTATAATAAGTGAACGAGACGATCAACCCGTGTGTCCACAATCGAAAACCACTAAAGACCATGGACATAATTAACGAAAATATCTAACATCGACTACGAGATCTAACATCGCAAGCTTGTGAATTAATACTAGTCACGTTTAACATTCCATCACCACCGCCAATGAAGCAACAAGGTTACCATTGATGCATTGTAAAAAGTGGCATAAGCACTGGAACAGTGATGCCGTTATGGATGTGGCAATCCTACATAAACACCTGTAATCGTGGTGTAGAGTTTCCTGCACAAACATCTGGAATCGTGGTGTAGAGTTTCCTGCACAAACATCTGGAATTATGGTGTGGATTATCCTGCACAAACACCTGGAATTGTGTTGTGAAGCATCCTGCACAAACATCTGGAATTGTGGTGTGAAGCATCCTGCACAAACATCTGGAATCGTGGTGTGGCGCATCCTGCCCAAACATCTGGAATCATGGCATGGAGCGTCCTGCACAAACATCTGGAATCATGGTGTGGAGCGTCCTGCACAAACATCTGGAATCATGGGGTGGAGTTTCCTGCACAAACATCTGGAATCGTGGTGTAGAGTTTCCTGCACAAACATCTGGAATTATGGTGTGGATTGTCCTGCACAAACATCTGGAATTGTGGTGTGAAGCATCCTGCACAAACATCTGGAATTGTGGTGTGAAGCACCCTGCACAAACATCTGGAATCGTGGTGTGGCGCCTCCTGCACAAACATCTGGAATCATGGCATGGAGCGTCCTGCACAAACATCTGGAATCATGGTGTGGAGCATTCTGCACAAACATCTGAATTGTGGGGTGGAGTGTCCTGCACAAACATCTGGAATCGTGGTGTGGAGCATCCTGCACAAACATCTGGAATCGTTGTGTGGAGCGTCCTGCACAAACATCTGAATTATGGAGTGGAGTGTCCTGCACAAACATCTGGAATCGTGGTGTGGAGCATCCTGCACAAACATCTGGCATCATGGTGTGGAGCATCCTGCACAAACATCTGGCATCATGGTGTGGAGCATCCTGCACAAACATCTGGAATCATGGAGTGGAGCATCCTGCACAAACATTTCGAATCGTGGTGTGGAACGTCCTGCACAAACATCTGGAATCGTTGTGTGGAGCATCCTGCACAAACATCTGGAATCGTGTGGAGTGTCCTGCACAAACTTCTGGAATCATGGTGTGGAGCATTCTGCACAAACATCTGGAATCATGATGTGAAGCATCCTGCACAAACATCTGCAATCATGGTGTGGTGCATCCTGCACAAACATCTGGAATCATGGTGTGGAGCGTCCTGCACAAACATCTGGAATAATGGTGTGGAGCGTCTTGCACAAACATCTGGAATCATGATGTGGAGCATCCTGCACAAACATCTGGAATTTTGGTGTGAAGTGTTCTGCACAAACACCTGGAATAATGGTGTGGAGCATTCTGCACAAACATCTGGAATTGTGGTGTGGAGTGTCCTGCACAAACAGCTGGAATTGTAGTGTGGGGAATCATCTTGTATGAACATCTGGAATCACCATGTGGAGCGTCTCCTGCACCAACATCTGGAATCGTGGTGTGTGGAAACATCTTGAATCAACCTCGATAGCCATGGTGAAGACTACCTGCGTAATAGAAAGTAAACTCGAAATTAGAACGAACATGGGTAAGTTGGTTTTTACCGGGCAACACCCACCGTCCACCATACAGGGGCCTTCAATGACCTCACTATTTTCAGTCAGCTGTGGTGGGGTGCTGGAAATTGTCTTTATCTTGAGAGGGGCAGGGTGCACTTGTGTGTTTATGGGCTTGTCCCTTCCATAAAATAAATATCCCCATGGCAGACTGACGGTTATTTTCCCATGGTTTATGAGAAGATTTAAAAAACCATTACCTGAGTTCAAGGCCAAACCCCTGTTCAGCCTCTTATAGGGGATGAGGAGCACAACCCCATGAGACCTTAAAGTTCTGATATATCGTACCAAATTTGGTCCATGTTGGTCATGTAGTTTGTGAAGAAAATGAGTTTTAGCGAATATGAGGGATTAGTCGAGGGAGCCCGTGGCCCCCTTTACAGGGCAGACCGTATGGTTATGGGGAAAACAACTTAAGGTTAGGGCATGGTCACGATGCCATCTTGAAGACGCTAAACGAGACATCTTGTTCAAGATATTAGACAGTCATCTTGAAAAGCCCTTTCTTTCAAGACACTAAAGAGCCATCTTGAAAAGCCCTCTCGTTCAAGACACAAAACATCCATCTTGAAAAGCCCTTTCTTTCAAGACACTAAACAGCCATCTTGAAAAGACCTCTCGTTCAAGATACTAAACAGCCATCTTGAAAAGACCTCTTGTTCAAGATACTAAACAGCCACCTTGAAAAGACCTCTCGTTCAAGACACTAAACAGCCACCTTGAAAAGACCTCTCGTTCAAGACACTAAACAGCCATCTTGAAAAGACCTTTCTTTCAAGATACTAAACAGCCATCTTGAAAAGACCTCTTGTTCAAGACACTAAACAGCCATCTTGAAAAGACCTCTCGTTCAAGACACTAAACAGCCATCTTGAAAAGACCTTTCTTTCAAGATACTAAACAGCCATCTGAAAAGACCTCTCGTTCAAGATACTAAACAGCCATCTTGAAAAGACCTCTCGTTCAAGATACTAAACAGCCACCTTGAAAAGACCTCTCGTTCAAGACACTAAACAGCCATCTTGAAAAGACCTCTCGTTCAAGATACTAAACAGCCATCTTGAAAAGACCTCTCGTTCAAGATACTAAACAGCCATCTGGAAAAGACCTCTCGTTCAAGATACTAAACAGCCATCTTGAAAAGCCCTCTCGTTCAAGATACTAAACAGCCATCTTGAATAGACCTCTCGTTCAAGACACTTGTGTGCAGTGATAAATGCTTAAATGGGAAAAACGATTACTGTATAGTGTGTGAGGAATACTTCATTGAGTATCGGGCGGTGCTGGAGCGCTCCAGCCACCATTTTAAAGTGGCAGTCTAGAACTGCCACTTTAAAACTGCTGGCAGTGATGACCAGTTTACTCGCACCCACTTTTGATGCAACCCCACTGTTGATACAACCCCACTTTTGATACAACCCCACTTGTGATACAACCCCACTTGTGATACAACCCCACTTTCATTGGACATGCTTTGACACAACCCCCTTGGATACAACCCCGACACACACACACACACACACACACACACACACACACACACAAACACACACACACACATCCCCCCTACCCCCTCCCACACACACACCCACACCCCTCCCCCCACACGCACACCCCTCCAAACACACACACACACACCCACACATCCCTCACCCCCACACACACACACACATCCCTCCCCCCCCACACACACACACATCCCCCCTACACACACACACACACACACACACACATGCACACACACAACACACACACATACACACATCCCACCTACCCCCACCCACACCCCTCCCCCCAAACACACACACACACACACACACACACAACCAACCCACCCCCCACCCCCCCACCTACACACACACACACATCCCTCCACCCCCCCCTCCCCCACACACACACATCCCCCCGACACACACACACACACACACACACACACACCCCACCCCTAACACACACACACCCCTCCAAACACACACACACACACACACACCCCAACCCCCAACACACACACACACACACATACACACACACACACCCCACCCTAACACACAGAGAAACACACGCATACATCCCCCCACCCCCAACACACACACACACACACACACATCCCCCACCCCTAACACACACACAAACACATGCACACATCCCCCCACCGCCCCCAACCCTAACACACATGCACACACACAAACACCCCCACACCCCTCCCCCCACACGAACACCCCTCCACACATACACCCCTCTGCACACACACATATCCACCCGCCCCCCTCACACCCACACACACATACACACACACGCACATCCACACACACACACACATCTCCCCACCCCACTCCCAACACACACACACGCACACCCCCCACACCCACACACATCCCCCCACACATATCACTACACACACACACACACATCCCCCCCCCCCCCCCACACACAGCCACACACACACACACACACACACACACACACACCCCTCCACACATACACACACAAACACACACACACACAAACACACACACACACACACACACATCCAACCCCCCTCCTCCACACGCACACCCCAACCCCCCCCCCCCACATACACACATATCCCCCCCCCCAACCCACACACACACACACACACACAGACATCCACACACACGCACATCCATACACACACACAAACACACACACATCCCCCCCCACCCCATCCATTTAAAAAAATATTTTCGTTTAATTAACGATAGCTACCACCCGTGGAAGAACGTCCTGCCGTGGCATGACGTCATCCGTGGCCCGTGCCGTATGTCAGCGGAAGAACGAAGTATCCCGTCGATCGAACTTGGTCAAATTTTTCATGATTGTCACCAAATTTGTTGTGGTATTTTGTTAACTCATCCGAGGCAATACGACAATCGAAATCCGATTTGAAATCGGAGCCAAATTGACGCCGCAAGGTGTGCCTGCACGTGTGGATATTTTACCTGTGGAAGATTCACTTTGGAAATACGATCCAATTAAAATGTTAGATTTTGGATAACTTCGTCATTTTAAATCGGATTTCCACAAAATAAAGGTCACCATTGCTTGCAGATACCTCTCTTTCTCCTTAAAATTGAAGACAGGATGAACTTCAGAGCGAGAAATAAGCCGAGGCGGCGGAGAGTTTTACAATGTTATTTTCCAATGTAAATGACAATATCGTGTAGTTTTACGAAAATTAATCAGAATTTGCCCAGATTTGTTGCATTCGAATGTTAACACCCTCTAGCGACTGCCAAATCCGAAGACAATTTAATTTCGAGCTGCCCTTAGCTCGTGAGGTGGTTATGTCACATGGCCTGGTCAAAAAAAAGTGTTGTGGTTCTTCTTCTTCAGGCAATAACAACTTCTAGTTTCCAGACCGTACATCCAATCATCTTGAGATTTTGCACACTTGTTACTCTTCATGACTTCTACTAGAGTATGAAGTTTCACGTCGATCAATAAAGCGATTCAAGAGATATCCAATAAAATAAAATAAAAACTTTAGTTAACGATATCTGCCAAACCACGTGACCTATCGCAAATTCTAAAATGACATTTTAGTACACCGACATGCTGAACAGATCTGTGAATTTTCTCCTCGATTGGATCAAAAATGAGGGAGGAGCTAGGTTTTAAAGGTTCATGCTTAAAAACGTCATAACTCTGAAACCATGTGTCGGATGATGTCGCCCTCGCTGACTTTTTTGTTCGTCATGGGCATGCGATTCTGCTTGCAAAGTTTGGCCTCGATTTGTTCAGCCGTTGCAGAGAAAAAGGGGTTTTCGTGTTTTCACGAAAAACAAGATGGCGGCCGAACCACGTGACCTGCGACGTCATAATTACCATTCAAATATTCTACAGACCGAGTCACTCCTATGGTGAAAATTTTATCTCAATCGGCCCTATTATTGCAGAGAAAATGTTTTTTAAAGGAAATTAAAACTTAAAATGGCAATAGCACTGGGAGATGTGGCCTGGGGGGACAACATGGTGTGTTTCTTCTTCTTTCAACAATAAAGACTTATAGCTTCGCGACCGTACATCCAATCATCTTGAAATTTTGCACACGTGTTCCACTTGATGAGAGCTACATTGCATTAAAAATTCAAGTCGATCCATGCAGTGGTTCAAGAGTTACAAGCTTTGTAAAATATAAATTTCCATTATTTATTGCGGCCAAACCATGTGACTTATCAAAACGTCTCAAGTAACGATGAAACATCCCCCCATGAGGAACATTTGTGTAAAGTTTCCACTCGATATCTCCACAAATTATGGAGGTGATTCCATTTCTAGTTTGAAATTTTAAAACGTCATAACTCTGAAACCACGTGTCGGATGACGTCGTGCTCGCTGACCTTTTTGTTCGTCATGGGTATGCGAATACGCATGCCAAGTTTGGGCTCGATCCGTTCAGCCGTTGCGGAGAAAAATGGTTTTTTGTGTTTTTTCACGAAAAACAAGATGGCGGCCGAACCATGTGACGTATGACTTCGAAATGTTTTGCAATCTGAGTTTTTTGGGCGGTGCTGGAGCCACCGGAAGCGCTCCAGCCACCATATTCCTCCTCCCACAACACAAAAAAATCCCGTTTGCGTCAATACAAATACTTGCTTCAAGGTGCAGAGTTCCTACGAAAATTTCACCTTCCTACTTGATTTTAGTCCAATCCCGGGTTCCAAAAAAAGTATTGTTATAGTATTTATGAAATGCCATTGTGTGTTGCTTACTGTTGTAGCGACAGCGATGTTGTGATCAAAGAAGAAGAGGAATCCCATTTCATCGGTAAGTTACTAACAGTCCCATTTATTTGTTTTTGGGACTAATGGGAGAACAAGGATGGCAGACATTTGGCTTCAAAAGATGAGCTTCTCCTCCTATCCAGTTACTATAGAAATCAGTGACCTCACAGTTATTCGGCCCTCAACATATAAGACAACATAAATATTTTTCCAAGTAGCCTACTGCTGGTTTTTGAAAGTTCGAAGAAGGCAATTCGTGTTCTATAATGTTCGCATATATAATTAAATTGGCCTGGTCAAAAAAAAGTGTTGTGGTTCTTCTTCTTCAGGCAATAACAACTTCTAGTTTCCAGACCGTACATCCAATCATCTTGAGATTTTGCACACTTGTTACTCTTCATGACTTCTACTACAATATGAAGTTTCACGTCGATCAATAAAGCGATTCAAGAGATATCCAATAAAATAAAATAAAAACTTTAGTTAACGATATCTGCCAAACCACGTGACCTATCGCAAATTCTAAAATGACATTTTAGTACACCGACATGCTGAACAGATCTGTGAATTTTCTCCTCGATTGGATCAAAAATGAGGGAGGAGCTAGGTTTTAAAGGTTCATGCTTAAAAACGTCATAACTCTGAAACCATGTGTCGGATGATGTCGCCCTCGCTGACTTTTTTGTTCGTCATGGGCATGCGATTCTGCTTGCAAAGTTTGGCCTCGATTTGTTCAGCCGTTGCAGAGAAAAAGGGGTTTTCGTGTTTTCACGAAAAACAAGATGGCGGCCGAACCACGTGACCTGCGACGTCATAATTACCATTAAAATATTCTACAGACCGAGTCACTCCTATGGTGAAAATTTTATCTCAATCGGCCCTATTATTGCAGAAAAAATGTTTTTTAAAGGAAATTAAAACTTAAAATGGCAATAGCACTGGGAGATGTGGCCTGGGGGGACAACATGGTGTGTTTCTTCTTCTTTCAACAATAAAGACTTATAGCTTCGCGACCGTACATCCAATCATCTTGAAATTTTGCACACGTGTTCCACTTGATGAGAGCTACATTGCATTAAAAATTCAAGTCGATCCATGCAGTGGTTCAAGAGTTACAAGCTTTGTAAAATATAAATTTCCATTATTTATTGCGGCCAAACCATGTGACTTATCAAAACGTCTCAAGTAACGATGAAACATCCCCCCATGAGGAACATTTGTGTAAAGTTTCCACTCGATATCTCCACAAATTATGGAGGTGATTCCATTTCTAGTTTGAAATTTTAAAACGTCATAACTCTGAAACCACGTGTTGGATGACGTCGTGCTCGCTGACCTTTTTGTTCGTCATGGGTATGCGAATACGCATGCCAAGTTTGGGCTCGATCCGTTCAGCCGTTGCGGAGAAAAATGGTTTTTTGTGTTTTTTCACGAAAAACAAGATGGCGACCGAACCATGTGACGTATGACTTCGAAATGTTTTGCAATCTGAGTTTTTTGGGCGGTGCTGGAGCCACCGGAAGCGCTCCAGCCACCATATTCCTCCTCCCACAACACAAAAAAATCCCGTTTGCGTCAATACAAATACTTGCTTCAAGGTGCAGAGTTCCTACGAAAATTTCACCTTCCTACTTGATTTTAGTCCAATCCCGGGTTCAAAAAAAAGTATTGTTATAGTATTTATGAAATGCCATTGTGTGTTGCTTACTGTTGTAGCGACAGCGATGTTGTGATCAAAGAAGAAGAGGAATCCCATTTCATCGGTAAGTTACTAACAGTCCCATTTATTTGTTTTTGGGACTAATGGGAGAACAAGGATGGCAGACATTTGGCTTCAAAAGATGAGCTTCTCCTCCTATCCAGTTACTATAGAAATCAGTGACCTCACAGTTATTCGGCCCTCAACATATAAGACAACATAAATATTTTTCCAAGTAGCCTACTGCTGGTTTTTGAAAGTTCGAAGAAGGCAATTCGTGTTCTATAATGTTCGCATATATAATTAAATTGAAATGAAAGATTTAAAAAGCTGTAGAAAAAAAAAATTGAGAAGTTTACTGCCGTTGATGCACCGTCTTTTACACCACCTTATTTAACACAATCAATTAGTCATTCGTCCCTACGTCCTTTATGATGTCCCTAGAAACAGTAAGTTTACTGTTTGGAATGATTTTCAATTTTGTTTGTCAGACAGAGGAAAAAAATTTGCTTACTCCTTTCTGTGCATGTGAGATTGGGATGAGATTCCATACATTTTGCCAAATTTAGAACCAAAGTACTGCTAAACTGCAGGTTCGTATTCCCATTCATGTTTCAGTGTTCAAAATACTATCTATATAATAATAGCGTAAGGACTCGACTTTGTTATCCCTTTTACGCCGCACCCAGTGACCCGATGCCCACGGCACAAAATTTACGATCTACGAACCACGCTCTTTGTTTATCACGTACAGCCAGGGCCGGCGCCAGACTATTTTGCGCCCGAGGCAAGGCCAGCTACTTGCATCCGCCCCCCCCCTCAAATTTTTTTTTGCCAACTTCGATTATTAAAAACATGTTTTGCAGAAAAAATAAAAAGCAGAAAACTTGAAACTGCTAAATTTATTTTAAATTGCAAGAATAAGTACCCTACAAGAATAAGTACAGAATAGAGTTCAAGAAGAGTTTCTGCTATAAAGGCACCTGTAGTCTCCTTTAGTGGAACAAATCCCAAGAAATGTTCTCTGATGATAACTTCAGACTCTGACATCTCATTATCTGATGGCATTATCTATTACTAGGGCATGCCCGTACTATATATATATCTAAAATTATATCCCCCCCCTCTATTTACATGAAATGGTTTGGTCCATTCGCAAAGCCAAAGCGAACGGCTTGCGAGTACGGTGACAATCCCCCCCCCCCTCTATTTACATGAAATGGTTTGGTCCAAAGCGAACGGCTTGCGAGTACGGTGACAATCCCCCCCCCTCTATTTACATGAAATGGTTTGGTCCAAAGCGAACGGCTTGCGAGTATGGTGACAATCCCCCCCCTCTATTTACATGAAATGGTTTGGTCCAAAGCGAACGGCTTGCGGAGTTTGGTAAAGAAATCGCCATAGCGTGCACAAACGCGCAGGAAAGCGAAAGAATCGCAAATTAGTTTTAAAACATAGTTTAACGCCAACATAGCGGCAACATAGTTTGCCAACGTGAAATAAATGAATACGCTCTCAAATGTGCCGTCCGAGGCAGAGTCTGTTCGGCACGTTCGGCACACGTGATAACTCGCTGCTCTCTGATTGGTTGAATCGTTTTTTGGACATAGCTCGGTAACTACTTCTCTGATTAATATGAAACCTTGAAAAGGCACATCCTCGGGTCCCCAGCAATATACCTGGCAAGTTTAAAGTATATCGGACCCATGGTTGTCGAGAAACAGCGGTCACAGACAAACACACAGACACACAGACATTCACACAGAGATTACTGGAATTATAGATAGACTAGGTTGTGCTAGGACGTGCCCGTACGTGGGTGCCCGTTCCTTGCCAAAAAAAAAAAAAAAAATGTCTTCGCCCATGCATGCATGGGCGTGCCCATGGGCCCATGGGCGTGCCCGTAAGTGCGTGATGTGACCGTACAATGAATGTATCGTCCCGACGCCGCAGCTCGGATGGCGCTGCAGTTAATCGGGCCTGTATCGGCAGAGTTATTATAAACGTGTACTACAATCGATCATACCTTACAACAATCAACACAGATTGCAACGTCAAATAAATGAATACGCTCTCAAATGTGCCGTCCGAGGCAGCGTCTGCTCGCCACGTTCAGCGTCACTATGACTATCCGTAAGTCCGGAAGTGACGTCCTCATTTGACTGTCCGGAAGGTCGCATATCGCAGTTACGATGAATCGCAAATTAGTTTTAATTAGTTTTAAAACATAGTTTAACGCCAACATAGTTTGCCAACGTGAAATAAATGAATACGCTCTCAAATGTGCCGTCCGAGGCAGAGTCTGTTCGCCACGTTCGGCACACGTGATAGCTCGCTGCTCTCTGATTGGTTGAATCGTACCCCTCTATTTACATGAAATGGTTTGGTCCAAAGCGAACGGCTTGCGAGTACGGTGACAATCCCCCCCCTCTATTTACATGAAATGGTTTGGTCCAAAGCGAACGGCTTGCGGAGTTTGGTAAAGAAATCGCCATAGCTCGGTAACTACTTGTCCGATTAATATGAAACCTTGAAAAGGCACATCCTCGGGTCCCCAGCAATATACCTGGCAAGTTTCAAGTATATCGGACCCGTGGTTGTCGAGAAACAGCGGTCACAGACAAACACACAAACACACAGACACACAGAGATTACTGGAATTATAGATAGATGAACAATGAACTATTATATTTTCCTTTTATTATGTTTTTTCTTAAAACAATAATTTGTATAAAACTGTGATCCTTTAAGGTTCAGTGATGCGCCCCTCTGATGTCTGCGCCCTAGGCGGCTGCCTAGTTGGCCTAATGGTAGCGCCGGCCCTGCGTACAGCCACACTCGAAAAATCTGAATTAGTCGACTTTGGGGCCCAAAAGCATCCGATTAACTGCCGATACGACGCCATATTACGACGCCATCGTATTGGCGTCTGCTGGGCGAAGGCGATGCAAGCCGTCCGCTGATTGGACAGTTGAGTGGTGTGAACATGGGTGGTGTGAACCAAATGGTCTTTTTATTCCCTTGAACATTTTAAATTAGGATATATAAGGAAACGTCTTTATCGTCATTTTAATAAAGTTAAATGGAGTGACGTTGCGATACTCGGGGTGCGTTGCATAAATCCTCGTAACTCAGAGAGGTGTAGCAGGTGCGAGACGTAAGGGAGCTTAAAGATAACGAGCTGAAACAGACGAACGATATGTCAATCTCTTTCTACACTGAACGGAAATAAAAGTATGAGAGCGGGAAGGCATGGCCTGAGCACTTCGAGCAGAGAGGACTGATTGGACTTAACTTAAAGAGAAAAAATTGGAGCTTAACGGAAGAAGAAGTTCCCATGAGCGCTGCCGTCACTTATCGAGGTGTTGAGGTCTGAAGAGATGAGGTGGTTTCTAGGAGCGATTTGCACGTTTTTACTGCTTGAGGTGAGTTCGGTTCGTGTTTTGTGACTCGTATAACATTAAATTGCAACCCCCAACTTTTTTCCTGAAATTCCTAGTAGTGTTCATTTGCTTTATACCGTGTACCCCTCTCTCCTCCCCCACCGGCCCACTCCCTTCCACAGATCTATCGACGTCCTTGTTATCCCCAGTCGGAATTGGGATGTGGTCCCATGGTAAAAACCACTCTTCGATTTTCCCGTCGCCGTTGGCCTCAGCATCCATATTGCTAAGAATGCCAACTTTGCTTCTCCGGGGCAGAGGGTATTCAATAGTCTCTTCTACACATATTCTTCTTTCCTTTTTTATATAATAATCTTTCTGATCTAGATAATATGTAGATGTTCTTTTCTCAGGGAAAGGATAGTGTCTGATCTTCTCTTCTCCTTTCTATAGATATAAAGCTAAGGCTTTTCTGTCTTCGTATTTTTTACCATAGGTTTCTGCTGTATAACCATATAATGTTAATATATGACCAATAGAATGAAGACAAAAGTTTTTTCCCCTTTTTCAAATGACAGATTTTAAAAGTGGAAAATTGCAAAACAATGAAGAACTCGATCTTCATTACAATGTAGGTGGCTTGAAATAAAGATAGCCAATTACCATTTGTTTTTACAAGAAAACAATAACATGCCCTTGGTGAAAAAGCCATACAAAATGCAGATCGATAGTCTTCTCGCACCATTAGCATGAGACATGAAAGTGATACATTATTTTCTCTTGAAGTACACTTAATCAAGCAAACAACAACAACAAGAAGAAGAAAAAAGAAGCAAAAGTTCCAATACGGCTTTGAAGTATTCATAAGCAATTCACCGACTCCTACATTCTCCAATCCTCGTGCTTCATTTCCTTTCCTCTCTTACCATTTCTTAAACCAAAAACCAGAAAGGCACTCAGTTGAGCACATACCTTCGCCACAGGGTGATGGGTTTATGTTTTGTATCCACCGATAGGTCCGAATCCAGATCCGGCCTGAGCCAAAATCGAATCGGCTTTTTCTTGTCACCTAACCAACTCATCCACAATTTTGTCATAACTCGTCCATAACATCTTGAGATATAATACTCAACATGATTTTTGACCTTCTCTCTCAATGGTGGCGAATCACTAAAAAAAAAAAATAGTATCCAGAACCGGCTCCAGAACTTCATCAAAATCGAATCAATTATTCCTCGTCACACACCCAGAGCAGCAACGAAGAGCAGCAACGAAGGCTGGAAAGGGTGGAAATGCGAATGGTTCGGTGGATGTGCGGAGTATCGTTGAGAGAGAGGAAGACAAATGATGAATTGCGAAAGATGATGGGAATAGAGCCTGTGATTGATGCTGTGAAGAGGAACAGGTTGAGATGGTTTGGTCATGTGTTGAAGAAGGATGAAAGTGACTGGTTGAGAAGAGTGATGGAAATGAATGTAGAAGGAAGTAGAGGACGGGGAAGAC
Organism: Myxine glutinosa; assembly: GCF_964187855.1. Lineage (NCBI taxonomy): Eukaryota > Metazoa > Chordata > Myxini > Myxiniformes > Myxinidae > Myxine > Myxine glutinosa. The sequence goes on along the minus strand of NC_136268.1, from coordinate 143,586,451 downwards.
CGAGAAAGACTTGGCTAAAGATGGTCGAAGAAGAAATGTGGGCAAGGGGGTTAACAAGGAGAGATGCAGAAAATAGGGCAAGATGGAGAGGATTGTCATGGGGACCGCAAGGCTAACCCCTGCTCCAGCAGGGAAAATGGCCTTAAAATGCCTGTTGTTGTTGTTGGTGTTGTTGTTGTACACACCCAACCTGTTCACCAAGTTTAGTCCGAATCCATCCATAACTTTGAGATATCGTACTACATACAATTTCAGCCCTATCTCTCAATGTTGAAGAATGACAAATTCTCATTTCCGAATTGGTATTTGGATCTTCGCCAAAATCTAATCAATTCATCCTTGTCACATGCCCAACCTCCACCAAATTTAATCTGAATCTGAATCCGTCCACAACTTTTTGAGATATCCTGCACACAGACAGACAGACAGGGTTGAAAACGTAACCTACGTTCACCTTTGTTGGGCCGAGGTAATACCGCACAATCAAAATAGAAAACAAAATGTATTTATTTATTTCTACCAATAGAGCATCATGTACTTACCAATTGTGTATTTATTTGTTTTTAATCAATTAAAATGTATTTATTTGTTTTTACCAAATTGAGCATGTACAGTATACTTTGTCGGCAATGAGATGGCAATCAAACTGTTCAAAATGCTTTGGCATTTGTGCATAGGTGGAGAGTTAATGCATGCTTTCACAAAAAAATGAAAGAGTCTGGTGAAAAGTAAAAAATAAAAATAAATAAAACCAAACAAAGGTCATCACAAGTCGAGGAAGCTCTGACAAGTTAATTGAGGCATAACTCGACGTATATTCATTAAATAGTTTTCTCAATAACGGAATGTCTCGATAAAATAATTAAAGGTTTATTGAAAAAGACATTAACTTACTAATTGGTGTTTTTCTTTCATTGGATATAATGGACGATACTTTGTGTGAAGAAACCCTTACATTGGGTGAGGGAAAATGAAAGAGAGGAGGTGAACATAAAAAAAAACCTCCTTCCTACTATACGATTGGTGTCATATGCCACATGCGTGCTTCCTGCGAGAAACAAGGTGCGAATGCAGTTTAATAAATAATAAAGTCCACCTCAAGTGGCAGCTCTTGCAGATTTCAGAGCAGCAGAAGCAAATCAGCTAAGGCAGCAAATAAACTGCTGTATTTCAGCTTTGAGCAAGCAATGGTGTCCACAGCTCACGGAAAAGGCGTCTACAGGCTTTTGCCAGATGCCGATGTCACTCGTCGATGGAGGAAGGTCGGGCCGAGGTTTTCAGCAGATGCCAGCCCCGTACGACGCATGCTGGCACAATGGTACCATCTTCTTCGCCGCGATGATTGTATTTTTCATGAGCATAGCAACGGTCATAGGGCCAACACCACCAGGAACGGGGGTAATGTATCCGGCCACTTTCTGCACTCCTGGACACACAACACGTGCAAGGAACATCTTCTAAAATGCCTTCTGGCCTCGCCCCAATGCAACAAAAATTTGAAAATTAGCACGAGCTGATGTAGCCACAATACTGCACACATCATTGATGCACCGTCGCAAATCTGAGCAGAAAAAAACTATCAGTGTTCAAATAAATAACCAGTCTTGCTCGTGAAGGATAGTGTCGGTGATGGATTAAATGCCCAAAATGTTAGCTTCCCCATAATTCCCAACGGAAGTTACCACATAATCCGATCAACATTCTGGCAATTCTGTGCATTGCATCAATGTTCCACCATTTCAGAATACACAATCTAAAATGCATTTCAAAATAACATATAATAATAATAATAATTCATTTATTTTGTATAGCGCTTTTCCAGAAGCCCAAAGGCGCTTTGACAGAGTGGAAAACATAATGCATAACAATACATGAAAACAACAATTGCAAAAAGACAAGAATCAAGAAAACAAACAGCAGCGATATACGGCATATATATAAGACAAGAATCAAAAAGACAAGACAAGAATCAATAGGGAAATATTTAAAGCAAAAGGAGGGAGAAGGAGAAGAGATAGTCAGGGGTTAAATGCTGTGGGTTGAATGTTGAATGCAGCGTTGAACAGGTGGGTCTTTAGTGATGTTTTGAATGTGGTGAGTGAGGAGGAGTCTCTGATGGTGTGAGGTAGTGAGTTCCAGAGGGTGGGAGCAGCGATGGAGAAGGCCCTGTCCCCCCAGGATCTGAATTTGGTCCGGATGGAGGGGGTCAGGAGGTTGGTACCAGCAGAGCGGAGGTTGCGGGTGGGAGTGTGTCTGGAGAGGAGGTCAGCCAGGTAGGATGGGGCCAGGTTATGGAGGGCTTTGTATGTCAGGAGGAGGATTTTGTACTGGATTCTCTGGGGGATGGGGAGCCAGTGAAGCTTGTAAAGGACGGGGGTGATGTGGTCACGGGTCCGGGAATGAGTGAGTAGACGGGCAGCGGAGTTCTGAATGTATTGGAGTTTATTGGTGATTTTTGAGGGTGAACCATAGAGGAGGCTATTGCAGTAGTCCAGACGGGAGGTGATGAAGGCGTGGATGAGGGTTTCTGCAGCCGTGGAGGAGAGGGATGAGCGGAGACGGGCAATGTTTTTCAGGTGAAAGAAGGCTGACTTTGTGATCTGTTTAGTGTATTTGTCGAAGGAAAGGGTTTGGTCAAAGATGACGCCAAGATTCCGGATGTGAGGGGAGGTGGATACTGGGATACCGTCGATGTTGAGGGCAAAGTTATGGGTGGATTTTGTGAGCGTTTTTGGGCCAATGATGATTATTTCAGATTTATCACAGTTAAGCTTGAGGAAGTTGATTTGAAGCCAGGATTTTATTTCAGTGATGCAGTTTGTCAGGATAGAGTGGGTGTCGGTGGAGACGGACTTGGTGGAGATGAAAAGCTGGATGTCATCGGCGAAGCAGTGGAATTGGAGACCATGACGGCGGATTAAGTGACCGAGCGGGGACAGGTAAAGGATGAAGAGGAGGGGGCCAAGAACTGAACCTTGGGGGACACCTTGGGGGAGGGGAGCAGTGGGGGATTTGCAGTTATTGATGGAGATGAACTGGCATCTGTCAGAGAGGTATGATTTAATCCAAGAGAGGGCAGTGCCGGTGACGTTAAAGGTGGATTCAAGTCGGGTGAGGAGGATAGTGTGATCGATGGTGTCAAAGGCAGCGCTGAGGTCGAGGAGGACGAGAATGTTGAGGTTGCCAGCGTCAGAGGAGAGGAGAAGGTCGTTGGTGATTTTGAGGAGAGCAGTTTCAGTACTGTGGTTGGAGCGGAATCCGGATTGGAATGTTTCATACAAGTTATTGGCAGAGAGATGATGTTTGAGTTGAGTGGCTACAGCGCGTTCCAAAACTTTTGACAGAAAGGGTAGGTTGGAGATGGGTCTGAAGTTGTTTAGGGTGTCAGGGTTTAGACCAGGTTTTTTTAGAATGGGGGTAACAGCAGCAATTTTGAGGGAAGGTGGGACGATGCCTGTAGACAGGGAGGAGTTTATTGTTGCAATGATAAGTGGAGAGAGAGCAGGGAGGGAGGCTTTGACAAAGCTGGAGGGGATGGGGTCAAGAGTGCAGGTGGCAGTTTTCATTCCTATGAGGAGTTCAGAGAGGTCAGTAGGAGAGATTGGGGAGAACCGAGACAGGGGATGGCAGGACAAGGGGGGGCAGGTGGTTGGAGGGGGAGCGGGTGCGGCGGTGGTCAAGCTGTTGTAGATGTTGTCAATTTTGCGTTGGAAGAAAGAGAGGAAGGAGATGCAGTTGTCTACTGTGAATGACTGGGTGGTGGTGTTCAGGGGGCGGAGGAGTTTGTTTATTGTCGAGAAGAGTGCTTTTGGGTTTCCGGAGCCAGAGTGGATAATTTGAGAGTAGTAGGCAGAGCGGGCGCGGGAGAGGGCATCTTTGTAGTGTTGTATGTGGTCCTTGTAGGCTTGGGAGTGAACTGTGAGACCCGTTTTATTGCGGAGTCTTTCAAGTTGGCGAGCACGAGTTTTCATCAGGTGGAGTTCAGGGGTAAACCAGGGAGCAGAATGGGTGAAAGAAACTGTTTTGGTTTTTACAGGCGCAAGCTGGTCAAGGCAGGAGGAGAGAGTGTGGTTGTAGTAGTCAGTGAGGTCGGAAGGGGTGTGGAGGTCAATGAAGGGAGAAGTGGACATTTTTTCAGAGAGGGTGGATGAGAATGAGGTAGGTGAAAGAGCGTTTAGCTTACGGAAGTTGATTGTGCGATAATGCCTTGGTGTTGGGGCGGGGATGTTGATGGTCAGAGTGATGGCTAAGTGGTCAGAGAGGGTGAGGTCGGAGCCATAGAGATGGTGCAAATTTAATCCAGTGGAGCAGACAAGGTCCAAAATGTGACCACGGATATGGGTAGGAAAGTCGACATGTTGAGTGAGGTTAAAGCAGGTGAGTAAATCAGTGAAGTCAGTGGTTATTGTGGAGTCAGTGGAGTCCATGTGGATATAACCCGTCTCTCCTTGACTACCACACCTTATCTTCCTCCCCCACCACCCCTCACCTCTCAGCCCCAGGCCCCCAAAAAATCTGAATCTGCAGCACCCCCCCAACAATTTTTGATGTTTGTGCTTTTCCTCAAATAAATGGAAATATCTTTCAAGATGTTTAACGTTTGAAGCAAACTTCCTGACTTCATCATAGAACTACGGATTACTTTCAATTAGCAGTAATTAGCCATTCCTTTCATGCCGTGAGGCGCATAGGCCTGCTGAAGCAGTTTCATTTGGCGAAGGAGTACAATCCTGGATGGGGTCGCCACTCTGGCGCAGGATACTCGAATGGCTTATTACCCCAGTAAGCTATTACTCATTTCGCCGATCTCAGAAGGATGACAGGCCGAGTCAACCCCACGTGGTGTTGATTCAACGGAGCAAGAAAGAGGAGCTCAATCTCAAGACCCCAATATCTTAAGGCAGCCACCTTAACCGTAAAGCCAATATCATGCATAATTAACAGTATTTGCAAACCATTCAATTCCACCGAAAAGTAAAACCGAATATATATGAATGATCGTTTTAAGGCCATTTTCCTCGCTAGAGCGGGGGTTAGCCTTGCAGGCCCCATGACAATCATGGTTCCCTCTTTGAGGCAATGTTTTTATGGCCGGATGCCCTTCCTGACGCCAACCCTTGGTCACGCTCTTACGATGCGCAGGGATACAGTGTACCTATTCTAAATCGGGGTACACACCGGGATCATTCATCCCAGCAAACTGGTACTCAATTTGCCGACCTCGGAAGGATGACAGGCTGAGTCAACCCCCCTGGCGTTTATTCAGCGATCGACCGGGATTCAAACCCGGGATCCTAGGATCCCAAGCCGGCACCCTAACCGCTAAGCCAACACCGGGCTAAACCGAATAAACAAGGAAAACCGAATAGTATATAGAAATAAAACAAGGAGAATGGCTGAAAAATTAACAAAATGTGATGGCAAACTGAAAATAGGAAGGAAATATTTTTTTAATTTCGAAGATTACTAAAACGATAATTTCCAAGTCACAAATGAATGTGTACAGTTTCCCTCTCTCTCTTCATTCATTTTTTGGTCAATTTGATTGCAGCAGAAAACATAAACAAGAGCGAGAATTGCTTTGCAATACATGTCCCCTACCAAGTTTCAGTTCAAAGTGTTAAGTTACAGAACGAGTTTCAGTTCAATATGTTAAGTTACAAAACAAGTTTGAGTTTCAGGGCGTTTTACCAATCTTCACGGAGTTGTGGCCTCTTTGCTTGGAACAAGATGGAACCGGTAGGGGACATGTATTGCAAAGTGATTCTCCCTCTTGGTTAAATTGAAGTACTGTACTGCAAAACTGAGGGTTCAAGCATGATGAAGGCAATTTGCATTATACAGTTAAAATACATTTAAAAAAATTATTTTTATTTTTTGTACACAAGATCGAGGCGCATGTGAGAGCTAACATTAAATCACATAAAAAAAAAAACTGCCACATAAAACATACGATAAAGGGAGCGGGAGACAAGTTGGGGAGGGGAGAGGGGGAAACACACAAGTACAACAGTAGAGAACAGGGACATCGGGAGATCTGTGGGAGGGAGGGGGCTTGGGGGGTGGAGGCATGGGGGGGGGGTGTGGGGGGAGAGGTAAAAAAAAAAGCAAAAAAACACATGGACACTGCTAGGACTTCCAGGAAAGAAGTCGGTATTTCAAAAAATTGGATCAGGAGTGAATTAACGGGGGTAGAAAAGATCAAGGTTTTGGATGGGGGAAGATAAGAGAAGGTAGTGAACAGCTGTTTTAAAGACCTGGAGGGAGGAGTGGGATTGAAGAGAGTGAGGGAGTTTGTTCCAGAGGTGGGAGAAAAGAGGAATGAAAGAGTGAAGGTGAGCAGAGAGTCTTGATTTTGGCAGTTTCACCATAAGAGGGTTGCAGCAGATCTAGTGCGACCTGCAGGAATATTTGAGCACAGACAGAGCTGGGGGAGCTAGACTGGAGAGGAGTCCGTAGCAGACAGAAAGACCACCAACCTGCCTGCGGCGAGTGGAATCTCCCACGATGAAGCTAACTCCGAGGGCCTTTCACTCAACGATTCTGAAAGCTTTGGTTTCAACAGCGTGAATCTGAGCTAGGTGTGAGGCAGGACCACCAGCCCAGAGGGGAGAGCAGTATTCCATTGAGCTGTGGATGAAAGCCTTGTAATGTGGTAAGGAGCTCATAATTAATTCTAGTTGGTTAGTCTAGTTAGTCTTTAATTCCAGTTAAAAAGAGGTTTAAAGGTGTATAAATAAAAACACTGGGTTTTACCGCAATTTTCACAGCGTCTATTACACCACCATATTTAACAAATACATTAGTTATTCGTACCTGCTGTACATGTCCATTACGATGCCCTTACAAACAGCAAGTTTTCTGTTTGGAATGATTTTCCATTTTGTTTAACTGCCAGGCAGGTAGACAGGGTATAAATATTATCATACACATGCGTGGTCTCCACGTGTGGTCGGGAAGAATTCAAAACCAAGGTACGGTAAAACGACAGACTTGTCTTCCTACTCGTGCTAAAAATATAACATTTGATTTTAAATAGGTCGTTCCTCAATCACAAACTGACTGATGGACGGGTAGATATTAACCAATTGCTTAACCCCGCATTTCGCTTCACGTGCACGGGGTAATAAATGTCCATGAGGGATCAATTATGGGTTACTAGCAGAAGTACCCGGCATTGCCGGGTGGGGGAGGGGAGGGGAAGGGGAGGGGAACGGGGGAGGGGGGTGAGCGAGCCCCTTGGCAAAGCGAGCGATTTTTTTTTTCATAGCGTCATAGCGTCATAGCGTTTCATAGCGTCATAGCGATTTTTTTTTTCATAGCGTCATAGCGTCATAGCGTTCATAGCGTCATATCGTTCATAGCGTTTCATAGCGTCATAGCGATTTTTTTTTTCATAGCGTCATAGCGTTCATATCGTTCATAGCGTCATAGCGTCATAGCGTCATCACGTGATCGCGTGATCGCTCTGAGCGAATCAGCGCTCACCTGCTCTGATTCCGTTGATTCCGTGCGCTGAAATGCGCTGAGGTAAATATGAATAAAAAATATGGATCGTCAAATATTTTGAGTTCGGCCATGTTCGTCCCAGGCTCAATGGCCATGTCTATGCCAAATATCAAGCACGTAAGCCTCTCCGTTTAGGAGTCTATCGGTAACATCACACACACACACACACACACACACACACACACACACACACACACACACACACACACACACACACACACACACACACACACACACACACACACACACACACACACAAACTGTGTTTTATATATATATATAGATGTGTCCGAAGCGCTAATGCATAATGTTGGAAATAAAACGCACCTTCAAAATCGACATCTCCAATCAGCCTGTCCTGCCCGCTGGCAGCATCTGTGATGCGCGTAATTCCGACATCGATTACAGCAGCACCGCGTTGAACCATGTCATCTGTAATGAGTCCAGGAATGCCTGCACACATACACCACACAAAAAAATGGAAGGTATATCATGCATAACTTTGAACCTGCTCCAAATAAAACCTGATACAAATTCTTTAACAAGATGCAGAGGGGGAAAGACATGTCCACAAACGATGCAAGAGGTGAGCCACATTTACGTCTAATAAAAATACAATTTTCCTTCAAGAGCATTCTGGGAGAGGGAGTGTCCCATCTCTCAAAGGTGAAGAATCACTGGAAAAAAAAACAAACTCAGATCCAGATCCGGATCTTCATAATATAATCATTTCATCCTTGTCACATACCCAACCTCTCCACCAAATTTCGTCTGAATCAATCCACAACTTTTTAAGATATTTTGTTCAAAACAGACAAACAAACAAGAAGGCATAAAGCAGTGAAAATAAAATAAAGTAGTATACTGAAGACCAACTTTGGATGCACCGAAATGTTTGAAGTCAAGGTAGGATTACACCAGCGATCAGTTTTAATCCTCCACTGTTTGTAATGGTAATGGAAGAATCGACGAATAATGAAAGGTTAACAATTTCCATGCAAGTTATTGCACACCGATGGCTTAGAATTGATTGCTGAAAGTGAAAAGAAGTGAAAGATACGTTTAAAAAAAAAAGTATAAGTGCAACCAAGAAGAAAGGTTTACACATCAACATTAATAAAATGAAGGTTATGGTGAGTGGTGAAGAAGGAGAAAGGAAGGAAAACGGAAAATGGCCTTGTTTAACATGCGGAAAGGAGTTGGATGCAATACAATTCAATGTAGACACATTATAGATGGTGTCACAAGAGGTGCTGTGGAATCACTGTAAATCTGGCAACAGAAGCTGAGATTTTCACATGTAAAACATGTGAGGATCAACCAATTGAAGAGAAAGACGAAGAACAAAAAGAAATGCTCCTTAGCTCAGAATTCAATTTAGAAAAGGTCAAAACCCCATTTCTGTTCCTCGGAGACATGATAGAGGCATCAGGAGGAGCAGAATTAGCCGGTCAATCAACTAGAGAGTTCATAGTACACCTTATCCCGCTCAGTATTGAGATAAAAGGACAAATTTGATTGGTTGAGATGATATAAAATGCCATAAGATTTTGGCCAAGTACTGTTAAACAAAAGGTTTTTGAAAGTACCAAAAAGGCGATTTGTATTCTGGTGTTCAAGTATACAATTCAATGGAAATAAAATAGATTTTAAAGGCTGTAGAAAAAAATTACCGCAGTTGATAACACCATCTTATACATCACCTTATTTAACACGCAACGATAGTTCTTCATGCCCGCTGTTTGTGTCCTTCAATAATCCTTAAAAACAGTAAGTTTCCAGTTTGGAAGCATTTTAAATTTTGTTTGACTACAAGACAAAGTAAAAAATGATTAAACATAAATAAATAAATATCGCACCCATGTCCAAAGGTAGGCGTTCAGTTTGGCATTTTAAATATGAAAAAGGAAAAGCCTAGAAATGAACAAAACCCTTTGGAATTACCCTTTAGAATCCATTAGAATTACCCTTTAGAAACCATTAGATTTATCCTTTAGAACCCATTATAATTACCCTTTAGAACCCATTAGAATTACCCTTTAGAATAATACACAGTGGGTTAAGAAAGGTTTTTCTTCTTCATTTTTTTGAAGGACATACATAGCAAATATTGAAGCGGCTTCACCGCATGAAAATTATCTCACCTCTCTCTACGCATGCACAATCAGGACAAATTCAGAGCCAAAGTACTGTTAAACTGAAAGTTCATCTTCCGATTCATGTTCTGATTCGTGTTCAAATGATAACATTCAAATTAAATAAAATTCGATCATAAACTGGCGTTTGTGGACAAAAGGACAGATAGACGGAAGCGAACCAATTGTTTAGTCCCGTTTTATACTTCACATGCACTGGGTCAAAAACAACGGGAAATTCCAATTAAAAAAAAAAACAAGGATCTACTCTCGAGTCTCTCACCCGCAGCAACGATGATAATATCAGCAGAGCACGTGAAAGCTTTCATCTGTTCCTTTGGTGTGTACCTGTGTGTAATAGTGACTGTGGCATCACCTGCAGAACAAAAGCAAGCAATTTTTTTCACAATTGCCAACGACCTCAAAACCCGACCTGTTCGAGGGGCAGCAGCCGAGCAAATAAAATCCGAAACAACAAACACAAAACGAAACTACTTTGTTGGAGAATTGGTTTATTTTGTTGGAGAATTCGTTTGTTTTGTTAGAGTTTACCGCAACTCAATAATTTGTTTGAGTCTAATTCCTTAATTGTTGAGTTCAAAGCAAAATTATACCATCCATGCGTGAAAACGAATCATCTTCGAGATGACTTTGATTAAGATTTTACAAATTTTGATACAAAATGAGACCGATAAATTAACTGCCTGGCTGACTCAATCCATTAAAAAAAACATTTCAAATGAAGTATGTAATTTATTCTCCACAATACTTTTAGAGAAACATTAAAATTAGAAGGGTGAATTAAATTAAACCGAAGGAAGAACATTACGCGACACCCAAGACCCGAGCATAAAAGGATATGCAAAAGTATTGTCGCATCGGCTAGTTGACTCATGTCAACCGTCGCACCGAGAACCCGGGGTTTCACTCTCACGTATGAACAAATGATGCCCAAATTTACACTGCATTCATTAAACATCCTCTCTTCCTTCCTCCGCAACCCCCCCCCCCCCCCAAAGGATCGGTCAAATACACACACTTATTTATTGGCTGTGGACAAGCGAACAGAGGCAGAAGGCGGGAAAACCCTTCTTATAATTACGTGGTTTATTAATGAACATGGAAGAAGAGGAACACGAGATGCTAATATTAAATAAACGGAACAGACAAACAAATAGGGAAAAAGGGAACACACAAATTCATAGTACACATGAAAGAGCTAAACCCCCAAGCTTTGGCGCTGAAAATGCAGGATTTGCTCCAGAACAAAGGGGAACAAAACAGGCCCGGACTCGAGTAGGCACAGGCTGGTTTCAAGCTGCCCCAAAATGGCACCGTGCAGGCTGGTGTGGAACAGGGATGAAGACGAGAGGGTCGATGGTGGGGAGATGACTCCATGTTTTCTCAACAGTCCGTACAAGAAGAGTGAAGAAAGAGAGAGAGAGAGATATGATCATGATCTTAGAATCTCTTGATCTGGAAGAAACCCAAGAGCATATGTGGCTTTTATTATCTTTAGCCCGCCTTCATGCATGGCAGATGCCTCTCATTGGCCTCCCGCTGCCAGTGGGAGGAGCAGCCTTTCAGTTCATCAAGCCCGTCTCCAGAGCTCCATATTTCATTGTACCATCCTGGCCTGCAGTCCTTGGCCAAACAGCCCATGTTGTTTCATTCCATATCAGCACGGTGTGCTTTTCTGGTACCATAGTGCCCACAAGTCCTCCACCTGTCTTTCCTGGACAGGAGGTCTACACAAAACGACTTACCCTATACTGATCTATGATGGACAGACAGTCACTGCCTCCTCAGTGCAGGTAATACATACAACTTACCTCTGACGGGTCCTTGTTACAAGAGAAAATCTAATCGACTCGACAATCTGGGCCAAGCTAATCTTAACACATTCTAACTTTAGATCCCCTCTACCCCCTCCCACATAACAGTATTTATTTTACTATTTTACAAGAGGCTGAATAGTTGAACATGCAGATAACTTAGCCCTCACAAAAAAAAATGCAGATCAAAACAATCCCTGTTAGAAGGAAAACAAATGCAAATTTCATTAATAATCATGTTTCTTCCATTAAACAGGACATAAAGGTATTGTGGACAGGCAGGGTGGCCTAGATGTATGCACACTAACCCCTCTCCACTGGGTTTGAATCTCTCATGGAAAGATATTGCCCATTATCTCCTGAACCAATTTCCCAGGTGGTCTTGTGTAATACATCTGCCTGTTACCTCACAAACAAATTTCCTGGATAGTCTTGGTTAATCTGCCCACCTATTATCTCAGTAATCAATTTTTGGGATAATATGAGGTACATCCCACATTTAATCCTCATGGTATTGTTTGAAGCTCCCTTAATGTTTGAAGATTATGCATACCTCCCGGGCGTTCATGCTTTCCATCCGAATGCAGGAGCATTGCTATGGGCAAGCCCACATTCTTGGATCGGCCAGCGACCACGACGTTTCGCCCAAACGTTTCAATACCTAATAGGTCAAGAGAATACAAGCTTGTATCATATCAACATGAATGGCAAGGGTAGAGTATTCATGCAAGGCTGTTTCTGTTGTGAAATATATAAATGATAGTCAATCACCAGAACTACAATCTATTAACTTCTAGAATGTCTTACGGATACATCACTTCCGCCTTTGTTGTTATTATATACTGTAAGGATTTTTAGTTTCAGGTAATGTTGTTGTTAAATTTTTTGTGTGAAATGGAGATGACTTCAGTCGAAGGTAAAAATAAATGTTTGTGAAGGAGAAAGGAAGACGATGCAAAGAGGCCGGAGGAGGAGAGAGGAGGATTGGCAGGGAGAAGACGGCCATGAGAGAGATACAGCCGTAAAGTCGCATCGGGGTTGCGAGCGGACTTTTTTGATTTAGGTCGCGAATGAGTTGAGGCTTCCCAGGAAAGGGATTGCCCGCGGCATCGTCATATATTGCGAGTGCAATTAAACCTGCGTCTCAGGTTTTATCACCAAGTGTGAGTCATTGTTTAAGGGAGCCAGTGCCTCCATTACGGGCCGATACACCATTTCGTACTCGAAAAAGAAGAAGAGGCTGTCTGCTTGGTGCATCTTGTTTTGTCGTTTGGGATTTCCATCTCGACCTCATCGTGTTGATTTCCGTTGGTTTCCATATCGGCCCAATTCCCATGTCGACCTCTCACCTCGTAACTCCTCATCCACAGCCGCGCCAATACCTGCCTGCTGTTTTGCCGTTCTGCACGATTTCGAGCTTCACCGCGTTGGGATTTGTGCACGGACTTTGGGGAATGTTACATTCCACTCACGTTTGGCGTATTGTGAGTTTATTGCTTTGAGAGCATTGGGGAAATAATGGTACCATCATATGTATTGTTCATTTGATGCAAGTGATGTATTCATTGTACTTTCTTTTATAGTATTATTGTGTATGTGAGAGTTCTTAATACAATTACTTGTTTTGTTCTACAATTGCATTGGTGTGATTTTACCATGGTTTATTAGAACACTCAAAATAACAAATCTTTCTGCCGTGTTCCCTCTTGAGACTGAGGTGCACCGTAACCAGGGTTTGGGGAGGTAATATGTAAAAAATGTCAAATACAGTCGGACTTCAACATTCGCGGGGCTATGTTCCAGGGACATGCCATGAATATCGAATCCACGAATGTGGGGACATCGTTTCAATGGGAAATGGGGGGTGGGAGGATGGGGGGGGGGGGGGGGGTGGGAGGATGGCGAGGGGAGGGTTGGAGAGGGGGGGTAGGTTCCCAGTGGTTCCTGATTCTCAGAAAATCTCATGAACGTCGAGGAAAAACAATGAATATGCCTGCGAAAAGAATGTGAAATGGTTTATGCGTGGCTGGAAGTGGTTTTATGCGTGACACGCTTTTAGAAGTGTCATGTGCGTGGCTGGTGGTAAATTGGTTTTTTCGCCTGCGAAAAATCACGAATACGCGGGACACAAGGTCGCGAATGTAGAAAAAGGTCGCAATTTATCAACCACAAATACGCAGAACCCGCAAATTTGGGGACCGTGAATGTCTGAGTCCAACAGCACTTCAACTAGCATCGTCTGAGAAGGTTGTGGAAACGGACATTTCTTTCTGAAACAGTTATTTGTCATTAATTGCTAAATCAAGTTATTGGAAATCACAGCAGATAAAAAAACACTAACCTGTGCGCTGCAGGATTTCCCAAACAGCCCAGGGTGTGGCAGGAAGTATGGATGGTTGGTCCAAACAGAGCCGTCCAACATTGCTTACGTGGAAACCATCAACGTCCTTCTCCGGATTCACCGCATTGCAAATTGCTCGTTCATCCATGTGCTCTTGGGTATAAATACATACATTTCATTAGATATGCACAGGCTGTGGGAAAACGCATTATACGGCAGTGCTTTTAGTAAATTGTGGAAACAACAAACAAATACCTAAATTAATCACCAAGTCTAAAGATCAGTGGCTCAAATCAATACAATAAGTGGCATTTGTTCTTTTTTATTTACTCTAGGTGACGATTAAGATTATCGCGTGTGTGACATTCCGTGACAACACCTGCTAGTCCTTTTGCCTGAAGATGAAACTGAGCAGTGATCGGTCAGATTTGGAACAAAAGGTGGGTTTTGTTCCCACCTGAAACTAACAGCTTTAGTTACTTTATTTTCTGTTCCTGCCAAAAATAACAGACCCAAAGATGGCTTTTCCATGCAATGCATTAGAGAGAGAAAAAAATGGGAAGCTATTGTTATTATTTTGTATCCAGCCTGTGGCTGCTGGTTGCATCATTGTTGGGAGTGCAGCTGTGCCGCTGATGCAGTTCTCCCTGTTATGAAGCAAGCTGGTACTCATTTTGCCGACCTCAGAAGGATGGCAGGCTGAGTTAACCCACCTGATGTTATTTAACAACACGACAGGGGCTCAAACCCAAGACCCCAAGCCAGCCACCTTACAAGCCAGACAACAACAGGCTTAATGGGGAGTAGGGTAGCAGGAAAAGGAAATACTGTACTGTTATTCCAAATTTGAAAGATTTGAAAGCCTGGTGTTGGGCTAGCGGCGAGGGTGCCAGCGTAGGATCCTAGGATCCTGGGTTCGAATCCCGGTCGATCGCTGAATTAACGCCAGGGGGGTTGACTCAGCCTGTCATCCTTCCGAGGTCGGCTAATTGAGTACCAGTTCACTGGTAATTCCCTGTTTGTCGTAAAAGGCGACAAAAAGGGTTGGCGGCAGGAAGGGCATCCGGCCGTAAAACATTGCTTCAAAAAGGAGACCAAAAAACAACAACAACCACGGTTCCCGAAAAAGGCCAACCCTCGCTTTGCGGGGAAAAATGGCCTCAAAAGGTGTTTTTTTATTTATTTTATTCCAAATTTGAAAGATGGCAAATATCAAAAAGAAATTGAGTTCCAAGTTCCAATATCAAATTTTGAGTTAAAATTATTTTCCTGTTTTGATCACTATGACCCAACGTCCCCACGTCCTGGGGCATAAACCGGTGGTCAAATCAAAAAATCGTTACCTATGTCTTGCGTTCAATGTTATTTGCATTTACAAAGTTAAATTTGAAATGTTTTTTAAAATGTGGCCGTATTTGCATTTTCTGGTGTTTGACCTTTTGACCCCACCCAAAGAGGGGGTGGTGGGGGGGGGGGGGGGGTGGCGTGCCAGAATAATGCTGTTTTGGCACCTTTCCATGTGTCCAGAGGCAGTTTGGAACTCGGTAGTGAGTGTTGCAACCGAGGACAGACGATTTTTACGCTGTTACGGATTCGTCACTTCCGTTGTGGTTTTCATCCACTGTAAACATTTTTGATTCCATGTAATATTATTGTTGTCGTTTAAGGGAGATAGAAATTACTATTTTCAAAAGGTAAAAAGTTAAAGTTTGAAATGAAACAGGAACCAGACGACGATGAAGAGGAAGAAGAGAAAAAGAAGGCGGAGCGAGTGAGTCGGAGAAGAAGCATAGTTGCTTTGCGGTCTGGAGCGAACGTTGGCGAGCAAGAGTCACGAGTGAACTTTGGGTTTCCCAGGAAAGGGATTCCTGCGACAGAGTTGTTATCGCTGTGACAGATCAACCTGCGTGTCAGGTTTTGCGGTCGATTCCGAAGAGAATCATCGTCGGGCCGTTATGTCTCGAGTACGGGCCGTCAGCCATTTTGACTCGCGCGCTTTGCGCGTCGCGCAAGTTTTCTTTGCTTCGCTTCAGCCGTTTTCACCGCATTCAGACGTTTATCTGGCGCGTGTGTGTGCAACGTAGATTTTGAACGTAAATTTGCGGTTCGCCGACTGTGAGCCGTGAAACGTCCATACCCGAGGGTGTGATTTCCCAGTCGCCTGGAGGGCGCCTTTGGATTTCCCAGTCGCCTTGAGGGCGCCGTGGCGCAGCTTTGGCCGCGTGACTGTGACTGTCAACCCAACTGGATTCTTGTCTCGATTAGACATCGTTCTGACGATCGCTGGAGCGGATCGACTTTGGATTGAAGCCGGGATCGACTTTGGCTTGAAACCGGAACCAACTTTGGGTTGAAGCAGGGAAAGAGACATTGGGAATGTTCTTGTTTCACTCACTTGGAGCACAGTGAGTTATATATTACAAAACTGATGGTACCATCATAGGATATATATTGATTGTACTTTTGATTAATATTATTGTTGTACTGTTATTCTTGTGTGATCTTAATACAATATTTGTTTGTTGGTAACAATTGGTGTGGCTTCACCATTTATCTTTGACATACAGAATAACACATTTTTCTGCCGTGACTCCTCTCGGGGCTCGGAGGTACACCGTGACCGGGGGTTGGGGAGGAGCACGTAACAACGCGCCACGTGCTTCAGCACTCGGGGGTCCCGTTCTGTGAGCTTGTGTGGCCTACCACTTTGCGGCTGAGCTGTTGTTGCTCCTAGACGTTTCCACTTCACAATAACAGCACTTACAGTTGACCGGGGCAGAGGTGTGGGGGGAGGATAAGAGGAGGTGTGGGGGGAGGAGGTGAACCGATTCAGGAAAATACTTCAACATACTTCAACAGATCTGCAGCTGCAGTTTAACATAAAGAAATGGAAGGTGATGGGTACGAATAATGATTATAGGGATTACATGATGGGGGAAATCTTGGAGCAGGTCGCACAGGAAAGGACCTGCGGGTGGTAATAGATACATGAGTAAGCAGACAGGCGAATGACAAGCAGATAGAGATAAAGCAAACAAGGTTTTAGGTTGTATGGGGCTAAATTATAAATTAAAGGAGGTAGTGTTAACACTGTACAGGAATTTAGTGAGGGGCCTCATCTCAACTATTGTGTATAGTTTTGATCACCACATAATGAGGAAGGACACAGCTGCCATAGAGAGGGTACAGTGTAGAGTTGCTATATTGATTCCAGAGCTAGCCAGACGAAGCTACGGGGAACGGTTGAAGTAGACAGGAGTTTGTATATTAGAAAGGAGGCGATTATGAGGGGAGCTGATGGAAATGTTTAAGATAGTGGAGGGTATGGACAAGATAGGTCCAGTGGAATTTTTCAGCAGAGTAGACGGTGTTAGGGCCAGGGGCCATAGATTGAGGGTAATGAAGATGAGAGTTGGGACAGTTTTAGGCAGGGGTCTTTCAATCGGAGAGTGGTTAATGCATGGAATAATCTCCCCAGAAAGGTAGTGCTAGTGGAGGGGTGGGAAAGGTTCAAATTGGAATTAGATAAGTACCAGGATGCATTGGAGATAGAGGATCATGGGATATTGGGAGGACTTGTAGGTAGCTGGTGTGTGTGTATGGGTGACGGATACTGGGTTGGTGCGTCGCAGGCATTATGGGCCAAATTGACTCCTCCTGCACCAAAGTTCCTCGTGTGTATTCGCTAACCAGACATTTGCTAACCATGCAAAGGTTACAGTGCTAACCAAACATCAAAGTCAAAATATTTTCACCTGGCAATGGGAGCTGCACCAAGAGGCCGTCTACATTGGCGTCCGAATTGAGATTGCCAATCAGGTCCAAGAGCTCTCTCTGCGATGTAGAAGCTGGCCTCAGCACGGTCTCACTGGTAATTCCTGGGACAGGAAACAAACAAATCAAACACCAGATTTTTACGGCGTAGCCCATCGGGCAAAGCCGTCTAGAACAGTGTTTGTCCATCCGTATGTATGTCTGTCCCCTCAAACATATACCAATCAGAGCTGAGGATCTGGTCACATGGCAGGGTGATGTGATTACGTCTGATGTCATTACGGTGGTACAACAGCTGACTCTCCACACAGCACCATGTTGATTTATATGTCGTTCAGGCCGAACATATCGTCGAACTTGTCATATATCACAATCGCCATGCTCTACGTCTACGTTTATCATTCAGTGTGAAACACAAACAAACTGATTGTTAAAATGACCATCAAATATCGAAAGCATCGGCGTTATGTCTCTTCCAACAATATGGTACGTATAGGCCTTAGGCCGCATGCCTCATCTTCGGACCGCTTCGGACAAATTAAGCCCAGGTTTCTTTATACAGTAGTGTATCGTTTCAGTAGTATCGTTTTCGTAATAATAATAATAACTAGAACGGGCACTCGGTAGAGCGCATACCTTCGCCGCAGCTACTGTTCTGTACTTGGCATGGGAGTGTAGGGAACAGAACAACAAAAATACGATTTTGACCTTTTCGTGACCTTGACCTTGACCTTTGACCCGATTGCTCCCAAAATCTAATCAAATGTGTCCCGTATAATAACCAATCATCCCACCAAATTTCATGCAATTCGGTTGAATACTTTTTGAGTTATGCGAATAACATACACACACACACACAGACATACAAATAAATACACAGCGATCAAAACATAACCTTCCGCTTTTGCGAAGGTAATGATAACTAGCCGAAACCCGTGGAACATCCATGGAAGGGAGGATGTGGTGTATGGATAGAGTGTACCATTATGGATGGCATAGGGGATTTGCTTGTCCGAGTAAGAGTTAGGAAGAAAGATGAGAATGAAGAGTACGTATATGAACAACGATCGCCGACACCGGCACAAATGCATGTTCTGGATTGTCCACTCAGTGGACGGCTTGCTTTCGCCTTCGCCTGTCCAATCAGCGGACGGCTTGCTTCGCCTTCGCCCAGCAGACGCCAATACGATGGCGTCGTATCGGCAGTTAATCGGATGCTTTTGGGCCCCAGCGTCGGCTAATTCAGATTTTTGGAGTATGGCTGTACATGATAAACAAAGAGTGCGGTTCGTAGATCGTAAATCCATTCGTGCCGTGGGCATCGGGTCACTGGGTGCGGCGTAAAAGGGATAACAAAGTCGAGTCCTTACGCTATTATTATATAGACTAGCCGAAACCCGTGGAACATCCACGGAAGGGAGGATGTGGTGTATGGATAGAGTGTACCATTATGGATGGCATAGGGGATTTGCTTGTCCGAGTAAGAGTTAGGAAGAAAGATGAGAATGAAGAGTGCGTATATGAACAACGTATTTATTGCAATCTACTTCAATGACAACACTACGATATACTTTTGAAAAATGAATGGATTCGTAATAGGAATCGGCATAGCACCACTCTGGGATTGTCCACTCAGTGGACGGCTTGCTGTCGCCTTCGACTGTCCAATCAGCGGACGACTTGCTTCGCCTTCGCCCAGCAGACGCCAATACGATGGCGTCGTATCGGCAGTTAATCGGATGCTTTTGGGCCCCAACGTCGGCGAATTCAGATTTTTCGAGTATGCCTGTACGTGATTCAGCTTTTACTTGCGGCCGTAGAAGATTGACTACGATAATTCAGCTCAGCTTTTAATTGTGAAATGGGCCCAGCACGGCCGAAGTGGCCTCGACCAGCCTCGCCGCCTCACTGATAACCTTCCCGGGGCCCGTCCCGACATTTATGGTTCTTTTTGAATGAATTTACTACTACAATTCAGCTTTTACTCGCGGCCGTAGAAGATTGACTACTATAATTCAGCTCAGCTTTTAATTGTGAAATGGGCCCAGCACGGCCAAAGCGGCCTCGACCGGACTCACCACCTAGCCTATAACCTAGCCTATAACCTAGCCTATAACCTTCCCGGGGCCTGTCCCGAAATTTTGTTCTTTTTGAATGAATTTACTACGATAATTCAGCTTTTACTCGCGGCCGTAAAAGATTGACTACTATAATTCAGCTGAGCCTTTATTTGCGAAATGGGCCCGGCCCGGCCGAGGCAACCTCGACCGGCCTCGACACTAACCTTCCCGGGGCCTGTCCCAATATTTTTTGTATTAGAGGTTTCCTCCTATCTTTCACCATTCAGGAGATTAGCGCGCGCAGAAAAAAAAAAAAAAAACACTTTCTTTTATATATATATACAGTCACGTGAAAAGGTAAGTACACCCCATGTAAAGTTTTGACTTTTTCAACATATTTCAACATACAGCTATTTGATCTTCATTTCAACAATATTGATAGATAAAGGTGATATAATATAACAAATATCATGAAACATTTACATTTTGTAGTCCATTGTATAATTTAAATAAACATAAATGCAAATTTCGCATGTGGAAAAAGTAAGTACACCCTTGGCTCTAATAGGTGGTATTGCCCCCTTTGGCAGAAACAACCTCAAGTAGGCGTTTCTTATAACTGTCTACCAGTCTCTGACATCGACTGGGAGAAATTTTTGCCCACTCCTTCATGCAGAATTCTTTCAGCTGTGCAATGTTTGAGGGGTTTCTTGCATGCACACCTCATTTCAAACCCCCCCACAACATCTCGATGGGATTGAGATCCGGGCTTTGACTTGGCCATTCCAGAACCCTCCATTTCTTTCTTTTCAGCCATTCCTTGGTGGATTTACTGGTATGTTTAGGGTCATTGTCATGTTGCAAGGTCCACCTTCGGTTGAGCTTCAACTTTCCGTCAGATGGTCTCACATTATCCTCAAGCACCCTCTGGTACAATGAAGAATTCATCGTGGATTCTATGATGGTGGGCTGCCCCGGCCCTGATGCAGCAAAGCTGCCCCAAACCATAATATTTCCATCACCATGCTTTACAGTTGGTATCAGGTTCTTGTGGTCAAATGCTGTCTTTCGTTTTCGCCAAACATGTCTTCTGGTACTGTGGCCAAATAGCTCTACCTTTGACTCATCTGTCCAGAGCACATTGTTCCAGAAGTGTTTGTCTTTGCCGAGGTGTTCATTGGCAAACTTTAGTCTTGCCCTGATGTTCTTTCTGCACAGCAAAGGTTTCCTCCTGGCACACCTCCCATGTAGATCAAATTTGTGCAGCCTCTTTCTAATGGTAGACTCGTGCACTTTTACATCAACAGTGGCAAGAGCTACCTGTAGGTCCCGTGATGACATTCTGAGGTTCTTAGAGACTTCTTTCAGCATCTTGCGGTCTGCTCTCGGGCTGAACTTGCTGGGGCGGCCTGGCCTGAACAAGTTGGCAGTTGTTTGGAATCTTCCTCACTTGTAGATGATCTTCCGGACAGTCGAATTATTGATTTCAAATTGTTTGGAGATCTTTTTAAATCCCTTCCCAGACTCGTAGGCATCTATAACCTTCTTTCTAAAGGCCTCAGAGAGTAGTGAAGTAGTGACATGGGCATTGAGGAAGTTTAGGAGTGGAGGAATGGTAGATCAGAGTAGTGATGGCAATGTACAAAAGAGCGCGCACAGCTGTAACGATGAAGGACGGGAACAGTGGTGAGTTTGAGGTGAAGGTGGGAGTGCATCAGGGGTCGGTACTAAGTCCAATACTATTTGTAGCTGTGATGGAGGTGCTGGCTCAGAATGCAAAGGAGGGTTTACCGTGGGAGTTGTTGTTTGCAGATGATCTGGTGTTGATTGCAGAAAGTATGGATGGACTGAAGGAGAAGATGAACAAGTGGAAGGATTGTATCGAGACAAAAGGTCTGAAGGTGAATATCAGAAAAACGAAGGTAATGGCAAGTGGTAAAGCATGTGGTGAGGTGGAAAGAACTGGGAAATGGCCGTGTGCTGTGTGCAGGAAGGGTTTCGGAGTGAATTCCATTCAATGTACAATGTGCGCTGAGTGGGTTCATCAAAAATGTAGTGGTTTGAGAGGGTCATTAACCAGTATGGCAGCTACATTCAAGTGTAAGGTGTGCACAGAGGGAGCTGCAGATGGATGAAATGTTGAGTTGGATCTTGGAGACGGCGTGAAGCTGGAAGGTGTGAAAACATTTTGTTACCAAGGAGACATGCTGAATGGAGAAGGTGGATCAGACTCGGCAACGGTTGCTCGAGTGAGATGTGCATGGAAGAAGTTTCGGGAACTGAGTGGCGTGCTGACGAGGAGGGGTGTGTCGTTGAAGCTGAAGGGAAAGGTGTATGCTGCACGTGTGAGAAGTGTTATGATTTATGGGAGCGAGACATGGGTAATGAACGTAGAGCAGCAACGAAGGCTGGAAAGGGTGGAAATGCAAATGGTTCGGTGGATGTGTGGAGTATCGTTGAGAGAGAGGAAGACAAAGGATGAATTGCGAAAGATGATGGGAACAGAGCCTGTGATGGGTGCTGTGAAGAGAAACAGTTTGAGATGGTTTGGTCATGTGTTGAGGAAGGATGAAAGTGACTGGTTGAGAAGAGTGATGGAAATGAATGCAGAAGGAAGTAGAGGACAGGGAAGAACGAGAAAGACTTGGCTAAAGATGGTCGAAGAAGAAATGTGGCGGGCAAGGGGGTTAACAATGGGAGTTGCAGAAAATAGGGCAAAATGGAGAAGATTGTCATGGGGACGCAAGGCTAACCCCCGCTCTTGCAGGGAAAATGGCCTTAAAATGCCTGTTGTTGTTGTTGTTGTTGTTGTAAAGGCCTCAGAGAGCTCTTTTGATCTAGGCATGGTGACGTCACACACATCAACAACAAAGAGCAAATCAAACTAAATGTCTGAGGTTTAAATAAGACAGGTTCCTCCAAGATCCTCTCTAACGATGTTCTCATCATTTGCACCTGAGCTGGTGCACCTGATTCGAATTTTAGGTATTTGAAGTAGTGATAAATGTAGGGGTGTACCTACTTTTTCCACATGCGAAATTTGCATTTATGTTTATTTAAATTATACAATGGACTACAAGTAGGTGATAAATGTTGCTTCTGGGACACCTCCGTTTAACATGGGAAATCCCTATCTAATGTCATTTACCCCCCTGTTTTTAAAAAAATCATAAACACCTCTCTTTCTCCCTCTATGAACCTATAATCCTTCTCACCTTATGAACCTATGATCCTTCTCGCCTTATGAACCTATGATTTTCTTCCTTTATGAACCTATAATCCTTCTAGCCTTATGAACCTATGATCATTCTCACTTCCATGTAATTTTTACCCTATTCCCCCCACTAGCCCCTTAATGTAGTTCCTTAGACCACTCTACTAATGAGCCTATAAATATATTATCTCTTTCTAACTTTTTTAAGAGTTCCATTCTCCTATAGAACTCATCCCCATCAAGTATATTTATAAAGTATACAGGTTCCTTAACCTTTTGTTGTGAAAGTATAAAGTGGTATGTTTCACGGAGGGTTCTTGTTTGACCTCCACCTCTCCCACATACCATTTTAAAATTATAATATTTATTATCCGATTGATAACCATTAATGTTCTCACTCCACTCTAATATATTTTTCTTCCCGCCCTCCATTACCCCACTTAACAAATGAATACGTTTATCCGTCTTGAGAACCTTCTGACCAGTGATTCGCTCAACCTCTTGAATCTGATATTTTTCACATTCGTTATGTTTTCCATTTATATACCAAGGTTGATTACACCTCCACTCTTTAGTCTGGTTGATACTTGGTTCTATCATTTATATAATAGTAAAAAAGGTGGCGGTAGCCCGTTAAAATCCCTAACCCCCCTTTTTAACTTATCACTTATATATATACATCTTATCACTTATATATCTTATCACATATATCTTATCACTTATATCTTATCACTTATATCTTATCACTTATATATCTTATCACTTATATATCTTATCATTTATATACTTATATAACCATAAGGGAGACTATCAATTCCATTTTCTAAAATAAACCTCTCATCATCAAAAGCCCCCAATGCTTTCTTATGTGTGGGCGGGGTCTGTGTGGGTGTGGGCTGTGTGGGTGTGGTCTGTGTGGGTGGGGTCTGTGTGGGTGGGGTTTGTGGGTGGGGTCTGTGTGGGTGTGGCTTATGATTTTTATTTATTTATTTAATTTTTTTATTACTACTAATTAAATTAGCTAATCTGGGTGGATGAAAGTATGGATGGTTGTTGTTTAATGAATTATCAGTTTTGTTTTTTGTAATTCTTGTGAGTAAAATGAACCCAAGATTTCTTCCCAATTCATATCATATAATTTGTAAGTCCAAGGCATAGTATCCATTACATCAACGATTTTGAATAATTCATTAGTCCATCTCTTTGTATAACCTTTCTCAAAATGACTTTTCCATCTGTATATTCTTACAATATCACCAACTTTGAACTTGGGCTTTCTCAAATTAATCTCCTTTTCATATTCTAATTTTGTAAATGTTTCTGATGGTTTTGATTTTGTTGATGAATGAACTGTATTATTGTAATTATCTACAATATCCTGAATAAAATACACCCATTTTTGGGAACTGAGTTGTGTGAATTTTTTATATAATTTCTCTTTTAAAGTACGATTAAAACGCTCAATAACAACTGCTTTTCCTTCATTAAAGGTGCTGTATAATTTAATACCCTCCCCCTTAAGAAATTTCATAAATATTTTGTTATAGAACTCTGTTCCCTCATCGGTCCACAGTTTCTTTGGTTTTCTTTTACTTTTATTAAATATCTGTTGGAAGGCTAACTTCAGAGTATAACCTCTCTTGTTTTTCAAAGGAACAACCCAAGCAAATCTACTCCTCAAATCAATAACGGTTAAAGCATACTTGTATCCCTTATCATTTTTTAGTTCGATTAAATCAGCGGACCATATGTGGTCGGTGTATTTAGAATAAACTTTCCTTCTTTAAAACTTTGTGATTATAGGTTTATGTAATTCATCAGCCAAAAGCTCCTCAGTCTTGATGACATCATGAGAGCCTAATAGTTTTTTGAGGGTGAATAACCAAGGCCAAGTTTCAATTTAGCATTTATCAAATTTCTCACAATAAACCTATCAACTTTCTCTCTCAACGTTGGATTTTGTATCAAAGACAAATTATACAACATTTCTCTGTCGGCTTTATGTTTTTCAGTCAATGTAGTGGTTTTCCCATAAGCAATATCATGCTTCATACACACTTCATCAACCCTATTTGTAGGTTTAGACCAAGGTTTAGGATTGTCAGCCTCATCTAATCTTTTATCCAAGTTTGTTCCTGGGCCACAGAAAGAATACCCTGGAAGGTGTAATTCCCCTGGAATTCCAGTTGTTGTAAATTTGCTACCTGACAAAAACTTTTGTATGTCTCCTCCACTTTTAGGAGAGATGAATTGACACTTTTTAGAGCCACACACTTGACATATTCCTTTTTGATAAACTCTATTATTTTTAGCTTTAACATAAGAGATATTTTTAGATTTAGTTTTCTTTTTACATTTGAGACAATAACTCATATTTATTTATGAGAAAAAGTTCTACATAGTGCCAAAACCTTTTTGGTTTTCAACATATACATTTCTATCTTGATTTTTAAAACATAAAGAATCCTTAGAAATGGCTTCACTCTCTCCTCCATTTATTTACAAATAAAACTAACTAAAGTCAATAACACCAACATCATCAACTATATGTTGTATATCTACGCTCTGAATTCATTATAGCAAATTTAAAAACCAATAAGTTCGGAAGAGTCATTAATTCTTTATTTTCCTCTTCAGTGCGTTGAGATTTATTTATTTGTCGTAACACCTTCAATCTTTCATTAATCTCAGGAATGGTCATATTTTTATATTTTTCCCCCCTCTCTCTTTCCTCCCTCTCCTCCTCCTCCTTTTTCTCCCTTTCCTCCCTCTCCTCCTTCTCCTTTTTCTCCCTTTCATCCTTCTCCTCCTTCTCCTTTTCCTCCCTCTCCTCCTTCTCCCTTTCCCCCTTCTCCTCCTTCTCTCTTTCCTCCTTCTCTTCTTCAACTCCTTCCTCCTTCTCTTCTTCAACTCCTTCCTCATCCCTTGCTACCCTTGAGTTTGAACCCCAAAGAATATTATACATATACTCATCTGGATTTTGAGATATTCTTGTATCTATAATTATTTTTCTCATAATAGGATACCAATAAGATTTGTTGACGATTTCTAAAAGAGTTTTATATTTCATAACTTTGAGAAGTTCATTTTTATTTAATATTTTAAACAAGTCTCTATTTGTGGGTTTAACAATATCAGTATAAGGCCAGTTTTTAATGACAAAATTCCCATGTATATGCTCCAAATCATAAGGTATGTAATACCGAGCACCCTTTTCTTGTAGGTATCCTTGAATACAAAAATTATAATTCTCTTGTAGTCTTCTTCCTGCCATTTATGTATCAGAAATATATGTGAGATTAATATTATGACAGGTAATACCACCCCATCTTCCCACTACCAAATCGGTTTGTATTCCTCGGCTTTCTATCCTTATCTCATTACCTTCCTTCTTTGTCATGCAAACCATCGCTATACTATCATATATTTTTCTTTTCTTAAAATCACGTATTTGTTGTTTGCTAATTGTACTTCCACATAAATCCTTATCTTCACCAAGTGGATAATATTCTTCTTTACGAGACTGATTTAAATCATGTAGGTCTTCTATGTTTATTGAAAAAGACCAATTATACCCTAAATCAGGCATATCATACCCCCATTTATTAATTCGCATATTAACTAAATGTCCTTCTTTATAAAATTCAATTGTAAGCAGGTAGTTAAATTCAATGAGGAAAGGTGTATGGTCAGTATAACCAGGTGTTGTGGTTGTAAATTTTACTTGTTTAACAAAACGTGCTGTTTTCTTTAAAAATATATATTGTGATAAATCACTTAATCTAATTAAGTCATTCGCATCTGTAGGGTTTGGATAATTGATTAATTTATAAGTATTCTTCATATTAATATTTTTACTTACACTATATTTTTGTCGTTCAGCCTGTGCCTTTGTATAATAATTTGATAAATCAATATCCTGAGAGGATTTTCCAAAGATAGAACCATCTTTTCCAACATAAGTCATTTATATTAGATTAAAAATGATATCATAAAAATTTTCATTATTGTTGAGTTTAAATAATACATATAAACATAATTGACCACAACATTTAGAATTAATTTCTTGAACTTGAAATGTTTGATAAACACCATTCTGTAAGAATTGTATTACTTCAACAGGTGGTGGCATACCATAACTATCAAAATAATATTTATCCTGACTATTATGAATACAAACCCAATGAGAACCATTCTGTGTGTCTAAATTCATAATAATATTCATTGTATTCTTGGACAACTTTTTTAATTCATCTCTCATACAAATAACCACATTATCAATTTTTAGTGTTTTACAATACTTAGCTAGTTCTATATTTGACGTTGTATTCTTTCCAAATTGTTTAAACCATTTATCCATTTATTTATGAGAAAGATACAATCCATTACCCCGTTTAGTTAGTTTAACACCCGCTTGAGCGATAGAGGAAAGCATATCTCCAACTAACAATCTAGCTTTATCAGGTAGACTTTCAAGTTTTTGAGCAAAATCTACAATTACACCACTTCCACTAATTTGTTTCTCCAACTCCTTGTTATGTCTTTCCAATTCTTTTTGAGCTTTTAGTTGTGCCTTCCTTTCGTTAGCAGTTTTTATCGCTGCTGAAATACCACCAGTCAATGCTCCCGCCGCACTTAAACCAGCAAATAAAGGAATTAGAAATGGGAGAAATCCTCCTCTTGACTCGTCTATTGAATATTTCTTTAACATAGGTTTTGTCATTTTAATTTTAAGTGATCCAGCATCATTTAGTGTTTTCACCTGCTCTCTTGTGAGTAAAACATCAATTCTTACTGCTCCTTTTCTTTGAAATGTATTAACATTAATAATACAAGGCTTTTGATTTTGAATACAAGATGTTAATTTATCAAGATTGATTTGATTAACATATACCCCTACCATTTATTTATGAGAAAAAACCTATGTGATATTAATCATAACACCATTATCTGTATTAATCTGTAATTCTGTTTCCTCCAAAAGCAAACAATAAGCATCAACTTCTTCATTCTCTCCTCTTTCAATGTATAGAGAAGTATCCACTCTATTAGACTTTATAGTTTCCTTTTGAGAACTCAGGTCAATTGTGTAGATTGTATAAAGTTTTTGAAACGCAACCATATCCAAAATAGGTTCATTATTACCGTTGCTTTCACACACCTTTTGGTAAGACTTGTAGGCTTCCGCATAATCATTTTTTTCCCAATCAATTTCCAATCTATCTCGCGGATAAAATGTTCCATCAAGAGAAACCCGAAGTTGTTTCACCTTAGCATTATCACTCAGCGCATTATTCTTATTAGTACCCTCCTCTCCATCTGGTTTTTTAAAAATGAGCCAGAGGTATCGTGGCTTTCCTTCAAGAACACCCAAATTCCAAGTGTAGGTAGTGTGTTCCAGTTTAACGTGTTGACATCTTCTTTTAAGGTATGATACATTTAGCGGTTTCTTTGAGTTAAGTCTTCTATTTAACATCTCTTCCGTTTTAAGATTAGGAGTATATTCACTGATATACCAACACAAATCATTAATAACAAATTTATTATTTTCTCCAAAAGCATTTTCATCCCCAAAAAGCAACCTATTTACATTATCATTCCTTTGTAGTTGAAATCTAATTTTAAGGCCATACAAAACTTTATCATAATCACAAAATCCAAATATACCTTTCAGAGGTACTGCTACCGTAAAACTATTCTCTGCTTTTGTATCATCATTATACATTGACTTCCTTTGACTATAACCAGGGTCAGCATTTGTTCCCGTTGACATATCAGGAATAAAACCTTCAACAGCTCCCTTACCCATTCTATCACTAAACGAATATAGTGTAAATTTCATCATTTCAGATATAGCAGAGACATAATCAACCGCTTCAACCTCTTGTGTTCCAATATACAGGCGGACACTATCAAACATTTTCCAGAAGAAATCATTTACGAGTGTAGCATTAGTATTATTCGCAGCCTTAGTGAATTTAAATTTACACAGCAAGAAACTATCAGCTATATTCAAGTAAGTTTGTTGATTATTTATTTCAAAACTTTTTGTTCCGTTTGAATTCCAGTCTGTTCCTGTTATAGCATTTACCTTAAAATAGTCTTCCTTTTTAGTAGAGTTTGAAATGATAATCGTATCATCCAAATCATAGATACTATCAATCGCTTCCATACTTGTATTTATATAGCATTAAAATCGTTGAAACCCTGACCCAAGTATTTTAATGATTTTTTGTCGTTCTTGTGAAGATAGTTGAGTTTTACCTTTTTTAATTTCTTTGATTGCTTGTAATTTATGAGACTCCTTTTGAGCATCTTTTATACTCTTTATAGCACCCGCAACTGAGCCCACGGCTGAAGCAGTTGAACCAATTAGGTCTTTATGTTTAAGGATGGTTGAACCAATACCCATTAGAGTATCAATTATCCCATCTCCTTTATTTCTAAATTGATGTCCCACACCCCGTTGTCTCTTTGGTTTATAGTATCCTCTCCCAAGAAACATACCTTCACCCTTATAGTATGGTGAAAGGAACATCCCATCCCCTGTAATTATTTTATATTTTCCCAACTCGTGTTTTCTCACAATAACCATTATTTATTTATTGAAAAACTTCACGTAGGTGAATTCTGATGGATATAATTTCATCATTAAAGGATATCATACGATTATCTTGGTCGGTTATCCTAAAATTTACTCTGTATATGGTTTTTCCTGACACAGGTAAATAGACAAGATTTTTTGGTTCCATATTAAATTTATAACCAATCGGGGTTGAGTATGCGCTGAATGAAAATATTGTATTTGTTCTTATTCCATCGTTATAAGCACCATCAATCAAATCACAATGAATTAATACTGAATTTATACCGGAGGATATTTGAATGACATTATCACTGTAAAACGTCCCGTTAGTTTCAATCTTTTTAGAAGAGAACCCCAATAGCTCTCTGAACGAATTTTCAATCGTGAAATCAACTTTATAATTATTTTTAAGTTTAATAGTTGATTTTGAAGTGTGTTTTTGAATATCTATTACAATATTTTTTGGTTCATCACCTTTTTCTTTCATAAGGCGAGAGACTTCTGAAGATATTTGAGAAATCTCGTAAGCACCGGGTGAAACGGTTATAGTTTTATATCCACTTCCTGGATTATAACTAAACTTGTTGTTTTTCTCTGTGATATTAAAAAGGGTATTGTAAGTCTCCATTGACAACAAAGAAGCCTCATATTCTTTTTTGGGGTCAAGTTGTAGTGGGTAAGGGAATGAAGCTGTGTAATCACTCGTTGTGAAATTAAAACTAAGAATTGTGCTTCTCATCTTATTTAATATCTAATAAAATATCTTTGTATTGACATTTATTAATTATTTTCATATTCATCAACTGATCTAAAATGGCGGATGCTTCATTAAAACAATTGTTGTTTCCAGCCTTCTTACTACCTAACAACAATAATAACCTATTAACTAATTGTGATGGGTCATTTGGAAGAAAACTAACACCCGAACCAAGCTTACTTAAAGCATCAATAATATGTTTCTCCTTCTCATTCTTCTTACTTTTACCAGCAACAGAAACTCCATAATCAAGTGCGTTTAGCAACTCAATATACTCTCTATCTTCCTCTCTTTCCATATCAAGCGGTTCATCAAAATAAGGTGAATTAGAATGTCCATCTTTTGTTAGAAGAAACATTAATCTTGGGGTTAATTCAACATTTGGTTGGTCAGAACTTAAGAACACCAATTTATCATTAAATATCAATAACTTTTCTTTCACAAGATGGAACTGTGCTGGTTCTTCTGTTGGAATGAGACCTGCTCTGGTTTTTGAACCCTTCAAATATTCATTGTTTTGAAGAGCTTCTACAATATAATTGGAAAGTTTATTTACCTTCTCAAGATGCCGAAATAATCCTTCATCATCATATTCTAATTCTCCAAGTTCTTGCTCTGTCATTTGACTAAAATCTTTGAGCATTTGAAATTTTTTTGGAGTAAATTCTACCGTGGGAACTGTAGGTGAAATCGTTTGTTGAGTTTTTAAAAGTGGTTTAAAAAATTTCTCTTGTTTTCTTTCAAAGGCTTCTTCACCAGTTAGTTTCTGTCTCCTTTTCTTCTTTATGTCTTCCTGTTGCTTTACAACTTTTGAAACCAACTCTTGATGTTCTTTAAACTTTCTTACTCTTTCTTCGGTATTCATTTTCTGTATTTATTTATTGAAAAATATCATTTAGTATCTCATCTTGTTTCACAACAATATATTTATATTTTCCGATCGTGTGTTTCATATTATTTTCAAATTCCTTCTTACTACGTAATGTAGAACAATTATCTCTCCAAAAATTATTTGTATCTATTGAATTTAACTTAAATAAAATAAAAGTATTAGCATTGTTTCTTATTGAGCGCCGAGGGAGTTGAAAATATGACTGACTAAGATAAATACAATTACAAGAAGAATGTCTCCCTCTTGTATAGTAGCTATCCATTACTGTTTGGTTTCTCTCATTAACACAATCATCAAAGATAACGAGGTTCTTTTTTGATGTATCTAAATCTTGAGGTGAAGGTATATCATCCGTATTATCACTGAGAATACAAGTTATGGGTTTTAGTTTTGATTTTGATTTCTGTGTATCACAAAATAATTGTATTATATCATCAATATTATAATCATTTAGTTTGTTTTGAAGTTTAAATAAACCGATAATGTCTTCCTTTTTAAGACCCGCATTAAAACCCTGTGAGAGTAGTTGATACTCAGGTTGAAAACTTGACTTTGTAAAAATTATTAAATTATCATAATCTAAAAAATTAGGACTAAGGAGCATCTTTAAAAGTAAACAGGTTTTTCCACATCCGCTTGAACCGACTATTAGACATCTCAATGAATTTGGAAGATTTTTATGGTTATTAAATTTTATCTTATTTTCCCAAACGGGTAAAAAATCATTCATTTATATATTTGGAAAACAAGTCATCCAACTTTTTTTGAGTTTTTTGAGAAACTCTATATTTTATCCTGAGTTCAGGTTTAATTTCAAAATAATCCATTATTTTGTTTATATAGTATCTTGTATTAACATTTCCATTAAAATTATTTTGAATAATAAATATCATTAAACCCTTATACATTTCCTCAATACAAATAGTCTCTTCCCTTGTAAGAAATGGTGTATTATCACCATAATACTTAACATTCATCTCTCTTATTAATCTTGTAAAGTAATTCATTTTTGGTTCTAATTTAAAAGAGTTATATATTTTTCTATATTTTTTGTTATCATTAATTAGAAGATAATCACAGAAAATACATTGTTTATATGCTTCTGATTCTGTATTAAGCCCCACTCTACCACAAGCCAGACAATTCTCTAATTTATCATATGGAGAGTCTGGAAATTCTAAATATCCTTCAGAATTTATCATATTTATAAAGTAAAATTATACTTAAAACAAAGTGCCTTTTTTAGAGGCTTTTTTAAAGATGAAACTGTGCTTAAAGTAAAACACCTTTGAGCTTTTCAACTCGTTTTATGTATATAACTTTACTTAAACTAAACGCAAATTTATTAGCTAATAAATACAATGTTTCAAAACACAAAAGACAAATTTCAATCAATCTCTACTTCGGTGGAAGATATAGAAAAATATGTCAAAGATGTTAAATTGAACAAAGATAAATATGGAAATTTTTGGATTAAACCCATAATGGAGAATAACATGTGTCCTTTTATTAAATTTACGGGACAAGCTATGTTAATTAATAACTCTATTAAAGTAAATTTGACAAAAGTTTCTCCACTACTACTAACAATTTACTCAAAGCTTGAAAAGGTCATTGATAAAGAAGCTTTGAAAATGAATGATAAGACCATCAACGATTCTAGAGGAAACATTTGTATATTCTTTAATAGACCCAAAGATGTGGGTGAAATTAATAATATGAATATTAGTGGTGAACTATCATTCCGTACTCTGATTATTAGAGATTATTTGAAAATAACATTTAATGTAAAAAATATTGTGGTTATTAGTTCTAATGAAAGAAAATATATAGATATTGATGGAAGTTTAATGGTATGTAAATGAGTGATATTAACAGTCAATACTCTGAGAGTTATTATACTGAGAGTCTAGGATCTGAAGATAGTTATGATACTAATAGTTTGTGTTCAAATGATAGTTATGAGAGTAGCTTTATTGATGACTCAGATAGTGAAATTGAAATTGATGAACTAGAGTATCTAAACTTTCTGGCTAATACATAGACGCTTTACTTTAAGTAAAGTTATATACATAAAACGTGTTGAAAAGCTCAAAGGTGTTTTACTTTAAGTAAAGTTATATACATAAAACGAGTTGAAAAGCTCAAAGGTGTTTTACTTTAAGTAAAGTTATATACATAAAACGAGTTGAAAAGCTCAAAGGTGTTTTACTTTAAGTAAAGTTATATACATAAAACGAGTTGAAAAGCTCAAAGGTGTTTTACTTTAAGTAAAGTTATATACATAAAACGAGTTGAAAAGCTCAAAGGTGTTTTACTTTAAGTAAAGTTATATACATAAAACGAGTTGAAAAGCTCAAAGGTGTTTTACTTTAAGTAAAGTTATATACATAAAACGAGTTGAAAAGCTCAAAGGTGTTTTACTTTAAGTAAAGTTATATACATAAAACGAGTTGAAAAGCTCAAAGGTGTTTTACTTTAAGCACAGTTTCATCTTTTAAAAAGCCTCTAAAAAGGCACTTTGTTTTAAGTATAATTTTACTATATAAATAAATATGATCAAAGCAACGTATTGCGATGTTTGTGAACAAGAATATAAACAATACAAAAGACACCTTAAAACTAACAAACACACATTTAATCTACTTCACCTACTATCTCCTATTCAGAAGGAAACAAAACACTGTTCTGCATGTAATAAAAATATCCTCAAGAAAGGCTTCGAAATACATCTTAAAACAATTCTACATTTATCAAATTTTATCACAACTAAAAACTCTGATGGCGCATTCAAAGAACATATTAAAATAAGAGTCTTTAACTTCAAACCTCCTGAACCAGAGTCTATAGTTGATGCTGTAGAAATAGTTAAACCTGCTGTTCAAACGTTGATTGAAAAAACACTAAAAGAAATGAAACCACTTAAATTTTATATGGGAGTAAAATTAGAAATGACAAAGGACGAAGGAGTTATAGATACACCATACATGAGAACTGAGCCACACTTTATATCTTCATATCAAGATTTTAAAACATCAGGAGTCTATGATGAACTTATTAAACAAGAGCAAGATGTGGATAATTCAATCGTAGGAAGTGGATTCAATATAGGAAAAATTATTTACATAGACATTCATATTCTTAAATCAGATCCTCTAAAAGCTTCTTCCTACATTGATTTACCCAGTGTTATCAAAAATAGAAAAGCAGTT
Organism: Myxine glutinosa; assembly: GCF_964187855.1. Classification (NCBI taxonomy): domain Eukaryota; kingdom Metazoa; phylum Chordata; class Myxini; order Myxiniformes; family Myxinidae; genus Myxine; species Myxine glutinosa. The sequence continues at coordinate 143,552,136 of NC_136268.1, read as the reverse complement.
ATCAATATCAAAAATAAAGACAATAAATGTTTTCTCTGGTCTATTCTAGCACACTTACATCCTCCACATTTTCATGATGAAAGAGTATCTCATTATAAAAAATATGAGAATACATTAAATACGAAAGATCTAAAGTTTCCGATGGCTTTAAATGATATTCCTAAATTTGAAAAGATAAATAATTTATCAGTTAATGTTTATGGTCTAACAGAAACAAACAGCATTCAGGTTTTAAAGCTTTCTGACAATTGTAAACAAACTCATATTAATCTTCTATATTTTAATTCAGAGGAAAATTCACATTATACATACATTAAAGATATTGCTAAATTAATAAAACCACAAGTATGTAAAAGAACAAATAAAATATATATTTGTTTGCGTTGTCTTAACTTCTTCCATACACAAGAAAGATTAGATAAACATTCAAATTATTGTGGTGAACATAAATCAACGGTAATCAATATGCCTAAAGAAGGCTCAAATATCACATTCAAAGATGAAAAGAAAAAGATCAAACATCCATTTGTTATATATGCTGATTTTGAAAGTATTCTAGAAAAAATAGATACTGCTTCTCCAGATCCAAAAGATTCATACACAAATAAATATCAAAAACATACTCCTTGCGGTTTTTGTTATTATATCAAATCATCCGTTGGTGATAAATATAACAAGTTAGAGGAGTATAGAGGCTCAAATACCCCAGATGAGTTTGTGAAACGACTAGAAAAAGACTGTGTCCGATTAACCAAGATAATGAGAGAAACTAATAAACCAATGTCCTTGACGAGTGAACAGAAAAGGGAATTTAGAAAAAACAATGTTTGTCATATTTGTGAGGAAAAAATTGGTGAAGGTCTAAAGGTTAGAGATCATTGTCATCTCACTGGTAAATATAGAGGTCCAGCTCATCAAAGTTGTAATATTAATTTATCAACTCCCCTCTTTCATTCCTGTCTTTCTTCATAACAATGCTCATTATGATACGCATCTATTTATTAATGAACTTTCAAAGACATCTGGACACATTTCAGCAATTCCTAACACAGATCAGAAATACATTTCATTCACAAAAACAATTCACACATCTCCTATTACTCATATCAGATTTCTTGATACATTTAAATTCATGGCAAGTCCATTGGCTAACTTGGTTCAAAATCTAAAAGAGTTTCCATGTCTTTCAGAGTATTTTTCAGATAAAGATTTTCTAACACAAAAGGGAATTTACCCCTATGACTATATGGACTCATTTGAGAGATTCAATGAAACACAACTTCCTTTAAAAGAAAATTTCGATAACAAATTAAACAACAGTCATATATCTGATAAAGATTATGTACACGCACAAAATGTTTGGGAAAAATATAACATCAAGAATCTTGGTGAGTATCACGATTTGTATCTCAAAACTGATGTGCTTTTATTGGCCGATGTATTTGAAGCCTTTAGATCTGTTTGTCGCACTGGATATGGATTGGATCCTGCTCACTACTACACAGCACCTGGATTGGCTTGGAGCGCGATGTTGAAAATGACAAAACAAGATTTGGTTTTGATAACCGATGTCGATATGCTTTTGATGATTGAAAAGGCAAAAAGAGGTGGAATTTCACAAGTATGCTCGAGCAGATACGCAAAAGCAAATAACAAATATCTTCCAAATTATGATTCAACGAAAGAGAGTTCTTACTTGATGTACTATGACGCAAACAACTTGTATGGCTGGGCAATGTCTCAAGCTCTTCCTTATGGGAAACTAAGATGGGTAAAGGAAAAAGACTACACAAAGGTTTTACAAGATGTATGTATCTCTACACAAAAACAATTGGATGATTCAAAGGTTGGTTATTATTTTGAGGTCGATTTAAAATATCCTGAAGAACTTCATATCAAACATAAAGATCTTCCATTTGCTTGTGAGAAAGAAAGTCCAAAGAAAGAATGGTTGAGTGATTATCAACGATCGTTTGATATAGGTGAATCAACAGAAAAATTACTTACTACATTATATAACAAGAAAAATTATGTACTACACCAAAGAAATTTGCGACAATATTTATCAAAAGGTCTAAGAGTAGAGAAGATCCACAGGGTTCTAAAGTTCAATCAAAGTCATTGGTTAAAGGGGTACATTGATTTTAATACACAAAGAAGAACAGAGTCAAAAACAGATTTTGAGAAAGACTTTTATAAATTGATGAATAATGCGGTCTTTGGTAAGACCATGGAGAATGTGAGGAAAAGACAAAATATCAGACTAGCAACATCTTGGGAACAAGCATCAAAATTAATTAATAGACCGAGTTTTACTAGAGCTGAGGTCTTTACTGAGAACTTTTGTGCGATCCATTTGGTTAAAGAGAGTATTGAAATGGACAAACCTATTTACATTGGAACATCAATTCTTGACTTGTCAAAGTCATTAATGTATGATTACTTTTATATTAATCTAAAATCAAAGTATAAGGATAATGTGTCATTGTTGTATATGAATACTGATAGTTTTATTTTGAAAATTAATACTGATGATGTTTATTCAGACATGAAAAAGGACATTAATATCTATGATACAAGTAATTACAGTCCAGAGAGTGAGTTGTTCTCTTCTAAAAATAAAAAGGTGATTGGAAAGTTCAAGGATGAATTGGGGGGAAATGTTATGAGTGAATTTGTGGGATTGAGGTCGAAGGCTTATGCTTATAAATACATTGTGAATAACGTTGAAAAGACTGATAAGAAGTTAAAAGGTGTAAAGAAAAATGTCATTAAAGAAACAATAAACTTTAAGGATTATTATAACTGTTTAACAACAAAGAAAGAAGAGTTTAGAAAGATTAATGGAATAAGAAGTTATAAACATCAATTATATTCAGAAGAGGTGAATAAGAAAGCATTGGGGGCTTTTGATGATAAGAGGTTTATTTTAGAAAATGGAATTGATAGTCTCCCTTATGGTTATATAAGTATATAAGTGATAAGATATATAAGTGATAAGATATATAAGTGATAAGATATAAGTGATAAGATATATAAGTGATAAGATATATAAGTGATAAGATATATATAAGTGATAAGATGTATATATATAAGTGATAAGTTAAAAAGGGGGGGTTAGGGATTTTAACGGGCTACCGCCACCTTTTTTACTATTATATAAATGATAGAACCAAGTATCAACCAGACTAAAGAGTGGAGGTGTAATCAACCTTGGTATATAAATGGAAAACATAACGAATGTGAAAAATATCAGATTCAAGAGGTTGAGCGAATCACTGGTCAGAAGGTTCTCAAGACGGATAAACGTATTCATTTGTTAAGTGGGGTAATGGAGGGCGGGAAGAAAAATATATTAGAGTGGAGTGAGAACATTAATGGTTATCAATCGGATAATAAATATTATAATTTTAAAATGGTATGTGGGAGAGGTGGAGGTCAAACAAGAACCCTCCGTGAAACATACCACTTTATACTTTCACAACAAAAGGTTAAGGAACCTGTATACTTTATAAATATACTTGATGGGGATGAGTTCTATAGGAGAATGGAACTCTTAAAAAAGTTAGAAAGAGATAATATATTTATAGGCTCATTAGTAGAGTGGTCTAAGGAACTACATTAAGGGGGTAGTGGGGGGAATAGGGTAAAAATTACATGGAAGTGAGAATGATCATAGGTTCATAAGGCTAGAAGGATTATAGGTTCATAAAGGAAGAAAATCATAGGTTCATAAGGCGAGAAGGATCATAGGTTCATAAGGTGAGAAGGATTATAGGTTCATAGAGGGAGAAAGAGAGGTGTTTATGATTTTTTTAAAAACAGGGGGGTAAATGACATTAGATAGGGATTTCCCATGTTAAACGGAGGTGTCCCAGAAGCAACATTTATCACCTACTACTACAAAATGTAAATGTTTCATGATATTTGTTATATTACATCACCTTTATCTATAAATATTGTTGAAATTAAGATCAAATAGCTGTATGTTGAAATATGTTGAAAAAGTCAAAACTTTACATGGGGTGTACTTACTTTTTCACGTGACTGTATATATATATATATATGAAGATAGAAGAAGATGACTACTGTTGTTGTTTAACAATCATTTGAGGCTCATGGAGGAACTTACAAGTTCAGTGAGGTTATTGTACTCGTACAACATAAATCACAAGGACATGATGAGACAATGGACAAATCAACACAATCGATTGGGTTTTAACCCTCATATTCCAGCAACTCCGAACGGGCCAATCTTTCAAAAACTTTTTTGAAAGGAAGTTAATTAGTCTTCCGTACCAACGTTGGCGGCAGCTCTCGTCTTGTTTCGGACATAAGCATGGCTGGCTGGGTTGTCTCCAACTAAAACTACGCTCAAGTGAGGACGCCTGTTTCCCGCGGAAACCCACTTCTCCACATCATGTCGCACTTCCCGGCGTACATCCTGGGCAAGCTTCACACCTGATATCACCACCGCTTGTTGTCTGCACAACACACACAATAACATATATCATATGACAAAACACACAGTTAATCAACACCACTTTCAATACGCATAACAGGATGGGAACGTCGCATGCAAAAGGATGGCACACTCTAATGGAGCATCCTGTTTGTGAAACACCAGTCACAAATCCCTTTACGTGTGACTTTTACGCGGTGAATCGACACAGAACCATGTCAACACTTGTATGCCAACGGCTCGATGTGGAACTAATTATTCGTTATGCATGACTCAAATGTTCTTTCTCTGAGATTTACACGCACGCACAAGAATATTGAACCCCCTAACTTTGTGAAGCAGCAAAGGGCACATAACAGCAAATGCGATACGACCTGTTAGCAACAAGCGTCCTCTCCGACAACTCTTCTCCCCCACAAAAACATTGTCTCTGCCCTGCTGAGCAGCAGTCGGCAGAAAGGAGGTGAGGTGCAGTCAGATGACATAAATAAACCAAAAAAGGCTCTGCGGACCATGAATACTCCATGACACTGACATCATGCGCATACGCAAGGCACCACATCACCTCAAAAACTAGGATGGCTTCTGCAGAGCTACGCAGATTTTTAAAGGCTGAGGTTAAATGGTCACAAGTAAATAAATAGAGATGTCGACGTTTGAGGCTAACAGGTCGTGCAGCAGCATTTGCTCTTGTGGGACTCAATGTGTGCCTTGTTGTAGAGAGGCGCAGTGGACTCCACCCAGCGGAAGCAAATCTAGTTTTGAGGTTACGAGGTGGTTTACATATGTGCATGCCATCGTCATGCCATATATATATATATATTATTATTATTATATTATTATTATGTATTATTATATTATTATTATAGAGAGCTTCATAAGCGAACCTCTATGCCAATTACATGTATATGTAAATCCATTCAAAATTTCACTTTCATTTCAAATTTCACAAAAAAATAATAATAATAATTCCCCCCCCCCCCCATTCCCTTGGGAACAAAATTTCATGTTGTCATTTGAAATGTCCCTTCCATGATCCGCCATCTTGTCCCTTCCATGATCCGCCATCTTGTCCCTTCCATGATCCGCCATCTTGCTCACGTGATATTGCTTTGGCCTGGCGCGACCGATAAATTATTTTCACCTGGTGATTAAAATCAATCAATTACAATACAGTACTGTACAGAACGGATTTGATTTCGAAACCGCTCATCATTTACGCCAGCTACACCGACTTCATTTAAGCCAGGTACACCGATTTCAGTTTTCCGCCATCAACACCGACTTCAGTTTTCCGCCAGCTACACCGACTTCATTTAAGCCAGGTACACCGATTTCAGTACGCCCCTGCCAGTCGGACCTACGTACCTGGTCCAGTCGACTAGAAGTCTAGACTATATAATATAGTAGGTACGTGACTATCGGATGCTGAGTAGCACGTCGCTGTGGCACCAATACCTGGTCTGCCAGCGATCTCGGCTGTCTGCACAGCCCTCTATTACTATAGCTGCAGAGATCGTATTTGTTTTTCTTGGATGAACCGGAAATACGTATGACGTAGTTCAGATTTTCCCCTTTGACCTCGTCTTCCAACCTTTATTTTCCGACTTCGAGAAGTAGGTGAATTTATTGCCGCAAGTTTGGGTCGTCAAAACCATTCACTGTTTTTGACGAAGGTAAGTTTATATAGTTCTGAAACCAATTTATTGTGTTAGTTTATATATTTATCCACATCTAGTTTTAATATTTAGTTAATTTGAGCACCGAAACCTTGTTTTTGACGATAATAATAAAACGTGTCGTGGATGGAAATTCCAAAATATGTCGTCGCGGTGCAACGTGCGCTCCCAGCTCATGCATCTCATGCCATGCATGCAATCACACGTTTGTGCCCTCACTCCCCAAACTCACTCCTCCCCCACCCACCCACCCCTCACTCCCCCCCCCACCCACCCCTCACTCCCCCCCCCACCCACCCACTCCTCACTCAACCCCCCACCCACCCACCCCTCACTGCTTATCACCCTCTTCCTCCCACCCTCCCCCCACTGCCTGCCACCCCTTCCTCCCTCCTCCCCCCCCCACGCCCCCGCCCCCCACTGCCGAGCCACTCCTCACTCCCCCCCTCCCACCCCACTGCCTAACCACTCCTCACTCCTCCCACAATTCTTTGTTAATTGAAGGCAAGTTTATATCGTTATGAAACCAATTTAATGTATTAGTTAATATATTTATCCACATCTAGTTTTAATATTTAGTTAATTTGAGCACCGAAATCTTGTGTTTGACCATAATAATAACAAAAGGTCAGACATTTTTCCTTTGTTTCCATTGATTACAAAGGACCAAAATTGCGCGTAATTGGTAAATGTCAAAATGCTTTAACTCTCTTAATATTAGACCTAGGACAATGATCTGGGTATCATTTTAATGGTATTTTCATGCTCTTTCCAATGGTACCAGTTGCAAAGGAGTTCCTTGTTTTTCAATTTTTTGGTCACGTACCTAGTATATAGCCTACAGTAGGTAAGTCCTGCATTCTATCCCAATCTATCCATTCAATAAAATTAATTTGAATTTTAATTCTAAGCCCAAGATCAAACAACCTAGCCTAGCTAGGCCTAGGCCTACAGATGTTTGCGAGGGCTGCGTACTGATCGGCTGACCATTGTCGACGAAGCTCTCACTCTACGCAATGCGTATTCATATTATATTGTTGGGGTTTTGAGAACCCTGCATTTGTAGATTGTTGTAAATATACCCTTTGTAAATAATTCTTTTTGTAAATACCTCTATTTCTTGTAAAGGTCAAAGGTCGTCCCCTAGTTAGTCCACATTGCAACACGTAGCGAACCATAGGCCCTCTTCGTAGTTATTTCATTATTATGTGTTTCAGGTAAGGCTGTGGTTCCAATAGTTTGACTCTACGTTGCATTAATCAAATAAGATAGGTCCCTTTCGTTCTTTTCAAAAGCGGTGCGAGTGGTTTTCCATCCCCACAAGACGCCATTGCCATGTGCTCATCTCGGAGAAGAAGGGGGGAGGAGCCGCTGGATCACTGGCGTGGCATCAACTCGTCATCAAAGGTGGAGTCAGCCAGCCCGAACCAGCCAACCAGCACCGCGGTGAGCGACCCGGTAGGCGTGCCCTCGCAGCCCGCGGCTTGATCCGGCGACGGCCGATAAAAGGCAAGAGGAGGGACTGCTTAGGGAGATGACTGAGGAGGAAGAACTAAGAGACACCAGCTGAGCTGAGACGTGCTGCAGTTGAATTGAGTCAGAGACGTGCTGCAGTAGAATTCAGAGAGAATTCAGATAAGCTGCGAGAGACGAGCTGCAGTTGAGTGGAGTAATAACCAGCGCTGACGACCGGGTTTTCGCCGCTGAACCTGAGCGAGGGCGTGCACGCGGGACACCAACGGCGTGCACGCGGGACACCAACGGCGTGCCGCGATCCCCGGACCTCCCGGCCCGCCAGCTCTGTGGACCGTCTGCCCCTCTCATCCTTCCAGCCATTCCTGCCTGCAATTCCCATTCGTGTACCTGAGTTTGTTCTGTCTGTATTGTCCTGGGGATAAGTAAGCCTGTTTAAGAATTGCTCTGTGTCCTTCTGCTCCTTCCATTTCCTGTATATACTCGCCCCTTTCATTTCCTTATAGTTAGTTAATAAACCTGTGTTCTTTCTTCTTACTTTGGTTTCATTCTCGTCCGATCGCTTTCGTGATTACTTTCAATTGAGTATCTGTGGCGCGATTTTGGCCGAACCGCGTTATAATCGGGTTTAGTCCATCGCTAACGGCTCGGATTCCGGATTGCTAAACCGCTCAGCAAATTATATCTTGTCCGGGATTCGAGCGGGGCCATCCACCTGCTTTGTGGAGGGATTGGCGGAGGTTTCCGGGAATCCCTTGACCAATCACCTTGGCCAATCCCATCCCACAAAGGAGCGGGGTAGTTCCAGGAATGGAGACGGCCAGCTTAACAAGACAAGGGGATTAACCCCCCCTTGCTAACGGGAGTGCCGTGCTCCGGTTCCGTAACAATATATATACACACCATTACCAAAAGTATGTAACAACTGAACATCACACATCTCATTCTAAAATTATGGGCATTAATATGGAGTTGGTAGGTCCCCCCCCCCCTAACCACCCCCACCCCCAAACCCCCTTTGCTGCTATAACAGCCTCCACATTTCTGGGAAGGCTTTCCACTCGATGTTGGAACATTGCTGCGTGGATTTGCTTCCATTCAGCCACAAGAGCATTATTTAGTCCATGAGCTAGAGGGGCCCACCTAGCACCCCCCTCTGATACGCATTGTCAGCTGTGAGACCTTATATAGACAGGTGTGTGCCTTTCCAAATCATGTCCAATCAATTGAATTTACCACAGGTGGACTCCAATCAAGGTGTAGAAACATCTCAAAGATGATCAAGAGAAATGGGAGGCACCTGAGCTAAATTTCAAGTGTCATAACAAAGGGTATGAATACTTATGTCAAAGTGATATTTCAGTTTTTTTCTTTTTAATAAATTTGCAAAACTTTCTAAAATGCTATTTTCTCTTTGTCATTATGGGGTATTGACTGTAGATTGATAAGGGAAAAAATGAATTTAAACGATTTCAGCATAAGGCTGCAACATAACAAAATGTGAAAAAAGTGAAGGGGTCTGAATACTTTCTGAATGTACTGTAGTTAAAGGCCACCAGTCAGCCATCTTTGGTTGGATTAAAAAACAAAATCTTCTGCTCATGTATACCATCGTGTATAACCATCATAACATCCAATATAACCAATATACCATCATAACAATATAACAATATATACATAACAGTATAACCAATATACCATCATAACAGAGGAAATAGCAACTTTCAGTCTCTCCAAATCCATACTGAGTCCAAATTTATCGCATGTTAACATATAATTTCTCAAACAGTACATTTCAAAGTTTCAAAAAAATATAGTTTCGTTGATTGGTGGGGTGGTGGGGGGGGGGGGGGTGCTAGGTGGGCCCCTCTAACTCATGGACTAGTTGTTTCAGGGATTTTGTTCACAGCTCTGATGATTTTCTGTCATTGATTGCAGTTGTTTTCTTTGGCTGACCTGGCCGTTGTCTATTACTAAGTACACGAGTGATTTATTTATTTTTCAAGGTATTCCAAATTGTTGTATTTTCCATTTTCCATGTTTTGTGCTATGATTCTCATTGAATTATTCTGTTCTTTCCGCTTCCAAATTGCTTGCTTCTCTTTCGTAGACAGTTCCTTGGTCTTCATGGTGGTTTACGCCAACTGTCCTCAACAAGGAAAAAGCAAAGGCTAAAACCAAGACGACACATTCACAGCTACAGACTTGGCATTTAATATGGAATATTTTTTTGGTGGGGGTGAACTTACTTTTCAAGATGACTTAGAACCACAAGTTCATTGGAATTATCTTGAAATTTTTCTAGATTTTGTTAATGTGACCTTTAAAAGAAACAAAAACCACATTTGACATTTCGAAGCAAATAAATTGATCCTTGAAAGTGATGTAAACTGATATCGAACTCAATTCATGGACAGTACTGTGTTAAACTTCTGTACGTTTTCCAGAAGTATCTCTTTATTTTGCACATTAGCCAAAAAAAATTTCAACAAAAGCTAAATTATGACTGGGATTACGGACATTAAAATTACAGTTCAGCACTTCGTGTAACCCCCACGAGCATTCAGCAGAGCACGTACACATCGAGGCATGCTGTACACGAGATTTGCCAAGGTTTGGACAGGAATCGCTTGCCATGCAGTGACAATAGTCTGCTGCAATTCACGCACAGAGGTGGGCTGCTGGTCCAAGTTGTCTATTTGACGCGTTAATTCTGCCCACAAGTTCTCTATCGGATTCATATCCGGGGACATGGCAGGCCACTCCATATGCTCTACACCACGGTCAGCAAGAAAGTGTTGGATCATGCGAGCACGATGAGGATCGTGTATTGTCATCTTGGAAGACAAAGTTTCCTCGAAAGGCTGCACGAGCAAATGGAAGCAATGTTTCATCCAGAATGACCCTGTACTTGAACTGGTTCTGGTTTCCATTCAGAACAACCAGGTCAGTTTTGTCCCCTGCATGAAAAGCAGCCCAAACTGTCACCGCACCACCTCCAGCTTGGACTCTTGGCACTATACAATCTTCGTTGTGGGCTTCATGCACTTGTCTGCACACTCGGACGCGGCCATCTTGACGATAGACCAGAAATCTAGACTCGTCACTGAAGGTCACGTGATTCCAGTGTCCTGGCTGCCATTGACGGTGCTCTCTGGCCCACTGCAATCGGCGCTGGCTGTGTTGTCTGGTCAGGCGTGGCTTTCTCAGGGGACGCCTGGCACGATAGCCTGCTTGAACCAGTCGTTGGTTGACGAGCCTTCTGGATACAGGCACATTTGTCAGTTGCTGCCACTTATCCCTACGCCGATTAGCTGACTTGGTACGGCCATTGCAGACTAACCGGTGCAGCTGGCAATCATCTCTCCTTGTGGTTCTGTGTGGACGTCCTGGCCTCGGTATTGGAGTAGGGACACCCCTCTGAGCATTTCGTTTCAGGATCTTTGACAACTGACCTTGAGTGATGTCATACTGCCGAGCAATAGCATGCTGTTTCATGCCAGAATTTCGTAAAGCCACCACTCCATGACAAACAGCATTGTCGAGTTGACGGACCATCTCCAGAGGAAGCGGCAATAACTTTTGTAGATGTGCAGCAGTTGTTTTCCACTAATACAGAATGCAACAACCCTTATATACCCGATTGTGAAGCCAACCGTCAAATGTACCTGTCCTTACATTTTGTCACGCCACCTGTGATATAATCCTGTTATTGACTTCTTGCTGAGAAAGACAATCAGTGACATGGTTCTTTCAACAAAGACATCACCGAAGGGTAAAAGAAACTCACCAGTGTAGCGGTTACCTTATTCACATGTCGCGGTTAACTTATCCGCATGTGACGGTTACCAATACCATATGTTTGGTCTAATTCACGCGCACGGGCTTTTGGTTGTGTGGTCGTGACGCACGCGCGGCTGTTGGAGCCATGCCCTCCGAAGAGGGTTTTTGGTTTTATATAAGCCGTTACGACTTCCGTTCGCGAGCAGTTGCTGGAGATTTCTGTACAATAAACAAGCTTTGTACCCAACGAAATGGCCTCTTCTTGTCGACTTCGGCAACTCCTAAACTGGTGACCTCGGTCGCCCCCGAACGTCTTCGGGGGCTGCAAATGAACACGGCAGTATTGCGACCGCAATTTCTTCCACAAGACCTAAACTCGAACTGCCGGAGTTTTAGCAACGATGAGCAGCCATGTGGTTCGCGCATCGCGCTCGGTTCCTCCTCTACGACTAGAGGGGCGAGCCTGCTCCGGGACCCTCCGAAGGAACGCCGTTACGAGGCGTTGGTGGCACGGCTACTTCGTCGCCTTCGCACGCACTGCTGCTCGTAACCTCCGCGCACACAGGCCGAGTACTGCTGCTCGTAACCTTCGCGCACACAGGCCGAGCACTGCTGCTCGTAACCTTCGTGCACTGGAGCCTCGTTACCTTCGCGCGCACTGGAGCCTCGTTACCTTCGCGCGCACTGGAGCCTCGTTACCTTCGCATGCTCTGGAGCCTCGTTACCTTCGCGCGCACTGGAGCCTCGTTACCTTCGCGCGCTCTGGAGCCTCGTTACCTTCGCGCGCTCTGGAGCCTCATTACCTTCGCGCGCACTGGAGCATCGTTACCTTCGCGCGCTCTGGAGCCTCATTACCTTCGCGTGCGCTGGAGCCTCGTTACCTTCGCGCGCACTGCTGCTCGCCACTCCCGCAACTCCTACTGCTGCAACTACAACTGCTACCGCTGCTCGCCACTCGCGCAACTACGACTCCTACTCTACATCCTCGGGAGGCCCGCGAGGAACCCCGGCAGCCTCCCCCGAGGCCTTGACCAGCCCCTCGATTGGCTCAACCGCTTTTCGCGTGGCTCAACTCGAGCCTTCTTGGCACTGCACCCGCGAACTGCAACCTCGGGAGGCCCGCGAGGAACCTCGGCCACCTCCCCCGATGACTTGACCAGCCCCTCGGTCGGCTCAACCCCACGGCTGCGTTTTTTCGCGCGTACCGGGGCCGGGCCCTGCTCGAGCCTTCTCGGCACTGCCGAGCGCGCCTGCGAACTACGTACATGCCCGTGGCATGCCTTCTGGGGGGGGGGGGGGGGGGCGCATGTAGCGGTTACCTTATTCACATGTCGCGGTTAACTTATCCGCATGTGACGGTTACCAATACCATATGTTTGGTCTAATGCACGGGCTTTTGGTTGTGTGGTCGTGACGCACGCGCGGCTATTGGAGCCACGCCCTCCGAAGAGGGTTTTTGGTTTTATATAAGCCGTTACGACTTCCGTTCGCGAGCAGTTGCTGGAGATTTCTGTACAATAAACAAGCTTTGTACCCAACGAAATGGCCTCTTCTTCTCGACTTCGGCAACTCCTAAACCAGATTGATATACGGAGTTCAGAAAGTAAACCCAAGTCAAGAAAAAAAAAATATTCCATATTAAATGCCAAGTCTGTATTTTATGTGTGAACGATCGATGCAACAACAAACACCTCAGTCATCTGTTGCAATACTTACCTAAAGTGGGAGCACTGAACATAAAAAGTGCTATTGTTCTGCAATGGTAAGTCATCAGTGGCTGTGCTATGTACGATGCAGTGCCAGAGTGCCGCGTGTATCGCTCGTACTTTACTCGTTAAACAAGTGAATCCACTTGGATTCCGCCCAGGTTGGCACATGGAAATTATGATGTAGCATAATTATCATCTCGGGTCAAGATTTGAAATTATGCCATGGTTTTTGTAAAATTGCTACTAGTATTCACATTATGTACTTTCACCAAAACATACATCATCATAGAAACATACATAGAATTTGGGTCCTCTGGGTCATTTGGGTCCTCTGGGTCCTCTGGGTCATTTGGGTCCTCTGGGTCCTTTGGGTCCTCTGGGTCATTTGGGTCCTCTGGGTCATTTGGGTCCTCTGGGTCATTTGGGTCCTCTGGGTCATTTGGGTCCTCTGGGTCATTTGGGTCCTCTGGGTCATTTGGGTCCTCTGGGTCATTTGGGTCCTCTGGGTCATTTGGGTCCTCTGGGTCCTCTGGGTCATTTGGGTCCTCTGGGTCATTTGGGTCCTCTGGGTCATTTGGGTCCTCTGGGTCATTTGGGTCCTCTGGGTCATTTGGGTCCTCTGGGTCATTTGGGTCCTCTGGGTCATTTGGGTCCCCTGGGTCATTTGGGTCCTCTGGGTCATTTGGGTCCTCTGGGTCATTTTGGTCCTCTGGGTCATTTGGGTCCTCTGGGTCATTTGGGTCCTCTGGGTCATTTGGGTCCTCTGGGTCATTTGGGTCCTCTGGGTCATTTGGGTCCTATATTCCTATCCTATAACATATATATCTCCTATAACCTATCCTATAAATATAGATTTGATGACGTCATGTTTACACATCTGAGCGACAGAAATGAGCGACAGAAATGGGTGACAGAAACTAGCTTCACTTTTGAGCGCCCGAAATTCCCAGGCAAACGCTATAACGCACCAGGTTTACAACCTGTGCGTTAATAAACCCAAGTTTGGACTCCACCAGCTATCCTCCGTTTGGAAGTTTGGACTCCACCAGAGATCGTTATCCTCCACGAACTAATGCTAGTAGACGGGATGCCCAGCCCAACGTCCATCCGAGGGACAGCGCGCACACACACTGATGCCTCTTCCTGCCTGCAAGACACCAGGATGGCAGTTTATAGCTTGGTCGGGATTCCAACCCAGGCTTGACGGCTCAGCGCTGAGTGTGAATACATCGATTATATCCTACCAACCAGGAGAAAAACAAAGGTGACATATTGATCACACCAAGACCGACTCCTTATCCCTACAACCTGCCATACCCACCCACAGAAGAACATCACATTCCAAAATTCATTAAACGGGAAATTAATTAAATAAATTACTTTAATCAATTCATTTATTAAATCACACAACACTCTTTGTAAAACGAGCTCATACCATTTGGAATCTGTTCCTTAACTTTTATTCAGGAATGTGAATGCAAATGCTCCCTTTCCATCATTATTCCCAAGTTTTGATTTGAATTGCCAGAGGAGGTAAAATTTCCATTTTTCCACATGGATAATGAATGAATAAAATGAATGATTTATCCATTCATTCCAAGTTTGGGAATAAAAACATATCACTTTAATTTTGCAGATTTCTTTCAGAGATATATAATATAGGAAGGAGTTCCCATACAAGGAACTTCAATGCAGGATCAGACCCATAATAGTCCAAGCCATTTAGCCCAAATATGGGGCCAGATAGGAAAAAACTGCAACACTACATATCAGTGCGAAATTGTATGCAGTAATATATACCAGATAACATATCAAAAGTCTAAAGCTCTAAAAATATGGGGTGTCTGTCAAAATCACTGGTACATGGACCCCCCTTTTCATCCTTTTGCGGTACGATTTGTTCACATTTTGCGATACATTCCGAGCACATGTCTAGTAGGAAGACTAGGTCCCCCTGCACCCCCCGGAGATATACTTCTAATCAGTGTTTCTAGATTGGAAAAAATGTGTAGAAAATGACTAGCTATGGCCCCAAGCTGAAAAAATGTCCCACATACCATTTTTATGCAAATTACTGCTGCCATTATCAAAAAAACGATTTTTGACATATCTCAGCCAATATTGCAGATAATTGAAAAATGAAGGTGTCTAGACCCATGTTTTGAAGGGCATAGATCATGATAGAACTATTCATAACATGATTACATGTGTCTATGGTATACTAGTATGCTAATTAGTGCTTTATTTACAAAATAATCACAGTTTTACGAAATAATAGACTCATATTAAGGTCCGTCTACACAGACGTTAACACAAAGTTTTATTTTTCTAAATATTACAACTGTCAAAATAGTCCTAGCACTCAATGTGACCACTCTTCTCTTGCTTGTTTTAGATAAACATCATTAGCATTAGTGATTCTACACTGAGTCAGTCATCATCATTTTCATCGAAATCGTCAGAGTCAAACTCTTCTTCTCCTTCCTCTTCCTCCTCCTCTTCGTGCTCTCCTGTGTTCAGAAGATCCACCAGTGAGGTTGGTAGGATGGGACCACTGGACCACATTGGTTTCAACAGTCCTTCATCAGTCCTTATCCATCCTTGCTCCTCATAAGGTTTTGGCTTTTCGATGATAGGTTGATCGGCTCTTTTGTACAATGCTACGCGGTGGTTCACACGCTGGATGTGCGGCTTCAGGGCAGACTGGCATGGAGGAAGGCGAGCCAGATCAACCTTGGACTTGGATGTGAGGGTCTTGTCCTCTCCCACCATTTTTCGTAGCAGCTTGGCACGGACAATGTCCACTGATGACTCGCGACTCTGGCCGTACATCACACAGGTGAATTTTTCTAACTGCCTCTCCACCTCAGGGTTGGCATCCCAGTTGTCACCCAGTTCACCGAATGCCCTGTGAAACCTGGGATTCTTCTCCAGCTTTTTCAAGGGCCCGACTTTTCCCTTCCCTTTGAAGGCACTGGTGCAGTCTTCTCAGCTGAACACATAGTACCCCAGGAGAGTGGCACAGTAGTCCTCTCCCAGGGATTCTGCCAGCTCAGAGACGTTGACAAGTTGGCGATGCTTCCCTGACCCTGTATCCAGGTACACCGTCAGCTTGATGTTGTGGGCATGGTGGAGCAGGATCAGGAGGATGTCTGTGTCCGGTGTTCTGACTACAGCGTTCTTGTATCCGATGGTAGCAGCATGATGGAGGTACAGAACCACCCTGGTATCAGTCTCTTCCTGGTTGCTGTAGATCGTGGGGAGTTCACGTACCTCGACCTGAAACACAAAAAGGCACCGCATTTCAATCACCAGTCACTGCCAGTTTCAGATCTAGACAAACATCACAGGTAATCACCTTTTTTTCAGGAAAAATTACAAATTGAATCGCCATTCACGAAGGGCTTTCAATTTTACCTTGCCATTCGTTGAGGCAAGTTGGTGGGCCTTCCCCTCCACGATCAGCACAGCCATCTCTGTTCTCTCCAGCCTGGTAGCTGCCTCTTGTCCACTCCACACTTTCAGAAGAAGCTGGCACATCTGCTTTTTGTTGTCGTCATTTGCAAGGAACATTTTGAAGTCATATGGCTTCCTGGTTGCTGGTCCAGCCAGAATGATCTTCTCTGAGCTGCCCCGCCTCAGCCTTTCCTGCGCTTTGATTGACTCAGGATGGTAACTGTCAGTGGAGAACAGAAAGTGCTGCTTGGCCACCATCTGATCAAGCACCTGCAAGCATATCTCACCACATGTTGGGGGAAGGTTGGCAAGGGTATGCAGCAGCGCCATTCCATCCTGGATGAACAGGGCATCCTTGGGGTATTGCAGATCTTGTGGTGTGGTGTCCAGTAGTTTCTCTGACCGATAATTTGAGTTCTCATATCCATTCAGTTTCAGTTCCTCGACATAGAGCAAGCGCAAGGAAGAAAGCTGTAGAACTTTATTCTGCTGGATGACCTGGGTTTGAATGTGTTCCAGTACTGAGTTGAATGCCTTTTCATGGGCGGCTGACATGCAAGCCTGCTCCTTTGGTGCTTCGGCTCTGTGAATCGCACGCTCATAGTTGTAGAATGCTGTGCGGAAAGCTTTAAAACATGACGGATGGTGTTTGGCCTCACATGCAAAGAGGTCTTTGTTTTTCACCTTTCGATGGAGTCGATAGAGACCCATTTTCTCAGCCCGTGTTTCGATTTGCTCCCATGCATTTTCTTTGTTTTTAAAGGATGGGAAGGTTGTAGGCCTCTCAGTATTGCGATGAGCATCTTTGGTCTCAACTTTCTCACAAAATATACACTCTGGCGGGAAGATGGGTTCAGCAGAACCTCCTGGTTTACGAGGAGAGTGATGCCATGATGAGGTTGATGGCCCTGGTTCTGTATCATCTCCCAGACGATGAAAGTGGCGGACAAAGTGCTTATAACACTTGCTGTGATATCCTACTCTTTCTAGGTCATCAGGAAGAGTTGCCGGGATCTGATCACATACTGATTGCATACGACATGGGGAGTCATGCGGTTGGTTGAGACGTCTATCCCGGATCTTTTGAAGCAGTTGCAGTTTTTCTGAAGCAGATCCTTTAATTTTACGGAGGGGCGTGAAATCCCCATGATCAGACATGGATGGTACATGAAGGATGCATGTAGGAGGAGAGCTTTGGGCTGCAGGTTCTACACTCCGTTTTCTTTTGGGCATGCTTGCTGTCGATGTCTACCATCACTGTTAAATGACAAATAAGAAATCACGAATGATGTTAAAAGTGCCTGTGAAAGGAGGCTCTGAGTTTTCAGTGAGGTAACAGAGGTTCTGAGTCATGTTCTACACTAGGGTACTTTTTAGCTGACTAAACCATGTTTAGTGGCATCAAAAGTGCTAATAGCTAAAACATCTAAATTCTTCCACACTAACGTTAGCTATCTAGGCCAATGAAACATTGTGCTAAGTTACTGTAGCTAGCTCAGCTGTCGTGCCTCTTTCTGGTTCAATTCATATACAGAAGTCAACAGATATGTCTCATGTTTGGCATTAACAAAAGTTTAAGTTACACCGACATTAGGAACATACTGTACATAGATGAGGCTAGCTTTAACGTTAGCTAACATGGTGCTAGCTGGCTCAGCTGTTATTCTGCCTGTTTATGATTTCATGCAGAAACTGAAGTCAAGAGTGTGAGTAACATTATAGTTAGCATCTTACCTGGCTAGATTGGAGGATGAATACCAAGAACAACACACAGATGGAATGGAAGACTGAACTTTCAACTGAGGTATTCAATAACATCAACGTTACCAATTGATACGAGCGCGCGACATTACCAATTGATACGAGCGCGCGAGCGCGCATGTTACATGGATGGAAATGTAAAATGGCAGCTATAGCAGCACTAATTTGGATCTCTAGTCTGTCATTTCTGCACTGTGATTGGATAACATAAAAAAATATGTTTGGGAGTTAACAGCAGGAGTTGGTAGATTTTACGTGGGCTGGGTGAGAAACCTTTAAATAAGCAAGTGAAAATCTCTCGCAATACAAAGTCAATGGTGGGAAGAAAAGTTGAGTGGTACCAATGTTACTGCCAATGTCCCGCCCCTATGCAAGACTCAGGAGCATCTTGTTGACATTTAACCTTGAAAATACCTGGGTTTAGACCCCTTATGTACCATGTTAAGTTATCTGCAGTATTAACGTATCCTTATCATTTGTAAAACTGATTATTTTGTAATTACAGCATTAATATGCATACTAGTATACCATAGACACATGTAATCATGTTATGAATAGTTCTATCATGATCTATGCCCTTCAAAACATGGGTCTAGACACCTTCATTTTTCAATTATCTGCAATATTGGCTGAGATATGTCAAAAATCGTTTTTTTGATAATGGCAGCAGTAATTTGCATAAAAATGGTATGTGGGACATTTTTTCAGCTTGGGGCCATAGCTAGTCATTTTCTACACATTTTTTCCAATCTAGAAACACTGATTAGAAGTATATCTCCGGGGGGTGCAGGGGGACCTAGTCTTCCTACTAGACTAATATAATTATACTTTTAATATCAGGAATTACAGCATGTTACAGCCCCAGTACGGCCCGTACGGAACAAAAAAATAAGCACGTAAACAAAATTCCCAATAGCTAAATACTGATCATGATCACTGATATGCAAATACATGAATCACTTGTCATGACTGTTTCAGAATTATGGCACATTTTGTTGATTAAAATCACAAACTCATAATAAAATCACATATAGAGAAACTAATAATACTGACTCATAAAATACTGTCGGAAGTCAAGGATTCGCTTAAAAGTAAAAAAAATGTCCACAATTAACTAATTCAGCTGCATGTAACAGTCTATAACAACAGTCCACTACCTAATCATCATTTTCCTCGTCATCGTCGTCGCTGAAACTGTCCAGGACGGAGTTGGTGCAGCCAGATCCACGGCACTGACCACAAGCAGGAGAACACTCCAAGTTGTTCTTGCGGCATGTACACCGTGCGGAACCACAATCGGTCGAACAGTTGCACCGGATAACATTCAACAAATCCTGAGGTGCTGGAGGGAGGTCGGTCATAACAGGAACAAGATTGCCGTCGCTCATTCTCCAGCCCCAATCCACTGGTTGTAGGCTGTTGTTTCCTTTCCACTGCTGTATTTGCAGATACACCCGTCTGCTGTGATATCTCGCTGCAGCAGATGTGGGCGGTAAGGTCTGTGGGAGTATCTTCGAAGTCTTGACTGCGACCTGTTCACAAAACCGCTTGTACCTGAGGGAATCCAAACTTTCATCAGGTTTACCCTTGTAGAGACACACGAGTGCTATCTCTCCTGCAGCCTCGACCACATCTGGTGATGCATCCTCAGCCAAGAACTGTTGGGATTGAGTTTGGAAGAGTGTGCTCATCATGAATTTCTTCAGTGACGCTCCTTTGCCAAGGCCGTACAGTCGAGACGTCGTGTCACATCCCAATACTGCGTGTATGAATAGGATGCTTTCACACACAGCTGCACCTAGCTGACGTTTCATGGACTTCACATTCCAGATGTAGTTTGGTTTTGTAGTGGATTTTGCCTGACTATACATAAACAAGTCGTGTGCTTCTAGGTTTGCGTAGAAGCAGAGTAGGACGATCAGATCTGTGTCTTCTCCTATAAGGGCTGTGTTCCTCATGTTCGCCGAACTGACTGCGGTCTGGACGATTAGCAGGTCACCATCTTCCTGGGAATGATGGGTCTGGCATCCAGAAAGCCAGAGGTATCTGCTCAACATGTTGATGAAGTTCTGTTTGTTGTTGAGGTTTCCCAGGAAGATGTCTTTCTTCATGGTCAACTTCATGTCATCAGTGAAAATCACTTCTGGTCCACCTCTACCTGCTGCTCGCCTCTGGTGGGTCATGTGCTTGGTTGATTGACCAAGATATCCATCAAATATTACGATGGCCTTTCCGTACTTTCTTGTAACATAGTCACAGTGGAGCATGCAGATCTCTCGATATGTTGGTGAACCACGTGGCCATGGTATACGGTGCAGCAGACTTCCACCATCCAAGACATACTGGATTTCGCTGATTGACTCTATGGTACCTGGTTCAAGTTTAGACCAGATAGCATCTCCGAGTACGGACTTCTGGGCTTCACGTAGCATCAGCTTTTCATCAAACAGAGCAGGTGGATGAGGGCATAACTCAAAGCGAAACATCTCTCCCTTATCTTCAGCAGATTTTGAGATGATGATGAGACACTGGAATAGCAGTTCTGGGTCTATCTGTACCTGGTCTTTACCAACTCGCACAGATGATCTGGCCTTCAGAAATGTGGTGGCTTAGTCTTTGCGCTTGAACGTGTAGTGGACAACTGACTGATTTGTCATGGAGTGCATGATCTTGTCTCCAATGAGCTTGGCATTGTCGACATCAGCGTTGACACCAGTCATTATGTTCCTGAGGGATGGATGACACTTGAAAGGATTTCTGTCAACTAGAGCGACCTGTAGTGTACTTGTATCTTGCATGTCGCGATGCTGCCTGGTTTTGCCCATCTCTTTGTTCTGTTCACCTGTGCTGTACTTCACTCCAGTGAGCTCTTGCATCGATCTGTTCGTCTCCGAACAAGCCGGCATGGACAAAAGCCACGTTAACCGTTGTTGCTCTGTCATTCCTCTTCCTCTTGTTAACCCCCCGCTGGTCTTCATACTTCTCATGAGTACTTGCTCAATCATCAGGTCTGAGGAAATTCCAGCCCAAGCTCTACTACTTCTTCGGGCGACATGGAAGCCCTGAGTAAACTCACGGTGCACATCTGGATAGTCCTGTTCTAAGCTGTGCATTATTTGCAGGTAAATCCTGGCAGACTTAGCATAGAGTGAATGACCTGAGGCTGCTACATATGGTAACATATCAGATACAGCTTCGAGGTGCAGGGACCAGTTTCCCATACGCTCGGCTTTGATGAATTTTCTTAAGATCTTCACCATATCCATATACTGTAACCACAGTTTCGCTGTTCGGTCTTTGGTCAATGATTCTGTCTGTGTTTGAAAGACTTTGCTGATCTTGTCAAGGATTGGATCACTTGCTACATCGTTGGAAGATCGTGTGCCTTTCATCAACGCATCATACAGGGTCCTTGCTTTACTCACATCTGGATGAATCACATCATCATCGGCCAAGCCACTCATTGCATCTTCATCCCGAACTGGCAAGTCTTCTGCAGTTCTGTATTGTGTTCCTCCAAGAGGATCAGACAGGAGGAGTGCATTCAGGACAGCATCCAGGAGGATGTGTGCCCATACAGCCCTGGAAATTGCTTTTCCTGTTAGGATGTGATCCACTGCATTTGGTGCGTATATGAGTTCTAGCAGCTCCTTCAACCCAGAACCACCCATGAGGTGCCCTATGCTGCCAAGGAAGCTCATTTCCATATGAAAGGCACCTAGCCTTACCACAATACGTCGCATGGGGCTTCCATCTGGCTCCGAGAGAATGATCGACAATGCCTTCCACCATAGTGGCTGATCAAAGGTGATGATGGTAGGTACATCATGTTGTTTAGCATGTTGCGCAATGTAGTTGAGAGTGGAGTAGATGCATGTAGTGTCGCTCGAGCTCAAATCAATCATTGGGAGAAACAGGACAGACGATTTTGAATGCTGGACACCACGATGTAAGAGTTGCATCATCCCGGACCATGCAGGTCTTGGTATCTTGAACAGCAGTGACGTCTTCCACAGTACATCAAGGTTGGCTGTGGGATCATGGGCTCTCATGATAGGCACGCTCCCATAAGTCAAGGTTGCAAGTGCCTGGTCGTCAGCTCTATGGTACTGTATCTGGATTCTTCCAGTTGTTTCTATGTCGCTGGCAGTGACCTGAGCTCTAGGAATCGGATGTCCTTGTGTTGTTCCAGGGGTAATCATGGCTATTATCCCCATGCCATGGAAGGTGTTGTGTCCGTCTAAGGTTCTAATGTTGTGGTCGACGTTGTCAGCTGCATATTGAACAAATTCTCCCTTGTGGTTGGGTATGTCCGTACCCTGGTATACAGCTGCATTTTGGTTGAAACGTGTGACTTCCTTGTATGAGCTGCAGTACCCATGTGCATGCAGTGAATCAATAAGGAAACGAGAGGCGAAATGGTGCTGCAGCTGCACCCCTAGTGCAATTTGCAGTGGAGCAATCAGGACACGTGGTCGTGCAGCTTGTATTATAGCCTGACCAATTGAAGCTATCTTCAGCTCTACATCTTTTGCCTTCAAGATCTTTCCAAGAAAAATCTTCAGAGTATCAGGAAGAAAGTTGAGGCTGGCGTCTTTGAACTCAGTCTTCCGATGTTGGGTATGTTTCATTCCCTGTTTCCACTTGCTTTATGTCATCCAGTATGAATTTAGCGGCAGCTTCCAGGATTATTTTCTTCTGAATCATAGGATCCTTAGACTGGTTTGCATGAAACTCCAAAAGTACACTGTCAGCTGTTTGCCTCATCGTTGCAACATTCGATTTGCCATTAACTGTTGTGACAATGACTCTGTCGCCAAAGTGTTCAATCAGTCTGTCTTTCATATATCTTTGAGAATAGGACTCGGCATTTGAGTCAGCAAGATACTCGGCCATTTTGTCCACCAGATCAGAGATTGTGTTTTGTTCGTCGTCATTTTCCTCAAGGAATTCAGTCACCTTTATAAATGCCTGACATCTGTCATCCAGAGCAGGACGACCGCCTTCGTGTGGTGATTTGTATCGTCTACCCAATTTCTGTTTCTTCTGTACTGTTTCATTATGTACAAAATTCAGAGGGATCAGTTTCCCTGTCCGGAAATTTGAACTGCATACCTGGTGATACACGGCATCTGCCGCTGGAAGGTCACACACAATGAGCAGTCGAGCCCGAACAGTATCGGCCCATGCATCGTTCCTTGTTGAGCACTTTTGCAGAAGACTATCTTTACATTCTGTAAATGTGATAGAGTGGACATCTCCTTGTTGTTTCCTGTTATCAAAGTTCACCTTTGTACCACAGAAGAGGCAATCTGCTTTGAAGTTGAAGGCTTCCTCTGCTGATCGGAGCGATACACTTGGGCCTGGTCTGTGTGTATCTCTGATACTCTGTGCTACCTTTATTGGATTGCAGTATACACGTCGGCATTCTTGATGAACAACTTGACCTGGAACAGTCTGTATTGGGTCACTGCGCTGGTCACTAACAACATTAATAGTCCGACTTCCCTTTTCACGAAGTGTCACTACTGGATTATCGTTGTTGGTGGATTCATTGCAGAACACACACGAATTGGCCGCCATTCTTCAGGGTTGGATTACCTGCAAATATAGAAAAGTTGAATATACTATTACTGTATGTTATTGCTAATAGACCTAAACATACTAAATACATGTCATTGATGGGATTAAAAACTAAGATATATATGGTTCACAAACAAATAATGATGTACCGTCGCTTGCTGTGGAGTGAGCAGTCTTTGTAAAACGGGGTGTGGTTAAATAAGACACTAAAACAGTAAAAACTTCACTTATATATACAATATTGTACAGTATGATATCCTTTATTTATTATATCGTGCTAGTGATTAGGTCCAGTGTATAAAATAAGCAATAGAAGTTCAGAGAGCGACAATAATCATAGCATGCGGCATATGTACGTCTTTTAACATGGGGCTAAATGGAGAAAACTTGATTGCATTATTTGAGTCACCCCATATTTTTAGACCTTTATACTTTTAGTATGTTATAAAGGTACCTTGAGGGTAATCACTACTAATGAGATCGGTAGTGTTGCAGTTTTTTCCCCGTCAAATGCTAAATGGCTTGGACTATAAAGCCTGCGCTATTATTACCAACCTATGGTTGTTTGTCCGTGCTCTACCCGTTTCAAATGCCGAGCATCAAGCAAGGAAGCAGCACGTACCGTTTAAAAAATTATTCGCTATGACTCGGCAGGGGTTCCATAATATTGAATCATAAGTCATAACTGAACTTACGTAAGTTAAAAGCTCAATAAAACAACCGGTTGTCTCACACCTGAGTTGGTTCATTCATTTAAAGCTACCATAAAATGATATGCATATCGTGTGTATATATTTGTACATTTCCTGACGTTTTATTTTTTTAATTGTGGAGTTCATTATGAAAATGACCGGCGAGTGGGGGCTCGGGCGGTTTAGTAACGTTGCGACCCACGCGCCACGCAAGGCTGATCCCGGTAGAGCCACGATTTCGTCAGCCGACGCTGCGACAATCTCGCTCGAGCCGAGTGGCGGGAACAGCCGAGTTTCCCTTCGCGTCTCCACTTCAGGGCTCACCTCCGCACGGACGAGGAGAAGAGCCGCACCGAAGCACCGAAGGAATGCCGCAGGAGGGAAGGCGCCGCGATTCGCCACCACATCGCCATGAATCGTACAACACACGGCACTCTCTCTTTCACTTTCACCACACGATCAGCTGTACCTCCTCGCTCCTCCCAGTCGTTCTTCGCTCCTCCCAGGCGTTCTTCGCTCCTCCCAGGCATTTTCTCACTCCCCTCAGTCGTTCTCGTTCTTCACTCCCCCCAGTCGTTTTCTCGCTCCTCCCAGTCGTTTTCTCGCTCCTCCCAGTCGTTTTCTCGCTCCTCCCAGTCGTTCTTCGCTCCTCCCAGTCGTTCTTCGCTCCTCCCAGTCGTTTTCTCGCTCCTCCCAGTCGTTCTTCGCTCCTCCCAGTCGTTTTCTCGCTCCTCTGTCGTTCTTTGCTCCTCCCAGTCGTTTTCTCACTCCTCCCAGTCGTTCTTCGCTCCTCCCAGTCGTTCTTCGCTCCTCCCAGTCGTTTTCTCGCTCCTCCCAGTCGTTTTCTCGCTCCTCCCAGTCAGTTTCTCGCTCCTCCCAGTCGTTCTTCGCTCCTCCCAGTCGTTTTCTCACTCCTCCCAGTCGTTTTTCGCTCCTCCGTCGTTTTCTCACTCCGCCCAGTCATTCTTCGCTCCTCCCAGTCATTTTCTCGCTCCTCCCAGTCATTCTACGCTCCTCCCAGTCGTTTTCTCGCTCCTCCCAGTCGTTCTTTGCTCCTCCCAATCGTTTTCTCACTCCTCCCAGTCGTTCTTCGCTCCTCCCAGTCGTTCTTCACTCCTCCCAGTCGTTTTCTCGCTCCTCCCAGTAGTTTTCTCGCTCCTCCCAGTCCTTACATAGCTCCTCCCATGCCCTAAACTCCTTTTTTCGCTACTTCCTCCTCCCGATCAATCCTCATTCAACCCGATGTCACTCAACATTTAGATTTAACCCACTGTCGGTCGCGTGGAGGTAAAATGTATTAGAATAAATATTGATAACGACGATGTTAATTGTGGAATTATAGTTGACAGAACTGTATTGTGATTTGAATTATAGACTTTGGAATGTGCTTTGTTATGTGTGACGTCATTATGCGCCATTACAAAACCTGCTGATGCCCTATTAAGTTTGCCTCTGGAGTATGCTCCCCTTCCATCCATTCCTTCTTTTCAAATGGCACCACAGTCGACCCGCTCGTGAGAAGGCCGAATGCTTCAATTCTGTGTTTGCTTCCAAATAGTTTGGGGTTTTTTTGGATACATAGTCGAGGGTCGTGGGAGAGCTGTTGGATCAGGACATAACAGGCAAAAACAGGCATCATTCCCCGTCGTATCCATGACTGCTCCTGGACTCTGTGTCTTTTCAATCCTTTACTCTGCTCTTCAACTGGACCGGATGGCAGCAGCTCACGCATCCTAAAAAAAACGACTCTACTTCCCTTGCACATCCTCTCTCTGCCATTTTCACCATATGAATTGCCTGAAGTCATCTTCCATCTGCTTGGAAATCCGTCAACATCACTGCATTACATAAAAAGGTACAAAAACGGATCTACTTAACTAGAGACGTATCAGCTTACTTCCAATCATAAGCAAGGTCATGAAATATATTATCGCAGTTGATCGGAAATTCTTCATTTTCTCCAATAACCTCATCTCAGATCATCAATTCAGATTCAGACCTGGTCACTCCACCTTGGACATGGTGCTTCGACTCACCCAACAATGGATGGAGGTCTTCATTGTCAGACATGAGATGAGAGCCGTCTGTCAGGACATATGCCTTGCTCTCCAAACTCTTTGACCATGGCATTCAAGGCCAACTCCACACATGGCTCACAGACTTCATCCACTCTCGTGGCCAAAATGTGGAACTCAATGAAATCCTCTCATCTATGCTCCCTGTTAAGTCTGGAATACCCCAAGGCAGTGTTCTGGGTCCAGTCCTATTCCCGATCGTCATCAATTCATAACCTCTGACTCTGGAAAATCCCCTTTATCTTTTTGTGGATGACTGCACCCTCTCCCATGACATACCTCATCTTTCAGACAGGCAGCAGTCTCTTCCCTCTCTTTAGTCCTTGAAAAAAATAATAACCAGCTGGTCAAACATTTGGAATGTGTCTTTCAATCCTGACAAATCACAGACTTTCACTATCTTTCTCCAAAAGGACCGTCTGGCAAACCCTCCTATCTATTTTATTAACAATCCTCTTGAGGAAGTTCAGTCATTCAAACTCCTGGGTCTCACTATCAGCCATGATCTCTTTTGGGTAAATGGCCTTTCAATGTTGGCCTCCAAAGCCAGACACCGACTGGTCATCCTCCATCGTAGAGTCCTTCCTCGGCACATTTGAACTCCTATCCACATACAAGGCTTTCATCCGTAGCTTGATGGAATACTGCTCCCCCTTCTGGCCTGGTTCCCCTGCCTTGCATTCTGCTCAGCTTGATGCCACGGAAAGCAAGACCTTTAAGATTATTGGAATCTCCCGCGATGAAGCTGAGTTTATGAGCCTATCGCTTCACCATCACAGACAGTTCGATGGTCTCTCTGTCTTCTACCATCTCCTTTCTGCTCTCGCACCCTCTGCTCTCCGTGCTTTGTCCCCCACCTCCCTCTCCCCCAAGGTTTCTACAGGGCACACATTGTCCACCATCAGCCCCCTTCTGGTGAAACTCCCTCAATCAAGGATCACTGCTCACCTCCACTCATTTGTTCTTTTTTTTCCCCACCTGTGACCTGTGGAACCAACTTCCACATCCTCTTCAATCTCATTCCTCCCTCCAGGTCTTCAAGACTTATGTTCACCACCATCTCAGATCGTCCCCAATCCAAAACCATATTTTGTACCCTCGTTAATCTCTCCACCCACCCTCGCATATTTCCAGTTTTCCCTCCTGAGAGTTTCCTTCTCTTCTGTATCCATCCTGTCTACCCCAGGCATTCTCTCCTGCCTCCCATACCCATTGTTTATCTGCTTCCATCTGTCTTGCCTTCAGCTCTGCTGTTGGTGTTTAGTTACCCCCTCTCTCTACTGTTCCTTTTGTCCTGTTGCGTCCCGATATGTTCAGTATACTAGTACGAGCTCTTCCATGAGCCTTGACTATGTATACAAAAACAAAATAATGGTATTGTTACGGTTTTTAGAACCTTCACTTTGTAAATTTAGTATAAAATTTCCTGTGTACATTTCCCCTTTTAATTGGCTGTTAATTGAAATGAGTGCACCGTAGTTAGTCCATATACAAGCACGTAGGCCACCATAGAACCTTTCTATAGTTATTTCTTTCTTCTATGTCAGTATAAGGCTCTTGTCTCCCATTAATTGACACTGCATTGCACAGAATTGAAATGATAGGATCCCTCCGACACCCCCATGGCCTCTTCAAAGTGCCAGTAACTTTGGGTGGGGTTATTGGCATCACCTTCACCCCAAGACTCCATTGCACACGAGGTCATCTCGGAGCAGAAGGTGGGAGGAGTCAGCAAAGCGCCAGGAACAAGGCGTGGCTTTGCCAACGCCTCCTCAAGGGGCGGGATCAGTGAGCCCTCGCGACCAATCAAGGCCGAGGCGAGCTCACCGATGGGCGTTTCCAACAGGCCGGCGGCTTGATCGTGACGCACCTCATAAAAGGGGGTGGGGAAGGACTGCGGAGAGAGATGCGTCAGATGCGGGAGATGCGGCAGATGAACGACACATGAGCGAGAGACCTCCGATGAGCTTTGACCACCGCAGCTTTGAACCCACCGCAGCTTTGACCACCGCAGCTTTGAGCTTTGATGGCAGTTTCGACCGCGGCCGCGAAGGAACGCCGCCGTGCGAAACCGATTGAGGGTCGGCGGCTGCTCACCTCGAGCCGCGTCATCACACCAACCGGGCCCGCATCCTTCCCGCCCTGTGATCCCACCTTCTCATCCGTCCAGCGATCCACCTCCTGCCATTCATTCCTGCTTCATTCCCCGTGTAAGTCTGATTGTCGTCTGTCCTTTATGTTGTCCCTGGGAATAAGTAAGACTGTATAGGTAAGCTAGTATTGCACTGTGTCTTCTTCTCCTTGTCTTTATTTTCGTATTCTTCCTTCTTCCTTGGTTTCTTTGGTCTTGTACATAATAGTTAGTAATAAATCCCTGTTCTTCCTACCTTGCCTTCTTTCCTTTACATCCGTTTCGTTTTAGTGATTTCCCCATTGAATACCTGTGGCACGATTTGGCCAACGTTTAGGATCGGGTGTAGTATTGCTAATGGTTCGAGCCGCGGCTGCTAACCTGCTCGGCAAATAACATCTTGTCCGCGGTCTCGAACGAGGTTGCTCACCTGCCTCTCTGGAGGGAGCTGGGCAGCTTCAGGACTCACGTCGGTCAGTCGCAGACAAGGGGATTAATCCCCCCTTGGTAAGGGGAAAAAGGGCCGACGGTGAGATCCGCAACAGTATCAACGAACATCCAAGAAGATAACCACTTGCTACCTGCAATCCACACAGAAATCTGTCTTTGTTCAAGTTGCAGGCGATAGCTCACCTACTCTTCACGATAGGGGTGGCCTTAGGGCCATGCATCCCATGCCATTAAATGGGGCCCGATGCAACAAGAGCCCCTATGCGACCCATGGTGGTACACAATCTTTTGGGATGGGACCTTCAGAGATTGGTGGTGGTGGGTCTGACTTTGCTGACAAAACACAACTCGTGAGTGGTCTTAATGATAGCACAAAGGGAACACTCCAACTCGAGGAAAAAAAAGTCACGTGATCAATCGGGAACATAAGGTTTCTTACGTATAAAACGTTACTTCACTAACAAAATGGCGGATGCAGAAGCTATTGATCGCTGCTGGGACGTTCTGTACACAGAATGTGGGAACACAATGTATGCCCTGATGAAGGACCTCGTCTCGCTCGATAAACCAAAGCACAAAACCTATGACGAATTGGTCGAGATTGTTGCCAAACACCAGAAGCCGAAACCAGGGAAAATTGTGTCCTGGTACAAGTTCTACACTCACAGGAGGAAGGAAGGTCGGTCGGTGTCCGAGTTTGTTGCTGACCTTTGAAGGTTGGTGGATTGTTGTGAATTTGGTGCCACATTGGACGAGATGCCGAGGGATTTTTTTTTCCCGTTATTGGCATGAACAAGGAAGCGATTCTCCGGAAGTTGGTGGCCATTGCCAATCTGACTAAAGGTGTGTCGACCGTGGGTGGCTGTATGACACCTGGTGAGGAGCTGCTTGTTAATACCAGCAGGGAGCGGAACTCCCAGTCAAGTCCATTTAATGTGAACAATCTGAACTCATCAGCTGAGAAGTCGAATAAACCTCAATCCCATCTATTTGCTCAAAACAACACTTCAGTGCAGAGGGTGAGCTTTGTGTGCCAAAGCACAGCAGTGCATCGTCAGGTTCTCAAACAGTTGAATCATGCTGGCGTTGTGGCAGTCCCTTAACCCAAGTGTGTGGTTTCAAATATTGCTCGTCATAACTGTGGGAAACCTGGCCATCCATGCAAGATGTGTCATCAGACATCCCAACATGGTACAACTCGCAACATCATCAATGTGGCTGCACCAGTGACGAAGCAACACCTCCTTCTGAGGTGAATGATTAGCTCAGTATGTCAGACCAAGGCAAACCCATTGTTGTGGATGTCGGGCTGAATAATGTTGAGATGGAGCTGGACACCAGAGCCAGCCAGTCCATCATGAGCTATGAAACTTTCAAAAAGATATTTAGCCAGGAGACGAGGCCAGTGCTCAGACCTGTCAAGGCAAAGTAATTAACTTACACCAATGAACTGGTACCTGTAATTGGTACTGACGATGGCAACATCACCCACAATGATGTCACGGACACTGCCCTTGTGGATCATGCAGGGAAATTGACCTACACGATTTGGACGTAATTGGCTTGAATGCATCAAACTATATTGCCCTGTGATTAAATCGATGGTTAGGGAAGTTAATCACAACGCCATTCTGGATAAATACCCCTTTGGTTGAAGGTGGTGTCGGTACCTTTGAAGGGGTTAAAGCCAAAAGTCCATGTGGACAAAAATGCGAAGCCAGTTTGTCAGTTTTTTAAAATTTTAATCCAGTTTTCTTATCCTCAGTTAAAACAAGCCTGTGCATGTGCAGCGACGTGGTGAGCAGATCTATGCTTGCTCTTGTAAAACTTTTGTTGAAAATTTGATGACAAAGCTCAAATGGTAAAATGCAATTTCAGGTCAATTTGGATGAAAATTGATGATTTTAGGTGACACTGACATTTGACCTTTCTACAGAATTATTAATTTGTCTTCTCCATATTCTCACAAAGTTTTCTTGAAAATTCTCTGTAAATTTAAAGTTTTCACGACCCAGTTGGCTAGGTATTTTATCCGACAGAAGGTGCAGAAATTTGGAATTTGGTCAAGGTACCGTTCGTCATTGTTTGCATGCAGCACTTGGTTACGAGATAGCATCAATACGGACCCTTCAAAATGACATATCAATGCCAACAAGGTCTTTTGTGTGTGTGTGTGTGTGTGTGTGTGTGTGTGTGTGTGTGTGTTTTAGTGACTCGGTTCTTCTCGCCAAGCACTTTTAACCTGCCATTACCAGCGTCTTTTCAACATCATTTTCAGCATTTAAACAAAAGTGGCAATTTCAAAAAGGTTAACTATAATGGTTTTGTTCCTGAATGTTAATTGGACTCATGAAAATACGAAAAATATCCATGGATGACAAGTCTCAGGTTTGTACCTGTGTGGAAGCCACTGCTTGGTGTCCTTCATTTACCCAGGTGTTTCCATTTTTGTCCACTATCTATAGAGCCCCCCCCCCCCCCCCCCCCCATAAATCCTCACCATTAAAGAATGTAGTCCAGGAGTCCAGAAGGTTTATTCAAGTGAAAAGTGCTAGGACGTTTGACCTCATGGGCTGATGGGGTCATCTGCCGACATCACAAAAATGCATTGCTGCCGGGTCTGACCCATGACTTTCCCCTCGAAATCACTCAATTAGTGACGCCATTACCGAAAAACCTATTTTGCTCAATATCTGGAGAACTATGCATGATAATATCACGAATAAGGTGTCTATACCTATGTTTACATGGTCAATAATTACACTGACACCCGCATTATTGCTAGAAAATGTATAGTTTACTGTGTAAATGTTTAGTTCACCCACTCAGCAACGCCATTGCGGAAAAACCCATTTTCATTAATATCTGAAAAACAATGCATGATAATATCACAAATAAGGTGTCTAGACCCATGTTTTTATGGTGAAATATTACAATGCCAACTCTTGTGCTTGAAAATGTGGAGTTCACCCTGAAAGTTGCCTACTGGAGTCGTACCATCTCTGTCTTTTGTTGCAATGTGGCAAATAATGCATTGGTCTGTCCCTTTTTGTTATTTACAGATTTGTTTGCTCGCTTGTCAACGAAGATTTCCGGGAATCGTTCCTTTATCTTCGATATCACACTTTGTTTAGTGTACCTATCTATGTCATCCTGTGTTCCTCCAAGAGCAAGAAACTCCTTTGTACAAATTGAAAATTACTGACGCCAACATGGGAGTTTTGTTTTTGATGACTTCATTTTCGAGGAACATCAACAAGTTTTTGAAGGCTTCAACGTGCATCTTCCGATTCGACGTTTGCTCTTCATCCGTCACATGCAGTCTTACATAGTCACGACGACAACTGTTATGGTATTTGGCTTCCTTTGCAATAAGATCTTCCCCTCGTCCAATGATCCCAGTATCACACTTTTTCTTAGCAGCAAAAAGGATTGCCTTGCTCCCGTCTGTGGTCAAACTTTGGCTGAGGGGTTCATTTTTCTGCAACTTCCTCTTCCGCGTCTGTCCACAAAAAATACATTCCTGTCCAAGGACGTCTCCCGTGCTGGTAGAAGGATGATCGGAACTCGAACGAGTGGTCTTCTGAGGTGGTTCAGATGGTTCTGTGCTTGGAGGTGCTCCTCTCTTAACAGCACAGAATCGGCTGAGGCAAATTGAGTGGTAATATTTGCTTTCTGGGCCCTTAGCTGTTCTGATCTCTTCCGAGGTGTTCGAAAACCTGTCACTTTGAAGTGCCGTTTGTCGTCTAGCAGCATTTTTGGCTGTTTCCCAGTTGCTGGAATTGAAACACTTCAGGGAACGTTTCTTTTCTCTTTCTTTGCAAATTATACGAACGGGGGCGTCATTTGCCATGATCTGTAAATAACAATAAGGGACAGAGACCAATGCATTATTTGCCACCTTGTAACAAAAGACAGATGGTTCGACTCCAGTAGGCAACTTTCAGGGTGAACTCCACATTTTCAAGCACAAGTTTGCATTGTAATATTTCATCATAAAAACATGGGTATAGACACCTTATTTGTGATATTATCATGCATTGTTCTCCAGATATTGAGCAAAATAGGTTTTTCGGTAATGGCGTCACTAATGGAGTGATTTTGAGGGGAAAGCCATGGGTCAGACGCGGCAGCAATGCATTTTTGTGATGTCGGTGGATGACCCTATCAGCCCATTAGGTAAAATGTTCCGGTGCTTTTCACTTGAATAAACCTTCTGGGCTCCTGGACTAATGGGACCAAAACCGATTATATAGCATATTTCAAAATGTTATGGATTGATTACTACAAAACTAGGTGGATGAGTTGGGTAGGTGACAATAACAAACAGATTCGATTTGGGTTCAGGTTTAGATTCACATCTGGCCTATCAGTGGGATACAACATGCAAACTGTTCAGGCCAAAGTATGCTCTCTGCAGAGTACTGTTTTAGTTACCCTCGCCAGACGAGAGGGTATTGCATTTGAGTCTGTCTGCACAGAATATGACTTTCTCTGCAACAGTTGGTCCGATTGACAGGAAATTTTCACCGTAGGTGCCCCACCTCCTGTATAATTTTTCAATAAGTATGACGTCATAGGTCATGTGGTACAGGCGCCATTTTGGAAAAACTTTGCACCTCTATATCTCCAAAAGTGCTTCATAGGGGAGAAGAAAAAAAAGAGAAAAAAAGGTCTTATTGTAAAGAACTCCATGGGGAATGACGTGTTGTTACGGACTCGGCCTTAATGATTGTTATGAGTATCGTTGCTGGTTCGAAGTATTCAAGATATTATGCTTATTGTGACAAAGGAAAGGGTTGTTGTGAGCAAAAGATTTAAAAGCGCTCCTGGTAAAATGTGGCCGGAAATCCGGATCGATACCGGAAGAGGTGGAGCGAAGGAAAAAGAGGTGGTGGTTGAAGCTCCGGGCCGAGCGTTCGAAGTACTGGGCGAGGGAACTTTGCGTCCTTGAAGGGAAGTTCGGTCGATAAGAAATATCGCCAGAGTGCGTGGAGCCGGTGTTGTCGGGTATTCTCCTTGAGGTTCCGGAGGATCCAGGCCTTGAGAATCCGGGTTGGAGCGAAAGCCGTCCGTCATCTTGGCCACGCGAGCACCCGGCCGTGAAGCGGCGTTCGTCGTGTCGGCTGGACATTATTCCCTGGTGGATTGCCAGGAACGGCTGTGCCAGAAAGGGACATGAGAATTATAAGGAGGCTCACGGGTGGAACCGCAACGTGGACGTCGGAGCACACCTTTGGGAGGTTCCTCGCCACCGCTATGCTGCTGGGGGCTGAGCACGTGACCTCGGGGTCGTTTCGCTCGTCCACGCCTCAAATGACCACCGGGCCTTGACTCCCCGATTGCGGGAGAACACAGACATTGGGACTTCGCCTTGGAGAGCAGAGACATTGCAGTAGGTGCCGTGAGTGGGGTTAAGGGGCTTGGCAAGGATATTATCGTAAGATTTGAAAGTAGGGGTGATTGCCCCATTGCTGTATGGCTTTGTGTGTGATTTACAATATAGTATGGTTTGCTTATAACTTGGTGTGGTTGCATCATTGGTTCGCCTGTTTCATTTGCTGGTTCCATTGAGGGACGTTATCTGCGGGGTTTCAACCAGGGATAACATCTTTCTGCCGGGGACCCTCTCGGGGTTCGGAGGTCCACCGAGACCAGGGGTAAAGGGGGGGGGGGGGGGCCGTAACAGTGTTGTCACAGGTGCCTCCATTGTCTTACTATTAATTCACCAAATGTCCATCCGTTCAAAGGTACCGCAAAAACGGCTCAACCGAGGACAACGATATTTTGGGTGGGTATTCCTGGGACCCCTGGGAGTAAAATAGGCTATATTTGTTTTTACAATTTTTCCAAACACGATGGAATAATATTTACCGATAAGTGATGTGGCTTTTGTTGAAATTCTACAAATACTGTTTATTCTACGTACCAGGAGTAGATCGACTCCTGACGAACTCTTCCGATATAAACGTGCGGCTCTGAAGTAACACGGCAGCGTGTGCAAAGCGACTGAGAAACAGGTGTAGCGGCTGCTTCCGTGTTAGATTCGGCACGCACTTCACACATAAATGTGCGAATGAGAAAGACATGTAGCGACCGCTTCTGTTTTGCAGAATTCAATCTTTTTTCAAAATGGGCACCATGTACTGTTTATATTTTGATTTGCGTGTGATATGATTCAACGGATGTTTATATGAATCGTTTAAAATAAATTTTTAAAAGCCTTCAATTTCTGATATTTTGCCTTTTCATTTGGGCCCCCCAATTGAAGCCCTGGGAATAGGGCAGGTAGCATTGCTGGTGGTCATAATTCGACAAGTACAAGAGTTCATCTGATTAAGATATTTATGGAGTGTCATCTAGTGATAAATTGGGGTGAGGAGAAAAATAAAAAAGGAGAAAAAAAAAATCCAGTCTGCAGAAAGGTACATTTTCTTGATTATTTTCAAAGGATGTGTTTAAAAATCAATGTGGAACTTAATTTTTCACAATTTCACGAATCTACATCTTTTCGAAATGTTTGCTTATTGATTTTTCAGAAATACATTCACCTTCAAATAATATATCAGAGACAGATGGAAAACAAAAATACTGATTTAATGACATGGGAAAAAAAAAACAGCACAAGGAAAATAACTATCAAAGGCTGTCCTAATCTGTTAATACTCTTTGCAGGCAGGCAAGCTCAGATTCAGATGAGCACTGGCTTCAAGAAAAGCAGGACAACACTCCTGACAAGGTTGTACTGGAAGAGCGCCAGTACAGCATCAAGATAGAGAGCCTTAACAGCTATGCAAGCATACCCATGGCATGGCACGATAAGGACACTGCTGAGGCGGGTTCAAACTAAACCAAATGCCTTGTATAACACAAGGTACAACTCTGCTAATGTGGACAAAGCAAAACCCATGTGGTTTACGACCGATTTTAGGAATAAAATGGTTTAGAATTGTAACAAAGTCTAAATAAAATAAATAAATGTTATGAATGGAATTGGCAAAGATGGCAGGAAATTGAAGTCTTACAATGATGGCTTACACACAACAACAACAAGCATTTTAAGGCCATTTTCCCTGCTAGAGCAGGGGTTAGTCTTGTGGTCCCCATGACAATCTTCTCCATTTTGCCATATTTTCTGCATCTCCCCTTGTTAACCCCCTTGCCCGCATTTCTTCTTCGACCATCTTTAGCCAAGTCTTTCTCGGTCTTCCCCGTCCTCTACTTCCTTCTACATTCCTTTCCATCACTTCTCAACCAGTCACTTTCATCCCTCAACACATGACCAAACCATCTCAACCTGTTCCTCCTCACAGCATCAATCACAGGCTCTATTCCCATCATCTTTCGCTTACAAATGTTCTAATACAAAGTCCTCATGGTCAAGCATGTGTAATGAGACATCTCCCATCCAGTCTTGCAGGCACATCAACATTGTGAGCTGTGACATCATGTTTATCACAGTCGTCCAAAAAAGTATTTGCATATTTTTATTTAAACAATGTGGCACATGCAATATTGTTTAAGACAACCTCTGAACAACCAAGCTTCCTTAATCGTTATTGCAAACCACAGTTATGACTGCAGACTACGGATTTTTATGTTAAGAAAATAGGCCTTTTATGTTTTGAAAAGCGGATTTTTTTTTTAATGTGAAAAAATCCCGAAATTTCACGTTCAGGTACCTGACGCTGCCTCACACCTAGCTCGGCTTCACGCTGTTGAAACCAAAGCTTTCAGAATTATTGGAATCTCCCGCGATGAAGCTATCTCTGAGGGCCTTTCACTCACTCACCGCAGGCAGGTAGGTGGTCTTTCTGTCTTCTACCGACTCCTCTCCGGCCTTGCACCCCCAGCTCTCTCTGTGCTCTGTCCCCTAAATATTCCTACAGGTCGCACAAGATCTGCCAGCAACCCTCTGATGGTTAAACTGCCGAAATCTCAGCTCTCTGCTCACCTTCACTCTTTCATTCCTCTTTTCTCCCGCCTCTGGAACAAACTCCCTCACTCCCTTCAATCCCACTCCTCCCTCCAGGTCTTTAAAACAGCTGTTCACCACCATCTCTCATCTTCCCCCATCCAAAACCTTGATCTTTTCTACCCCCGCTAATTCACCCCAGATCCACCTTGTTTGAAATTCCAACTTCTTTCTTGGAAGTCCTGGCAGTGTCCATGTTTTATACCTCTCCCACCGCCCCCTTCCCATGCCCACCCCCCCAAAGCCCTCGCCCTCTCTCAGATCTCTCGATGTCTCCATGTCTCTCGGTCCCTGCTCTCAAATGTTGTTTGTGTCCTTCCCCCTCTCCCCATCTTGTCTACCGCTCCCGATGTTATATGTTTTATGTGTCGGTTTGTCTTTGTGTGATTAATGTTCGCTCTTTCACGAGCCTCGATCTTGTATACAAAAAAAAAAAAAAAAAAAAAAAAAAAAAATTTCCCCCGTTTTATTCATTTTTTATTATTATCAAGTTTTTCAGAAATCAGTCAAAAAAAGAACAAAAAATGGTAAGCTTTTTCCTGCACAACATTAAGCACGTTGGGCTAGTAAACAGGTAAAAAATGACGTTCAGGTACCTTTATTGCAACTGCATTGTTTGATAAGTAGAGGACTAGAAGAAATTGACAAGACCCTTTTAGGAACGGTTAAAGTAGGTGTTTGAAATCATTATCTTGGTAATGTTCTCCTTGGTGAGGCGGTGTCGGCGGTCGGTGAGGACGTTTCTGTAGACGGAGAAGGACCTTTCCACGTCGACGCTGACGATGCGGCAGTACCTCAAGAGGGGGATGTCAGCAAGCTTGACTCCAGCCGGCACACCAACCTCAGATCCGTGCTGATCTCCATCCAGGATCAAAGCCACTGTCCTCAGCACACCAATGTCGGGATTGCGCTGCAGCACCGCCTTGAACTTGGTGAGCAGGATCTCCTTACGGCAGCCTCGGATCTTTGAGCTCCTCCTTGGCCTGATCAAGGAGCTGGAAGGCCTTGGCCAGCTCCATGCCGGCCTCCTCCAGCTGCTTAAGGATCTTCGGGATGAACGACACGTGGGCATTTAAGAAGACCAAACTGAGCTTGATGTCCGCCTTTCCGAACAGGTCCTTGGCACTCCGATTGCCATCGAGTCATCGTTCAGCTGGTCCACAATGTCCTTGACGGCCTCGAAGTGCTCGGTGTAAAACACCGCGGCGTCGATCCACGTCCCCCACTGAGTCAGAATGGGCTCCGGGGGGAGAGAACAATTGGGCTGCTGCTCCTTCCAAAGGACACGCGACGGGGCTTTGACGAACACCTTCTTCGTCGTGGCAATCAGGTCGTTGACGTCCTTGAACATTTCTGACTGTCTCGCAGACACGGTGGAGCGCGTGGGCAACGCAAGTCACATGCAGCAAGTCCGGGAAGAGTTCCTTCAGGGCATGGCCGGCCTTGATCATATAGGCCGCGGCGTCGCTGATGAGGACCTTGAGGCACTCCGGCTTGAAATCAGGCCAAAGATAGCGCAGCGTGTCATTGACTGCACGCACGATCTCCCCGAGTTGGTCTTCTCCAGAAACATGCACTGGACGAGGTGGGGACGAAAGTACCCCTCCTTGGACAAGCGTCCCGCGATGATGTTGGCCACATAGACCTGCCGAATCGGTCGTCTCGTCGACGGACAGCCAGATGGGCTGCTGTCCGAGGTCCGCACGGATCCCCGCCAAGGCCATGTAGCACTTGTCGAGGTAGTGCTTTCGAATCCAGCTTTCATCGGGGATCTGGAGAGTGATGTGCTTCTCCAGGAACGACCGGAGGGCAGGGTTTTCCAATTTCGACCATGGGATGCCAGCGGCCAGCATGGCCTGGCACAGCTCCTGAGCCACGACGTCGCACTTGTGCCTCTTTCCACCACCAAAGTCCTCCATGGCGGCTTGCGTGACCGTCTTCTTCTTCAAGGCCAAGTTGCTCTTGTGGCGGTCTCCTCGGACATGTTGGGCCAGCTCAGACTTCTGCT
Source organism: Myxine glutinosa (assembly GCF_964187855.1). Taxonomy (NCBI): domain Eukaryota; kingdom Metazoa; phylum Chordata; class Myxini; order Myxiniformes; family Myxinidae; genus Myxine; species Myxine glutinosa. The sequence continues at coordinate 143,512,899 of NC_136268.1, read as the reverse complement.
TCGCCCGGAAAGTCTTTTCACAAGCTCGACAGAAAGCCGTGTCACTCGACACGTACTTGAAGGTGGCCCCATCGCCGCCAGCGTTGAATTCCTTCAGCCACTTGTCACGAAGAGCAGCACTCATCTTGATAGGAGACTTGTGTACACTCTCACTGTAGTACACCGCCTCACTGCTGTACACGCTGGGGACGCAACGCACGCAAGTGGACGCAACGTTTTGTTTTTGAGATCGATCGCAGTTAAAAATTGACCGCAGTTTAAAATTTCGAAAAATTCCCTAATTTTTTTTAGCGTTGCCAGACATTTTCGACCAAAAGGGGCATTTTATTTTATTTTCCCGAAAAAGGGCGAAATATTTTTTTCCTCCGAAAATAGCAAAATAATTTTTTTGCGTGCAAAAAAGCAGTTTTATGTGAAAAAATATTTTTTATTTTTTCACATAAAAATCCGATGTATAGTTATGAGTTGGTTATCAATATTGCAAACTCAGGCCAGGTAAGTCTTTTGGGATTGCCACTGGGAATATGTAATCCAGTGCTAACCACCGGATGGTTGGGATGGCGTCAACTAAGCACTGGCGTTGCGACCTGCCAAGACTAAAAACACCCGACAGGAGCCAAAATTATTGTGCCATCCAAGTAAGGAGATTGTGTCTCCTAACAAACACCCACCTGGATTGGACCGTTTTGAATCATTAAGAATGGTACGTGCTGCTTTCTTGCTTGACATTCAGCATTTAAAATGCTAAAGCACAGATCATCCCCATCCGCTGAGTGCGGTGAGTGTGGTGAGAAAAACGGTACCATGGTTATTGCGTTGCTGGTATGACCAGTGTATCATGGGAAGTGGCGACAGTGCCAGGAATGCCGGCACTCCCCCCACACTCAGCAACTGTGTTCGGCGACAAGAGCGTGTCAGCTCCATTATGAGCCTTCGAACATGCATTTAAAAGGGGGGGGGGGGGGGGGGGGGGGAGGGAGGGGAACATCACAATGGTAAGTAGGAATGATTTTTACGTTTACACCATGATACACAGGTAAATACACCGGTAAATACAGGTCCACAGGTAAATCCAAGATAAGGTAGGGGCATCCTTTTTAGGAAATTGCAAGTTCCAAATGTCATGTGTATCCAGTGGCCTGCAAAAATTCACCCCCTCCAAAGATCATATTTTGATGGCACCCGAGCTTATTTCATGCTTTGAAATCAAATTTAAATACATGGTGTCTTCATAAACTACTCTAAAAATGCAGATAAAATGTCAAGTTTGATTAACAGAGAAAAATCCGATGATTCTCAGTTGTAAAAGTATGCCTAATTACCTCCGCCACCGAAGGTGGATGGAAGTTATGTTTTCACCCCTGTCGGTCTGTGACCAAGACATCTCAAAAAGTTGGCCAGATTCAGACGAAATTTGGCAGAGGTAGTGTATGTGGCAGACGCAATGATTAGATTTTGGTGAAGATTTGGATCCGACTAGTAGAATAAAGCGATTCTTCACCATTGGGAGACAAGGCTAAAACTGATATATAGCAGGATATCTCCAAAAGTTGTGGACAGATTTGGACGAAACTTGGTGGACCGGTTGGGTGTGACGAGAACGATTCGATTCTGGCGAAGATCTGCATATGGATTCGAATATGAAAATTAACTTAAGTGATTCTTCACCATTGAGAGATCAAGCAAAAAGCGATATTTAAAAAAAAGGATATGGACGAATTATGACTAAATTTGGTGGACGAGTTGGAGAGGTGACGAGATTCCATTTTGGTTCAGGTCCAATCCAGATCCGGCCTATCAGTGGGACGAAAAAGGAAAACTAATCATCCTGGCGGAGGTATGCGCTCCACCGAGTGCTGTTCTAGTTAACCCTGAATCACTTCAGGAGCAAATCATTTGTTTGAAAGGTTACAAAATAAGTATCACCTCCTCACCACCCATCCCTTACTATTGCTTCCCCTCATCCCACCCCTTCCCTCAGTGTCGCCTGTCTTGTCTAGCAAACACACAAATATTGAAGAATAGCACTCAAAGTTGAGCAACAAAGACATTACAAATAAAGCAAATGGAAAGGTAAGAATGGTGAAAGAGGGGTGTCCCATTCCCAAGCAGATTGTCGAGCAATCGCCAAGCGGCTAAAACTCAAGCACACTCCAATAAAACTGTTAAGCATCGTCTGTCTGCAAGCAATTCATGCTGAAGATCAGGAATTCGACGATGAGCGCTTGGAGTTCACTTGGCCCGTTACTTTACTAATCTTAATCCTCCCATTACATTAACTGTTCTTTGAATTCAATCGCATTTATTTTGCCTTCCTAACTCCAGATTCCCCCCCCCCCCCCCCCCCATTGCAAAATCCTTCACGGTGATGCCGCTAACTATTTTCATTGCACTCAAACACTTTAGGCACATTCCTTAACCTTTTCTTCACTCAATATAATTGCAGGAACAGTAGAAACAGTTGAGTTCAATGCTTCAGCAATATGGAGGAGAAAGGACAGCCTTGCTTAAAGCTTAGTTTTGAGAAAAGGTAACTTCTTAAATTTTTTAGACTGACAGTTATTTAGTACACACGATTCAATCCTCAATTCCGAACACAGACTTTAATTACTTCATGAGTAGACAGTTTTGTTTCCAAGGCAGCACTATTTGAGTAGGCCAAATCAAAATGGCAGCAAAGACCCCTGCAAGGTGAAGTTTGGCTGACAAAGGATAAGCCTTTCATGAAGGCACGTTCTTATTGATCTTTAAAAGGGGTGTTTAACTTTACCCAAATACCAAGTTTTCATTCATGCACTCTTGGACTTTGTAGTATGCATGCAAAGTTTCAGGCCGCTAGGTTTCATGTTTTGTAATTTTGGAGGAGACGCACTGATGCTCACATTGATATTTATTATATGTAGAGATAAATATCACCAAATCAACAATTCATGGTAGGTTACATTCAACTGAGCAAAATCTGAAATGAAGGGAAAAAAAAAAAAATCCAAATAATTAACTTGTACGGACACAGCCATCGTTTAACACTGGGCTTCACAATCCTCGCAATCCAAACATAGGAGGTGCAGCTTGGATGCAAATTAACTTCACCATGAATACTTCAAGTTACACTATTGGTTGTACTTGTACATTCCAATACGAAATGTATTTAAAGAATAACCTGTGGGAATAATCATGTGGAGTCACATATCCACCAAGCACTTACATTTGGTACACAAATCAAATAAAAAATTATTGTGCAAGTCTGTTACAGCAACAGATTAATGCAAACATTCTTGCATTTCACCATGACAAATGTAATCACTTAAACAATAACAGCACCTTGCAATATAATTATTTAATCAATTTGACAAGAAATCACCTGTTAGATTCTAGGAAAGATGCCACGACGATCCCGCAAGGGCTATTACTTCCGGGCGTGACCTACAATGTGTGGCCTGATAAGCAGCCAATTGAGAGGAGCACTGAAGTGTCGAATGTCTACCTCGGTAAACCCCACATCCTGTATGTTTTGCCATGGATCCCTCGTCAGACAACAACCGCAAAATACAGCACTCCAAAAAGGTGTGATGAGACGCTGCAGGTAGAGCAGCCATGAGCCAGATGGGGCCGCAACATGCTCAAGGATGTAAAATACACCACCCTGTGAAACGGGAATGAAGGTTATTTTTCTGCAAGTTCAAAGTATGAATATTATGTATAGAAAGAGGACCATCTACATTTACCATATTATACAAAAATAGTAAAAGGTAGACTCCTTACAACTACGCATTTGGAACGTACCTTGACCAATGTAGTCGGAGGTAGCAAAATTACCTCAATACAAGACAATGGCCATTTAGATTTTAGATTGTGAAAAATATGCAACATAAGCATCTTGTCAAAAAGAAAACCATATTGTTGCGGTTCTCTCGCCGGCCTTCTTCCCCTTATCAAGGGGGATTAATACCCTCGTCTTTACTGGCCTGGCCGAGTACCGAGACCTGAAACGTCCTTTCCGGGCGAGCGCAAAATAGGGTTTCGGGACCAAATTCTCGCTCGTACCTAAGTACTCGCGCCGCCACGGAAACGAGGTCGCAAGCCTCGCACGAACCACGTGAGGTTGGAGTACGCCGAGCGGTTTGCGTACACGTGATCCGCGCAGTCTTAGATAGTGGAACCTGATTGGAGCGATCTTATTCGTGCCATGCTTAGTCAAATGGAGAAATCACAGGAACGATCGAATCAAGAAGAAAGGAAGAACAGATGGGTTTAATGATTCCCACACGTATTTACAGTTCAGGACGAAGACACAGAGCAAGCTGAGACGGTCTTACTTATCCCTGGGACAACGGGCCCGTCACACTCACACAGGGGATTGCAGATGTCGATGTTCACCAACGCGCCGTTGTGGTCGTCCAGGATCGGCCCCGTCCGGCTCTCCCCAAGTCCACGTGCGTCCCACGAAGATGGTGATAGGCGAAGACCGGGGCTCGTATTGCGTCTCTCGAACGAAGGCGATATATCGGGCGGATCGGCAAGGGGCGGACTTTTACGGTGAAGGGCGGACTTTTACGGCAAAGGGTGGTTACGCAGCCATTCTCATGCAAGTGCGGCAAGGCGCATCAAGCTCATCAAGCACCGCGCGTTCGGGCTGTAAGTTCAACACGAGTCCTTTTGTTATTCCTCTTCCCTGCGAGTCCTTTGTTCCTTTCTCACGCAGCAAGTCCTTTCCCGTAACTGGTGCAAGTCCTCTTTAATGTCTTTCTCTCTCCCGGCAAGTCCTCTTTAATGTCTCTCTCCCGGCAAGTCCTGTCGAGGGCTTTGCGCATCGGGTTATATAGGTACGCCCCTCGAACCTTCTGGAACTCTTCTCACCAAGCCCTCTGACGCCACCACCTCTGAGCTCTGATTGGCGGCTCATGCTTACCGTCATCGCTTCTGCCGCTCCACCTAGACTCTGCCCCGATCCTCCTCTGCCTGCCTCGTGTTAACTTGCCCAATATGAACCAATGTTAACAAACTGTATTGAGGCTACAGACGCAGGATGACCGGTGGCAGTAGGGCCTATTCTCCTGTCTTTACACAACACAAAACTAACATAGGAAATGGCCTACTCACACATAAATAAATAACTATACTACAAATGAGGCTACATGTTGCTTGTGTGACTATGGGGGGCAAACCTTTAACATTTATTGAACTCACGGTACAAACCTCAAAACCATAATATATTGCAAAAGCATGCATCTTCGACAAATGCCTTGACAAATGCAGAGGCCTGGTTGATTTTATTTTGAAATCACAAAATGAGGATGTCTAACAGCACTGTTTTACACCAAAAAAAGGGGGGGGGGGTGAATGCAGTGGCACTTTAGAATGCATTGGCTTGGCAAAATATCCTGTGAAGCAGGGCTCAAGACCCATGAATAATGGCATCCAATGATGTTACAATGAACATCTCCAAGGGTCAATAATGTGTGGAAGCACCATGAGAACGAATACAATTATTGACAGTACAATTATAATTATTTTACTTACATTGAAGTAATAATGCATGGGGTAACATGTTCTATGAACACTAGATGATGTTGTGGTAGTATCGACGATCGATTACATGTTTGAGTCAATACAGAATTTCAATACCAAAATAAAAAGTCTTTTTAGGGTAGTTTACACACATTTGTAAATTAGTGTCATTGGCCCTGTAATACGACCCGATAATGGTGTCAAACTGCATGCTCTTCCTGTGATGACCCCGACGTCACATGGACTTTTGTGAATTTTAGGGACAATAAATGAATGGCAATTTATGGTGTTCAGCGCAAACCAAGCCTTCTCACCTTGAGTGATGGAATGGTATCAATATTTTTATTTTCATTACTTATTTTGTCAGTCTTAGGAGGTCCACTCGAGAAGGATCGAAGTCTTACACAAACCAACTGGCTAGGACCAATATTACACTATGCTCTAGGAATTTGGAATGTGATCAGGGTCTCGTCAACAACTATTCTTCATGAAAGCCATCATTGCATTTTTACCATCCACAAGCAACTGGTTGCATCATACAGGCCTTCCAGCTTACCATCTTTCTGGGGGATGGTTCACACATTGATGAATCGCACAGGCATGCGACAGCAGGGTGAGTTTATACCTGGGTCAAGATTCAGACCAAGGCAAGACACCACTAGGATCTAGGCTATCCTGCCAGCCATGGTGACAATTTGCGGCGTCTTCAAGCAACACCGTGGGATGTTCAACATCAACCAGATAATGCTTGGACTCAAAACCCTGACAATCTACATAAAAAGTACTGAACATAGAGTATAAAATCCAAAACAATTCATTCACTTTTGAAATAAAATAGAAAATACAGGTTGTAATTTCACAACACAGGCATTAAAAAAAATAAAAAAAATAATAATAATAATTATTATTATTATTTAAAAAAAAAAAAAAAGGTTTGTTGAAATGAGCATACCGGACGAAGAACCCTATGCGTTTCCTTTATCACCATATCAATGTTCTTCACACCGCATAGGACGAGCGTGCAAACCACCACATCACACGATCCGTCCTTTAAGGTTGGAAGCTGCTCAGCTCCTGTCACCAGCCAGTCACGGATCGACACATTCGGGTAGATACTTGCAGATCTGTTGGTGTCACAAGTTACACAGACATACTAGTGTACAAACAATGATTGTCATTTTCAACGAATAAGTGCATACTTTGCTTTGATCCACAGTTTCCTCTTTTGAGTCGGTTCTTATGACCTCACCACAAAGATGCATCAACAATGCCATTCGTTCCCACATATGTCCATTATGAATTCCCCCACGCCTCCCTATCTTGGTTATTTTGAATAGGCCTGTCTTGACAATTGGGTCTACTACATCTGCTTGCCCACCAATACATGGCTGGCAGTTACAACAATCATAATATCCCTCCTCAGACTGGGAAGACCATCCTCAATTGAACTCAAAAGTTGGATCTGACTCAAATTAGTCAATTAGTCAATCATTTCTTGATATGGTCTTCAAAACTCCAAAGCAGACCAACTTAGTAATAGAGTTGTGATTGTGTTGATGAAATCATAATAATCATATTAAAATATATCATAAAATATATTATATACAAAGAAGAGGGTCAAAGAGCAGTATTCAGGATGGCAAAGCAGATAGCTAAAGGTGTGATGTGATGGGGGTGAGTTGCTTGAAGGATGAAGTGGGACAAATCGTTGTGGACCCAGATGGAATTAAAGGAAGATGGAAGAGATATATGGAAATACTTTTGAATGCAGAGAATGAATGGGATGGCAACAGAGAGTAACCCAGTTTTAGGACCGGCAGAGAAGATAACCGAGAAGGAAGTTGAGGAAGCGATAAAAGCAATGAAGAGCAGAAAAGCGGGAGGGCCGACGGGAGTTGTGGGAGATATGGTGAAGGCAGCGGGAAATTGGGGTGTGAAGAGAATGACAGAGATCTGTAATCTGGTGGTTAAAGAAGGCCGCATTCCAGTCGATTAGGAACCGAGTACCCTCGTCCCTCTATACAAGGGGAAAGGTGACCCTCTGGAGTGTGGCTCGTACCGAGCGATAAAGTTATTGGAGCATGGAATGAAGGTATTGGAAAGGGTGTTGGAGAGGAAGATAAGGACGAGTGAAGATCGACGAAATGCAGTTTGGATTTATGCCAGGAAGAGGAACGACAGACGCGCTCTTTATTGTGAGGCAGTTGCAGGAGAAGTACATGAAGAGGAAGAAGTTGTTTCTTGGGTTTGTTGATCTGGAGAAAGCATTCGATAGGGTTCCACGTGAAGTAGTGACATGGGCATTGAGGAAGTTAGGAGTGGAGGAATGGTTGATCAGGGTAGTGATTGCAATGTACAAAAGAGCACGCACAGCTGTAAGGACGAAGGACGGGAACAGTGGTGAGATTGAGGTGAAGGTGGGAGTGCATCAGGGGTCGGTACAAACTCCACTACTATTTGTAGCTGTGATGGAGGTGCTGGCTCAGAATGCAAAGGAGGGTTTACCGTGGGAGTTGTTGTTTGCAGATGATCTGGTGTTGATTGCAGAAAGTATGGATGGACTGAAGGAGAAGATGAACAAGTGGAAGGATTGTATCGAGACAAAAGGTCTGAAGGTGAATATCAGAAAAACGAAGGTAATGGCAAGTGGTAAAGCATGTGGTGAGGTGGAAAGAACTGGGAAATGGCCGTGTGCTGTGTGCAGGAAGGGTTTCGGAGTGAATTCCATTCAATGTACAATGTGCGCTGAGTGGGTTCGTCAAAAATGTAGTGGTTTGAGAGGGTCATTAACCAGTGTGGCAGCTACATTCAAGTGTAAGGTGTGCACAGAGGGAGCTGCAGATGGATGAAATGTTGAGTTGGATCTTGGAGACGGTGTAAAGCTGGAAGGTGTGAAAACATTTTGCTACCTCGGAGACATGCTGAATGGAGAAGGTGGATCAGACTTGGCAATGGTTGCTAGAGTGAGATGTGCATGGAAGAAGTTTCGGGAACTGAGTGGCATGCTGACGAGGAGGGGAGTGTCGTTGAAGCTGAAGGGAAAGGTGTATGCTGCATGTGTGAGAAGTGTTATGATTTATGGGAGCGAGACATGGGTAATGAACGAAGAGCAGCAATGAAGGCTGGAAATGGTGGAAATGTGAATGGTTCGGTGCATGTGTGGAGTATCGTTGAGAGGAAGACAAATGACGAATTGCGAAAGATGATGGGAATAGAGCCTGTGATGGATGCTGTGAAGAGGAACATGTTGAGATGGTTTGGTCATGTGTTGAGGAAGGATGAAAGTGACTGGTTGAGAAGAGTGATGGAAATGAATGTAGAAGGAAGTAGAGGACGGGGAAGACCGAGAAAGACTTGGCTGAAGATGGTCGAAGAAGAAGTGTGGGCAAGGGGGTTTAACAAGGGGAAATGCAGAAAATAGGGCAAAATGGAGAGGATTGTCATGGGGACCGCAAGGGTAACCCCTGCTCTTGCAGGTAAAATGGCCTTAAAATGCCTGTTGTTGTAGTTTGTGCCACAAGTATTTTACAGGCCACTTTCCACCTCCTCCCAGCATCACAAGCACAGGCCATTAACGAGGCCATGCCTTTCCCTGCAGCATGCCAGAGCCACAAATTTTTGTTTTTTTTGTTCCCCCTTCGTGCACCACAACAAATCTGCTCAAGCTCTGTCAAGTTGTATGGGGAGCTTCAGTGAACAGCAATCTTCAAGTTTATCCACAGATTCTCAATGGGATTCAAGTCTAGGCTTTGGCTGGGCCACTCAAGGACACTCACGTTCTTGTTCTGAAGCCATTCCAATGTTGCTTTGGAATGTTAGAACATTATCCTGTTGGAACATAACTACTTGCAGCAGTCTTTCACACTGAAGCAGGATCTCAAAGATTTGCCTGTATTTGACTCCATTCATTGTTCCCCTCTACCCTTACAAGTTTGTCCTTGCCGCTGAAAAGCATCTCCATAGCATGATGCTGCCACCACCACGCTTCACGGTAGGGACGATGATAGATGGGTGATGAACCGTGCTGTGTTTCCACCACATGCCACGCTTTGCAGAGGCCAAATTTTCATCTCATCAGACCACAGAATATTTTGCCTCATGCTCTTTTTCACATGCCTTTTTGCAAACTCCAGGCATGCCGTCATGTGCCTCAGGAGTGGCTTCCACCTGGCTACTCACCCATAAATTCTACATTTGTGAAAGGCTGCAGAGACTGTTGTCCTTCCAGCAAGTTCTCCCATCTCAGACAAGGAACTATGTAGTTGTCAGAGTGGTCATTGGGTTCTTAGTCACATCCCTGACCAAGGTCCTTCTTGCACGTTGCCAAGTTTGATCAGATGGCCAGCTCTCGGACTAATCCCATTCCATATTCTTTCCATTTCCTAATGATCACTGTGCTCGTGGGGAAATTTCAACACTCGAAATTGATTTATACCCTTCCCTAGTCTGCCTCCTCAATTCTATCTCAGTTCTACAGACAGTTCATTGTACTTCAAGGTTGAGTTTCTGCTCTGACATGCACTGTCAACTGTGGGACCTTATATAGAAAGGTTTTTCTAAATCATGTCCAATCAAATGGATGGGCCACAGGTCGACTCCAATCAAGGTGTTAAGACATCTCAAGGATGATCAAAGGAGATTGGATGCACCAGAGCTCAATTCGGGTGTCATAGCAAGGGGGTTAAATACAGACTCAAGACATTTAATCTTATCAAGTCTTTTCCAATTTAAAAAAATAAAAAATTCCACTGACATTACAGGAGTGCCAAATGTGTAGAACAGTGCCAAAAAATAAATCGATCAATCTCGATTTCATCCATTTTAAATTCAGGCTGTAACAAAATGAAAACAAATCAAGGGGTGTGAATACTTTCTGAATGCACTGCATTACATTTGTAACATTTTCATGTGCATAGCAAATCCGTTACTGGTACATCTCAACAATTTTTATTTTTTTTAATATACACATGATCCTTAAGGAGTTTTGGCTTTCATCTTTCACCCTCTCCTCTTTCTTCCTCCCCACCACCCCCAACAAAAAGGCTACATCGCACCATAAAATAAAAAATCATTTTGGAAATAGTATCGTAATCCATTACCCCACCAACATGCGTCACGGATGTGTATACCATCTGACTTGTAGAATGCAAATAATACAACAGCAAAAAATTGACAAAGAAAAAAAAAAAAAAAAAAAAAAAAAAAATTCAAATGAGATTGCATTGGCTTATTGTGTGATGCATCATCCGGAAAATTTGCAATTGCCTCACTTGCCTAATGAAGAATCATGTCATTACACCAAGGATGGAACCTAGTTGAAATTGTTTCAGCCAATTTGATCATTTTGAGAATTATGCAAGGACAGACAATCAAATGGGAGATTTTTTTTCATACATATTCACTTTGTGCCACAAAACCTGCCCACAAGCCTATCTTTAGGAAAACGAACTATGGGTACTTCAATATCAACAAATTTGTAGATCAAGACATGGGGTTCCAGACTAGAGTGCATTGAAGAGTAAAAGGGCACAAGTTAATTTATGCACAGTCGGTGGAGATTCACAAGAGTAAGGCAGCGAATTGCATCGACAGAATCGAGTTCAAAAGCAAACTGCGTACCAAAAGAAAGGCAGCCGGTATGGTGGTCAATGACAGCAAGTGTGCTGTGAGTACAGGGAATGGGAATATATTTCATGAAAAGTTTCCATTTTGGCATCGATCATGTACAGTAAACCCTCAACTTGTGGGGGTTCAGTTCCTGAAAAAAACTGAACATTTAGCAAAACAGTTGTGCAACCTTAACATTTATAGGATAAATGGGGATAACGAAACGTGGCAGTAGAATGTAACATATGGACAAACCTTTTACACCAATTTTTTTTTTGTTAATAAAAACTTGAGGGAATACCTATACTGTAAATATACTGAACACAAAAAGAAAAATCCTGAAGACAGACTGTGGTTTATTTTTGTTGGTATATTACAATCAGATGGAATGATCGACATTTCCAGATGTAATATCAGATAATGCTGTGGGATGTTGAGCCAGCATAAGCAATGAATAGTCATTTCCAGCAATGGTAGAATATATAAAGAGAGATGACCTTCAGAAGCCTGTGACCACCATGTGTAGATAACTGCAGTAAAACGTCTGTGCATGGTATGAATAATGCGATTGACAATGTTCATAGGGGATCCTCCATCTCACCTGTAGAATGTTGTTCGAAGCTGATCAGCTGTCTTTGGTTTAGGGCACACATGGTGTTCAAGCGTCGAAACCACATCCCAAACATGCTCCATTGGATTCAGGTCTGCATTTAGAGCTGGCCAAGGCATTGTTGATATTGTGATGGAGCAACACGGCTTGTGTTATCGTGGCGGTATGGGGACAGGCGTCATCCTGCTGGAACTGGAAGTTTGGGTGTCATGCAAAAAAGGGCACAACTTGTGTCCTAAGGACCTGGTCAATGTTACGCTGTGCTGTTACACCATTTCCCCTGCCTGCACCAACATTCTGTAAGATGACAAGGTCCGTTTTCTAATAGAGTCTAAAACCAGCCCAAACCATCACACTAGGACCACCTCAGGCATTCCTCTCGAGGACACACTCGTCACCATAGTACTCCCCTGTATGTTGACCCATTCACCCATCAGCAGGATCAATGCAGTAGCGGACTCCTCAGTGAAGATGTCGTCTCCACCATTGGCAACACCTGTTCACACGGGCTCTGGTCCATAAAAGTCGATTGACGGTGACGTCAGCACTGGACCACCAGCTGGTCACCTGCATTGCAGCCCTCTTTCACAAGGTTGGAATCTGATAGTTTTGGGGTTGATAGGCCTTCTATGGATTCCAACGGCGTTACGAGCGTTTCACTGACTGACAGCATTGTTGCAAGTGATTGCGATGAATGCGTCGATTCCGACGTGCTGTTGTCACCCTTGGTACGCCTGAGCGATGGTCGTCATTGGTGCTGTTGGTTGCACCGAATCTCTCCTGAAGATAAATTGTGGACACTGAAAGTGTTGGCAACCCGATGTGCACTCCAGCTTTCAATTGTGCAATGGCTCTCCATCTCAAACAGTCGTATTCATGGCATTGCCGTTGCTGACGTTAGTTTGATGCAGAAACAGCACGAGGCAGGTCTTTAAGCTCCACACCACGGACAATTTATGAGCCTTGTGGTGCATGTGCAGTAAGTGTGCATGCACCCCATTATAACCTTAACTTGAAACTCAGGCAATGCTAAAGATCACGTGATACACGTCCACCACACAGGCCGTCAGTGCCATTTAGGAGCTTACAACAAAACGTGATCCAAAAAAAGAACCAGCTACATTACCTGTTGGTGTCGTATTGAAATATACCAAAAAAATAAAATAAACCATATTCAATTCAACCTCAGGATTTACGTTTTTGTTGTTCAGTACATGTTTACATTTGTATGGTGGAGTGGGCAGGAGGGGAGGAGGAGTTTAATTGTTTGAAGCCAGTGGATAATTGTCGCTGGTGGGCAGCGAGGCACAAAAGGTTTGCATTTATAGTCGCCGAATGAATTTCTACAAAATAAAGTAGAAGACGATCCTTGTAAGACCTGAACCTGTGCGACTTTCTGCTCCTTGGAGATGCAAGTCCTGCTACCCGTTTTCTTGGAGAAAAGCCATGTTTTGTCAGCGTTGAACACCTGTTCAGGGGCACTTTTTCTGTCATAACTCGGGCTTGAACAAATGGTGCATATAGTGGACTCGTTCACATTCTACTCCTGGCCAACCGACGCGACATTCATCCCCACCAGACAGCTCATCTAAAATCACGATTTTTCTCTGCTGCGGTCATAAACCTTATGGGATGGCATTTCTTCTCTCCAGGACCACTTTTAGGCTTGACGTTTCCGTGCCATACCATAGTTAATGGAACGGTATGCAGCTAAATAACAGTCAACTAAATATCGCGGACACAAGTTCACTCGACCACAGCACTATGTAGACTGAAGACAGCATGGGTGGTAGAAGGATGGTGAGACATCACCTCGATGCACAGTCACAGTGCCACATTCAAACGTTGCAATGATATGGAAATAAGCGGTGCAATTATTCCATGTACAAATGCATCTGTTGCAAAGAAGCCATGTTTGATGAGCGTTTACCGTGTCGATGGCTCCAACAGCATTTTCAATTACACAGACATAGCAACTTCATGTGCTTGTACAAATTACTTAAAAATGGAACCATCTTACTTTTTCAGGAACTTGTCGAAGTGTGGGTTTGGTTCAGCACAAATGACCTCTGTGCCTGGCGGGTAAAAGCAAAAATTGGCACCGCCACCCACTCCGATCTCCAAAATGGTCAGCTTTCCATCGACAGAAGATTCTGAACAAAACAGCAAAAGTTACTTCAGGTTTCCTTCAACACCACAACAGGCATTTTAAGGCCATTTTCCCTGCTAGAGCGGGGGATAGCCTTGCAGTCCCCATGACAATCTTCTCCATTTTGCCCTATTTTCTGCATCTCCCCTTGTTAACCCCCTTGCCCACATTTCTTCTTCGACCATCTGCAGCCAAATCTTTCTCGGTCTTCCCAGTCTACTTCCTTCTATATTCATTTCCATCACTCTTCTCAACCAGTCACTTTCATCCTTCCTCAACACATGACCAAACCATCTCAAACTGTTTCTCTTCACAGCATCCATCACAGGCTCTATTCCCATAATCTTTTGCAATTCATCATTTGTCTTCCTCACGATACTCCACATCCACCGAACCATTCGCATTTCCACCCTTTCCAGCCTTCGTTGCTGCTCTACATTCATTACCCATGTCTCGCTCCCATAAATCATAACACTTCTCACCCATGTAGCATAGACCTTTCCCTTCAGCTTCAACGACTCCCCTCCTCGTCAGCATGCCACTCAGTTCCCGAAACTTCTTCCATGCACATCTCTCTCGCAACCGTTAGAGTCTGATCCATTCAGTATGTCTCCGAGGTAACAAAATGTTTTCACATCTTCCAGCTTCACGCCGGCTCCAAGATGCAACTCAACATTTCCTCCATCTGCAGCTCCCTCTGTGCACACCTTACACTTCAATGTAGTGTAACTGGTTAATGACCCTCTCAAATCACTACATTTTTGATGAACCCACTCAGCGCACATTGTACATTGAATGGAATTCACTCCGACACCCTTCCTGCACACAGCACACGGCCACTTCCCAGTTCTTTCCACCTCATCACATGCTTTACCACTTATCACCTTTGTTTTTCCAATATTCACCTTCAGACCTTTTGTTTCCATACATTCCTTCCACTTGTTCATCTTCTCCTTCAGTCCATCCATACTTTCTGCAATCAACACCAGATCATCTGCATACAACAACTCCCATGGTAAACCCTCCCCTACGTTCTGAGCCAGCACCTCCATCACAGCTACAAATAGTAGTGGACTTAGTACCGATCCCTGATGCAATCCCACCTTCACCTCAAACTCACCACTGTTCCCGTCCTTCCAGCTGTGCACGCTCTTTTGTACATTGCCATCACTACTCTGATCAACCATTTCTCCACTCCTAACTTCCTCAATTCCCATGTCACTACTTCACGAGGAACCCTATCGAATGCTTTCTCCAGATCAACAAACCCAAGAAACTTCCTCCTCTTCTCCATGTACTTCTCCTGCAACTGCCTCACAATAAAAAGCGTGTGTCGTTCCTCTTCCTGGCATAAATCCAAACTGCATTTCATCAATCTTCACTTTCTTCCTTATCCTCCTCTCCAACACCCTTTCCAATACCTTCATTCCATGCTCCAATAACTATCGCTCGATACGATCCACAGTCCAGAGGGTCACCTTTCCCCTTGTACAGAGGGATGAGTGTACTCGGTTCCCAATCCACTGGAATGCGGCCTTTTCACCACCAGCTAACAGATCTCTGGCATTCTCTTCACACCCCAACTTCCCGCTGCCTTCAACATATCCCACAACTCACGTCGCCCCTCCCACTTTTCGACTTCATTGCTTTTATCGCTTCCTCAACTTCCTTCTCGGTTATCTTCTCTGCCAGTCCTAAAACTGGGTTACTCTCTATGTTGCCATCCCATTCATTCTCTGCATTCAACAGTAGTTCCATATATCTCTTCCATCTTCCTTCAAATCCATCTGGGTCCACAACAATTTGTCCCACTTCATCCTTCAAGCAACTCACCCCCATCACATCAAATATCTTTCGCCGTCTGCTTTGCAATACTTCATACCGCTCTCTGACCCTCTTCCAAATCCAAGCGTTTTCCAAACATTTTCCTACATGCCTCCTGTGCCTTTGTACCTCTTTGCAGCCTTCTAACTTTCATGCTCTGCCTTTTCTGCCCCCATACCCTTCGCCTTATGCCACTCCTTGAAATTCTTCCTCTTCTCGTCAATCTTCTTTCCAACTTCATCATCCCAACACCATGTTTGAGTGCCTCGGTGGTCCTTTGGTCCATCCACATACCTCACCAACGGCTCCAAACAGACTATCTTTCATTGACATCCAACCAATTTCAAGCTCAATCACATCATCCTCTACCCAACTCGGCCTCTTTTAATGCCTCCCTCACTGTCACCTCTTTCAACCTCTATTCTCGGTTGGTACTTCACCCGCCGAGCTCTCCTCGCACCTTTCACACTCATGTCGCAGACAACCAAGTGGTGCTGTGAAACAGCCTCCTCCCCCAGGATTGCCTTTGTGTCCAGGAGGTGCCCCAAGTCTCGCCTACGCACCAGCAGGTAGTCAACGGTTGTCGTCGACCCACCTGACGTGTATGTAACAAGCTTATTATCCTCTTTCTGGAACTGAGTGTTACAAATGAACACATCAGCTCCATCAGCAAACTCCAAAATCCTTTCACCTCCATTTCTCACACCATATCCGTAACCCCCATGAACTCCCTCAAAACTGTCCATACTCCTTCCCACATGTCCATTTAGGTCTCCTACAACAACTTCCTCATCCTTCACGTTTTCCATCAGCTTCACTATTGCACACCAGAACTTGTCCTTCTCTTTATCGCTCCGACCAACCTGCGGAGCATATCCCGAGATGACGTTCACCAAGAGCTTTCCAATCATCATTTTCACCATCAACCTTTCACTCACTCTAGTCACACTCACCACACTGTCTACAAACTCCTCAGAAAACATGACACCAACACCATTCACGCCTTCTGGGCACCCTTGCCACACAAACTTGTATTTCCGTCCCTGCCCACCCTTCACCATTCTCACACCACTTCCCTTCCATCTCGTCTCCTCCACACAACATATGTCCACTCTTATGACCAATACTTCCACCACTTCTCCCGATCTCCCTGTCATTGTCCCTACATTCCATGTCCCAAACCTCAGAAACCGATCTCCACGTCAGGCATCAGACGTTTCGTCGTCGTAAATGGAGTGATTTCCACCCTTGCTTCGATCGGGTTCCCCACCTTGAGTTTTGACGAGGGAGTGGGGTCCCCCACAGGGTACTTCCAGCTATACCTTGCCCATATGTAGTTGTAATTGTCATGGTTCCTTCACAAATATTTAAACAGGTTATAAAAAAAAAAATGGCCGCCTCGCCAATTATCTTTCAAGTGGTGAGAGTCGAAGAAAATGTTTGTGAACCAAAAAGTCCATTGAATAAAGAAAAAAAAAACATGTTTCTCACAGCATAAACTAGAACAGCACCGGTAGAGTGCATACCGACACCAGGCTGAACAGTTTATGTTTTGTATCCACTGATAGGCCGGATCTAGATTCGGACGTGAACCAAAATCTAATCGGCTTGTTTTTGTTCGTCACCTAACCACTTCATCCACCAAGTTGTCATAACTCGTCCATTACATTTTTTTAAATATCATGCTATATAATCGCTTTTCACTCGATCTCAATGGTGAAGATTCATTTTTTTTGTATACTGAATCGAGGCTCGTGAAAGCCGCCATTTACTTCACAAACAAATCAACCAGACAAACAAAATATATAAAAAGAGGGAGCAGAAGACAAGATTGGGAGAGAAGGGGAAGCACACAAACATTTGAGAGCAGCGAGATGTGTGGGAGGGAGAGGGCTTGGGGGGAGGAGGTGTGGGAAGGGGGGGGGGGGGTGGGAGAAGTATAAAACACAAGGACACCAAGGACTTCCAGGACAGAAGTTGGTATTTCAAAAAAGTGGAATTGCGGTGAAATTAGTGGGGGTAGAAAAGATCAAGGTTTTGGATGGGGGAAGATAAGAGATGGTGGTGAACAGCTGTTATAAAGACCTGGAGGGTGGAGTGGGATTGAAGAGTGAGGGAGTTTGTTCCAGAGGCAGGAGAAAAGAGGAATGAAGGAGTGAAGGTGAGCAGAGAGTCTTGATTTTGGCAGTTTAACCATAAGAGGGTTGCTGGCAGATCTTGTGCGACCTGTAGGAATATTTGCGGGACAGAGCCCAGAGAGAGCTGGGGGGGCAAGGCCAGAGAGGTCGGTAGAAGCCGGAAAGACCACCAACCTGCCTGCGGTGATTAAGTGAAAGGCCCTTGGAGTTAGCTTCATCGCGTGAGATTCCAATGATCCTGAATGCTTTGGTTTCAACAGTGTGAAGACGAGCTAGGTGTGAGGCAGGAGCACCAGCCCAGAGGGGAGAGCAGTATTCCATTTAGCTGCGGATGAAAGCCTTGTATGTGGTGAGGAGCTCAGGTGTGCCAAGGAAGGACTTCGCACGACGGAGGACGCCCAGTCGGCGACTGGCTTTGGAGGCCAGATTTGAAATGTGGTTTCGGCTTGTTTTTGAAAGTTTTTGAAACTTAGAAATTAAATAATCAGTGTCCGAATCATATTCAGATCTTCACCAAAATCGAATAGATTAGTCCTCGTCACACACACAATCAGTCCACCAAGTTGTCTGAATCCGTCCACAACTGAGATATCCTGCTATTTATCGTTTTTGGCCCCATCTCCCAATGGTGAAAATTATTTGAAAAAAATTATACTTGCCGAAACCAGATCTTCACCAAAATCTAATCATTTCCTCCTTGACATACACTACCTCCACCAAATTTCGTTTGAATCCGTCCACAACTTTGACACATCTTGTTCATAGACAGGGGTGAAAACCTCCATTTTTTTTTTTCCTCTCAAACCAGTCAGTGATTATATTATTTACAAGACAACTTTCCATCATGAGGGATCTCTTCGGAGCCATCTTTAACATTGCAGAAAGTAAGTTTTCACAGAATGGGTGTTCACAGGTGACAGGCAATAGACATGTTCTCAAAGTACAAATTAACAATTATTATACAAAGCAAGGGACCTCCTCTCCTCAAATAGGAAGGGTATTGCAGCCATCTTTATATATAAAAAAAAATAAACTGCTCCACTGGTGTTTTACATGCAGGGTAATGCATTAATGTGCGAGCCATCCCTCTGATGGACGGTGAACTCTGTCCCATCTGCCAGCATTAATTGGTGGATGTCAGAACTCGGTGTCCTTGGCAAATAATAGGTGAGTTATCACTGGCATTTTGGCTAAATTACAAATTCCTGCCTTGACTGCAGGTAGAAAGTGGGCTAGTCCACTTTGAGGTTCCCTGTCACTAGGTTACATTGCTTATTTATCAGACTCTTAAAGCATGGTTGCTGTCTGGGAGGCAGCTTCCACACCACAGGATGTCCCTTAAATAAGTACTCTTTTTTTTAATCCCGCACACATGAAGCAAAATGTGGGGTTAAGCAATTTGTACACTCCAACCATCTGTTTACACGTCAGTTTATGATTGAGGAACTATTTAATTTCAATTGAATTTTTTTTTTTTTTTTAACACTGCAGAACACAATTCAGAACATGAACTTGCAGTTTAGCAGTACTTTGGCAAATTGTACAGAATCTCAGCCTGAGTGCACATGGAGAGGAGTAGGGCAATGGTTTTTAGTCTGTCTGCCAACCAAAATTGAAAATCATTGGTGATATCCCTAAACGACAAAGAACAAACAAGCAAAAATAACAAATGTAACATGTTATACAAGGTGGTGTAATACACTGTCGACAGCAGTAAAACCCAGAATTAATTTATGCAACTTACAATCATTATTTAAATTGAATTACAAACCAACACTGCACAACACAAATCGCCTTCTTTGCACTTTAAAAAAAACCCTTCGGTTTAGCAATACGAGGACATGTTCAATAAGACTAGCAACGGTACCCGCCCTATGGGCGGGGCTTCAATTGGGAGGCCCAAATGAAAAGGTAAAATATCAGAAATTGAAGGACTTTTGCATTTTAAACGATTCATATTCATATTAGCAAGATATACTTCTAAAAATAGTTTAGATTTTGATTTGCGTGTGACATTTAACGGATGTTTATATCAATTGCGCCTCCAAATTGAAGCCCCACCCTTATGGCATGTACCGTCATATATAATGGCGATACAACACAACTTCGCATCACTGACGGCGAGCATGAATATGGCAGCTGTAAGACCCTGCTACGTATCGTTAGGGTTGGTGGCTGCTAGAATCCAAGGAAATGATTCCTCATGATACCCTAGCTACGCATGGGTGGGAGGCCAGAAGCAAACAGGCAATGCAGATACAGCGAATGCTAAAGCATGAAACTAATTCCACATTCCTGTAGCACCTTGTCGCACGTCAGATATGGACAGCAAGTTCGTGAATGACTTCCATGAAAAACGTACCCGTTCGCAAACAAACGTACGTTCACGTATACAAACATCGATCGTGGGTCCGTGTCGAATCTGCATATGGCGATCCGCAAAGTTCACGTTCAGAAAGTAGAAACCATCATGGCATTTCATCATTCACCTGAACTCGATATCTTATTTAATTCCAAACATAACTCAAATTAATCACAAAATAAACTTTTAACATTGTTAATGTTTCCTTCATTGTAAAAACTACCAAGTCAACAGTTAAAAGGATTTTGAGCCGATGGGTGTTACAGCCTTGGCAAGATCGATGGAGACAGCGATCTGTTAGCGTATTCACGACCCAAATAGCTATGTGGAATTCTCTCATGTAGAGATTGAGGGTCGTCCTTTCCGCATATCTCGAGGGATTGTAAGTTGGAGAGACAGCGAGAGGGATGGAATTCTCTCAAGCAGTAATTAAACCCATGTCCTTATAAAAGGCCTTTGTCCGAGGTCACAGACTTCGATCGGTGCAGCGATCGGTGCAGCCGTTTGTGCGGCACCCGGGAAAACATCATCACAATGAGAACAATGAATGTTATGCAGGAGTCCAAACCTGAGAATGCTGGAGACTAAAGCTGAAATTGGGAAAACGAAATAGCCTATTTTACTCTTGGAGATCCCAGGATTATCCACCCAAAATATCGTTGATTGGTTCAGCAGTTTTTACGGTACCTTTGGACAGACGGACATTTGGTGAATTATAGTAAGATGGCGTACAAGGGTTGTGTGTATATTTATATTTCTTAACGAAAAAACAAACAAAAAAAACCTATAGCGCTAAACTTCCAGTATTTCATTCCTTTTTAACCCTTTGAGTACGGGATTTTTTTTTTCTGGATAAAAATACCCCCGGTACGGGATTGATTTGGCATTTTGGTACGGGAATGCAACCACGTACTGACGATCTATTTATAGGTATAGTCGATGACGTGTAGTAACGCCATCCGTACACAAAACTTTCGCGGGTTGCGGCACTGGACGTCATCCGTACTCAAAGGGTTAAACAAACTTTAAAAACATTTTGTTGAATTAAAGTATATACTTGAACACGAAGGGGTAACGTGTTCTACGAGCTCTCCAATTACCCTCACTAGCAGAGAGGGTATTGCATTTGGGTCCGTTTGTCTGTACATTTGCCAATGTAATCTACAAATTTTACACCATCTTTTTTCAACTGAATAGCTCATGTATAATTAGAATGAGAGTACGTGTAAAAAGTACAGTCGGACCCAGACCTTCGCTGGGCATACGTTCCTGGAAAATGCCACGAATGTCAAATCCATGAATGCCAAGGCATTGGTTGAATTGAGGAGTGGAGGGGGGACTTTTTATATATTTTTTCCTTTTACCTACATGTTCTAAGCTTGTAGAAGAGCTATGACAGAACAAATAAAACCAACAAAAGGGAACAGCAAGACAAAGGGAAATGCCAACAGCAGGGCGGAGGGAGAAAGGAGACCTGGACAAACAAGGGATGCAAGCAACGATGAGGGGTAATAGGGAACACAAAGGGTGGACAAGATGGAACCATAATCAAAAAGGTTTGTGAGGGGTTAGATGTGGTGGAACAAGTGTAGAAAAGATCACGATTTTGGAAGAGATGACTTGAAATGGTGGTGAACATCTGTCTTAGACCTGGAGGGAAGAGATTGAACAGTATGGAAGGTAGTTTCCACAGGTAGGAAAAAAAAAAGAAAAAAAAAAAAGAGGAAAATGAGTTGAGGTGAGCTGTGGTTCTGGATTTAGGAAGTTTTACTAGGAGGGGCTTTCTGCTGGACTGTGTGCATCGTGTAGATACTTGAGGGGGACCAAGCATGAAGAGGGCAGAGGGTGCAAGACTTGACAAGGCCCCACCAGGCTTCAGAGGAGGTAGACAAGTTTGAAAGCTCTCTTGATTGGACAGATGTTTTTTGGCTTTCCAGAGAGTAGGCACTTGTTGTGAACTTTGTGGAATGATCCGAGGTAGTCTTCAGTTGGATGTGCCTTCCAGGAGGAGAATGCAAGTCGTTTTAAAGCAACTGCATCACCACAAGATTCAGACCAAGACCAAGTACCAAGAGCGGGAGGATGGGTAAAGTAATTGAAGACAAGATGGGATGAATGTGCGCAAGACAATATTTCTGTGAAGGGATTCCCAGGCTGAATTAATATCAGTGGATATACAAGACAGTTCACTGGTAATTCCCTGCTTGTCGTAAAAGGCGACAAACAGGGTTGGCGGCAGGAAGGGCATCCGGCCGTAAAACATTGCTTCAAAAAGGGGACCAAAAACAACAACCACGGTCCCCGAAAAGGCCAACCCCGCTTTGCGGGGAAAAAATGGCCTCTAAACGGTGGTTTTTATACAAGACCAGTTCTGAAGTGCAATTTAAAAAAAAAAAATTTTTTTTTTTTTTTGAACCACCAATACGCGACTCGCAAATGTAGAAGCAGATCACATTTTATAACCCATGAATATGCAGGGCCCACGAACGTTGAGATCCAACTGCATGTACAACAACAAAGCACAATCAGATTGCAGACCCTTGCCAGGACGTGGTTGAAGGCTTTTGCGTTAACAAATATGGCGGCTGAACCACGTGACTGATGGCATCATTTTTTTTTCTCCACCAATTTATCCCTAGATGACGCCCCATAAATTTCCTCTTGATCAGATGAAGTTTTGTACTTGTCGAATTATGATGTCATAATGGAGGCACCAATGACATGATTAACATTTTTTTCCCCATGGAGAGTTCTTTACAAAGTGAATGAATGAACGTTTTAAGGCCATTTTCCCCACTAGAGTGGGGGTTAGCCTTGCGGGCCCCATGACAATCATGGTTCCCTGTTTGAGGCAATGTTTTTTTTATGGCCGGATGCCCTTCCTGACGCCAACCCTTGGTCGCCTCTTACGATGCGCAGGGATACGGTGTACCTATTCTAAATCGGGGTACACCGTGATCATTCATCCCAGCAAGCTGGTACTCAATTTGCCGACCTCGGAAGAATGACAGGCTGAGTCAACCCCCCTGGCATCAATTCAGCGATCGACCGGGATGCGAACCCAGGATCCTAGGATCCCAAGCCGGCACCCTAACCGCTAAGCCAACACCAGGTCTTCTTTACAAAGACAACACCTTCTTTACAAAGTCGTCTCAATTTTTCCTATGCAGCACTTTGAGATAGACGTGCAAAGTTTTTCGGTTTTTCCAATATGGCGCCCATACCACGTGACCTATGACGTCATAATTATCATTAAAAACAATTACAGGAAGAGGTGCACCTATGGTGAAAATTTCCTGTCAATCAGACCAACGGTTGCAGAGAAAAATCATTATTCTGCGTGGACAAAGACACAAACCGACTCGAATGCAAGACCCTCTCCTTTGGTGAGGGAAATTAGAATGTGAGTATATCGATAAAGTATGTACAGTAAAATTGAAATGCGAGTGTCTAAAAACACAAAACACGTCGGGGCGAGGGTATGCAATAGTTATTGCTCGTTCTAGTTATTGTAACAGTATTTGGAACTCCAACAAAAATGAAACGAAACTAAATAAACTAAGAAAGACAAAAACAGAGAAAACTTAACGAGTCAAAGTTAAACATGGAGTGCAAACAAGGTGGTATTTTGTCAGCTCAAACATTGTAGAATTAACAATGCATACATTGACATTCCCTCCACTCACTGCTGATGTCCTTGAACAGTTCCTGCTTCACAGATTCCATTTTCTTGTTGTAGCTTTTTGATATATGTGCATTCATGTATGGCATGATGCGATCATTCAGAGGTCTCCACAAGCCCACACTACAAACAAAAACAAAAACCACAGCAAACCAAATGTTAGAACACTATAATAATGAAATGCATGATTACATTAACAAATGAACAGCAACAAAAATCAATTAACATTGCTATGGTTTTGGAAGACCCCTGGGGAGTCACACACCACACGAGACGTCTCCAGAGCAATTGCGTTCAGCTAAAACACCCCTCATATCGGTGGAAGGGGAAGATGCATTGTAAGCAAAGTTAGAAATATCTCCTTCGTGCTCTTCATTCTCAAACACCCACCCCCAACTCCATACTCAGACCCAATTCTCAAAACATTCTATTTCAGCAATAACTTCAACTGTTTAATCGCCATTCCAGCATTTACAGCGCTGTCAGTTATTGCTGGACCTTGCCAAGCCATTGGCACTGTCAGGGCTGTGCCAACCGCTCCGCCCACCTAGGACCATTCGCGATGGCTGGATCACAGCATGCCAAACGGCTGAGGTCAGTGGAGGTAGGAAGAAGGGCAATAAAAGCCTGACGGAGCAGTTTATGGTGTGAAAAGTTCAGATCCTGAAAGAGTTTATCTCTTGGAGTTACCATCTGAAAGAGTTTACCGAGAAAAATTTGATGTTCCGAAAGTCGAGTCCAAAGAGTTCACATCCTGAGTCCTGGAGAGAGGGACCTGGCCAGACTGACCGAGTTCTCACAGCACCAAGCAGAATGAGTGCCGACCAAGAACTCCTCTGAACCGACTCCCTTACAAGTCTTTACACATGCACCCCCCAAGCATACACCTGACTCGCACTGTTGTGGAGCATCAACCTGAATCCACAACAGTTCTTTTCAGAGCTCACACTATAGGTTACCTCTTGTTCATTGCACGAGAGCCATCCGGCTCACGTACAGGTGAGGCCGGGGTCGACAGCACACCCCACCAAATTATCTTCCCCATCTAATTTCCTAAAATGTCTGAAGTGCCTGTTTGTATTTAGTACAAATGTTTAAGGGGCTTTGGGAGCTAGGGGTTAAGATATTCTCTTATGTGACACTGCATCCTTATAAATACATGATTTGATGTTACCAAGAACAGCTATTTCCAACACGCTAGGGTGTCTTTCTCCATTGGTTAGATGTAGCATGTCTTTAGTAGATGGGAGTTTCACTCCACTGGTTCACTACAGTAGATGGTAGCCAACGTTTCCACCGACGGTAAATTGTTCGGCCGTCCTAAGCAATAGATAGTGGAAACGATTAGAGAACAGGCCTTATCTGGGGCAACTTATTCAACGGGGAGGTAAAGCGGGAATTGGACGAGAAGACCCTACCAGAATTAGTCATTCCAGACTACGCCTGTGGTTGCTCAGAAACTCAACTTGCCGTGGAGTTATGCGCGACCCATCAGCTTTAGGGTAGAGGTCAGAAAGCGGGTCCGAGCAGAACCTAGCCACCCGTCCAATTTGATGGTGCATAGCCGAGGTAGTGCACTTACCTTTGAGCCATCTAGTCCGAGTTGGATTCCTGACATGCCTACAAACTTAGATTGGCATTTGGCAGGCCAGGCGTCGTATCAAAGTACGTTTCCCCTCAGATGGACGTTATACTGGGTGTACATTCTGCAAGCATTATTGGTAGATGTTAAATATCCGACGATGTATTTCGCACAGAGTGGGCGAGTAATCGCCACGAGGTCAGGACCCTGAACAAATTACAAATTCCCACCCAAATTACCCTTTATCGATCGAAAGTCAGGCCTGACCAGCCGGCCCGTGAAAGACATTGGCCAAAAACTTCCCCTGGACTCCACAAGTTGGGAATAATTGCGGCCATAGAGCGGTAGATAAAATAGTACATCTAAAATGGTGTAATTTCTTTAAAGTAGTTTCGGCAGCAACTCTGAGCAGAAAATCCAATGAAACATTCCTCGACTAAAATGAAATCTTTAACATCAAGTTCACAACTCAGCAGGAACAAATGGTTATTACATGCTCCAACATATGGAAAGCTTGGCTAAAGCAGGTAAACATTCATTGGTCCTGTTATTCCATTCACCCATTCTTGTGTTCATTCCAAAATAAAATGAGCAGCAGGCAAATTGGCAAGTGAACCGTTTTCCCTTTTGGGCAAGTGCGCCATGTCATAATCGGTACGTGCGCTTTAGCCTGGTGTTGGCTTAATGGTTAAGGTGGCTGGCTCTAGATCTCAGGGCGAGTTCGAGCCCGTCTCAGAAGGGGAAAGCGGGGATTAAAGTTGAGGAAGAAACCAAACGACGACAAAGAGCAGTTTATCAATTGCATGCTGAGCTGACAGATTTCTTGGATCAGATGTTAGGTGTCAAAAGGCCAAGAGGGCCCTGAATAATGGAATGACCCTAAAAGGTATGCAATGTGGGTATCCTGGTGGGAAATATCATTTTCATTCAAATAAATATCTCTACTGGTTCAACAGTCAAAAAGTCATTCCCTTGTCACTAAAAGAAAATAAAAAGAATGCAACATCACTCCCAGGCTGTGTGGTTGTTCTGCCACTTCCCTTTCGACTGTAGCATGACAGTCTGTAATCATACCTTGTGTAATGTGTTGCTGCGTTATATGAAAGCTAGGAAAGTATGAAACAGATGCCACAGGTGTGATTGGTGGAACTGCGGTTATCTGGACCTCGCTTTCCTTGGGGACAATCTATTTATTACCTCTGCCAACAAGGTAGATGGAGGTTATGTGTCTGTACAGGATTTCAAAAAGTTGTGGATGGATTAAAAAAAAAAAAAAAAAAAAAAAAAAAAAAACAACCTTTAGAGGCCATTTTCCCCCGCGAAGCGGGGGTTGGCCTTTTTCGGGCACCGTGGTTGTTGTTGTTGGTCCCCTTTTTGAAGCAATGTTTTACGGCCGGATGCCCTTCTGCCGCCAACCCTTTTTGTCGCCTTTTTACGACAAACAGGGAATTACCAGTGAACTGGTACTCAATTTGCCGACCTCTGAAGGATGACAGGCCGAGTCAACCCCCGTGGCGTTAATTCAGCGATCGACCAGGATTCGAACCTAGGATCCTAAGCTGGCACCCTAGCCGCTAAGCCAACACCAGGATGGATTAAAACAATGGTGGACCAATTATGACAAAACCAGGTGGACAAGTTGGATAGGTGACAAGCCAATTGGACTTTTTCAGGTCCGAATCCAGATCAGGTCTATTAGTCGGATACAAAACGTAAATTGTTCAGCCTGGCAGAGGTTTGCTCCCCACAGAGTATTGTTCTAGTTACAAACGTAAAAAAAAAAAAACAAAGGGGGAAAAAAAAAAAGGCAGAATTTGACCCCACATCCCTGTATTCCCTCTACACTCAAACTACCCAATCCTCGTTTGCCCTCATCACCTTTCTTCCTTTTAACCCCCAAACCTCCATCCATCCTTTCAGCAACCTCAGACCTTTACCATAATCCAAAGTTGTTTCAATGAGTACAATTAATCTCTGGTTAATAAGCTCAGTTTTCTACCACTAATGTTCAGCAACAACCAAATAATGCAAACCAAAGTAAGAGGCAAACATTATGATGAGGATTCTCAGGTAGAAGGCCTGGCCAACCAGTTCATGAAGGACAAGCATTCCCTAGACAATCCCACAGGAGGGTGGGACTAATTGGGGTGTTTAAAGGAGTAGGAAGATGGTAAATTAATCATTCCTCCCATATTTCCTGGGGGAAGTGGAAAGGGAAGGGCAGGGGGGGGGGGGTGGGGAGGGGAAGGAGACATCAGCCAGAACATTTCATAACCCTGTGAATTTATCCTGGAGTGGGTTGGAAGTGATATTATAATCAGCTGTCTGACACCATCTCCTATACGGTTGTGCAGAAATTCACCAAACTTGGTAGTTATGATCACCACATGGCATGAAGGTGCAAAAGCAGTATCATTTTTAGCCCTGCCCCCCCTGGGGCCCTGAGGTGGGAAAAAAGGTCATACCAAAAAAACCTGCAATTACGGGCACATTTTCAATATGCAATGAACATTTGGAGGGGGGGGGGCATAGAATATGCAAAGATTTTTTGGATTTGACCCCTGGTTTATGCACCAGGCGTAGGGGCAACGTTTACCTATGGGGCATTCTGGGCAATTTCCTAGGGCCGTGGGAAGGACATGGGGGGGGGGGGGGGGGGAGGGAAAGGAGGACGGCCGGTGGTGGGAGATATACTATATGACCCACTGAAGAATCCATCAATTACATCACTGTGTATAGAATGAAAAATCTGATAGCATTTTCATCTACTGCGTTTTTTCCAATTTTCTCCGATAGCAAAAAATTCAAACTAGTTCCAGATGTCACCTTCCCTTCGCAAATGAGCCATTACACTCACGTTTGTAGGTTGTATTTTTTTTTTTAAAACGACGACATCCACGTTGACATGCGATCGATCTACCGAGCGCTATTGGTCGGATGTTGGGTTTTTTTTGTTGTTTTTTTTTAAGCGGTGAAGCTGCTTCAATATTTGGCTCTGTCCTTCCGGCTGTCAAAATGAACAACCTTTCTAACCCACCGTGCCTTGGATTACATTCCAAGGGGCAATTCCAAAGAGTTTTGGTTATTTCCAAAGGATTTTAATTTTAAAATACCAAAATGAACTGCTTCCTTCAGACACGGATGTAATCCCCGCCTCCTCGCCCCATCCCAAAAGCACACATCACCAATTGAGCTGACAGTTATTGTATGGCCTATCTAGGCAAAATTAGCCAGAAGCAATGAAAATAAATTATCAGAGTAGGGGAAGAAGAAAAAAAAAAAAAAAGGCTGAGATGTAACACATGAAAGTTTACAAAACGTTTCCAGTTTCCACAAAATAACTTTCAACAGAACGATTTTCTTCAAAAAAATTTAAAACGTCTGGACTGGTCTCCCATCTGACAGCCAATCCTGGGAATTCTTCCAAAGAAAATTGCTCACATGTGCAGATTTATCCCATCGAGTCTTCAGTTGTCGTACCCTTCCTCCCATGGTACACCGAAGCTTGTGGTGAGGCAGTTGCCCTGAAAACTTGGATTTGCCTTCCAAGAGAAGGCAACTCCAACGGAAGGCAATCTCTGTTCTTCTCAAAAAGTGTACCCTCAGGAGAGCCAGGAAACAATATCCCTCCAGTCTCAACACTGAACTCAAACCTGTCTCCCTCCTCCAAATCGAGTGGAAGGAAGGTCTGGTCAAATCTGTTTCTGGTGCTTGTTAACCCCTCCATTACCTCAAATGGTTACACAGCTGACGCCGCACATGAAAAAGCCGAATTCCTCAACTGTACCTCAATCTTGGGTCCCAAACCCATCTCTGCACCCACCTTACCTCGGGGAAGAAGAAGAAGAAAAAAAGAAGTTAAAAATGAAGGCCCACAATGAATCAGCAGCAGTAGCATTACAGCAAGCAGGTAAAACACTTGTACCTTGCTAACCCCATTATTTCCGAGTTGTATCTGGAGTATGCTGGTTTTCGAGCCCGATACAATGCACAGATTTTTTACGGCGTAGCCCATCGGGCAGAGCCGTCTATATGTATATACACCAATCAGAGCTGACAATCTGATCACATGACGGGTGACGTGTTACAAGTCATTAATATGGTGGTACTGCGAATGACCACACCGCCATGTTGATTTATATGCCGTTCAGGCCAAACCTGTCATATATCACAATCGCCATGCTCTACCTTGATGTTTTTCATTCAATGTGAAACAAACAAACCGATTGTTAAAATGACCATCAAATATCAAAAGGTTCATTCAAGTTCATTTACCAAGTTTCTTGTGGAGAAATCAAGTGGCTTAAGTATTCGAGCAAGCACTCCATTCAAAACCGTTAAGGAACGGCTGGCTTGTCAAGCACTAGCTAGCTGCTTGGCAAATGAGCACACCAACACTTGTGTGGTATATAGATTAGAGTAGATCTTACCTCAATTCTGCAAGTAAAACTTACCTCATGGATGTCAGGATTCCTCCAAATTTCTTTGTTTAGTCATAAACAGCATTAGCGACTGTTTAAAAAGCCAATCATGTGTTTGTGGTTTATAATATTTTACAAGCACGGTGATGCCACCGTTAGACTTTTGGTCTTGTTTTTTTAACGGCAAGTCGAGGCTCGAATAAGAGCTAACACATAACATATAAAGGGAGCGGGAGACAATAGGGGGAGAGGGAAACTACAACAGTAGAGAACAGGGACATCGGGAGATCTGTGGAAGGGAGAGGGCTGGCACGGGGTACACAGGATAAACAAGAACTTTCAGGAAAGTGGGAGATCGAAAGGTGTATTAATGGGGGTAGAAAAGATCAAGGTTTTGGATGGGGGGAGGGGGGGGAGGAAAGATAAGATTGTGTTAAACAGCCATTTTGAAGACCTGGATATTGGAGGGATTGAAGTGAGTGTGGGAGTTTGCTCCAGAGGTGGGAAAAGGGGAATGAAGGAGTGAAGGTGAGCAGAGAGTTGATTTTGTCAGTCAAATTAATCATTACTGGTCATTCCATTCCTATTATAATATTTATTTATTTTTTTCTTTTTTTTTCTTTTTACAGTAACTTATTTGATAGAATGTTTGTTCAGTGGGTTCGGTGGGAATAAGGGGGCCCTCATCATTGACCTTTGCCCAGGGCCCCAGAATCACTCAGACCACCCATGCCAAGGGCTGGAGATTTAGGGTCACAGGAGTCAAAACAATGTTTTTTAATTGGGCAATTCCTGGTGGAACTCTGTACAATCGTTCGACGTTGCTTTATGTAGAGAAGCGCGAGGATTTGCGACGGTGTACGTACTAAATTTATGACGTCAGAGACGTCTCCAGCTATTTCTCCACCTAACATAACGGCAAAAGCTTTATCACGAATAATAACTCGAGCTTCCAGGGAAGCAGAACTCAACTGACCTGACTGGCGGCCATTTTGTGACGGATCGGGTTGGAATGCAATAGCAACCTACCTTGTGTGGTAAAGGTTAAACATTCTAAGTTTGATCAAAATCTGTTAATATTTGTGGACGCTAAAGTGTTAACGTCGTTTTCATGACCAAAAACAAAACGGTCGCCTAAGTCCGCCATTTTTCGACGGATCGGGCTGAAATGCAATACCAACCTGGTCCTTGGGGTGAGGATGCTGCATGTCAAGTTTGATCAGAATCGGTTGATATTTGTGGACGCTAGAGTGTTAACGTCGTTTTCATGACCAAACACAAAACGGTCGCCTAAGTCCGCCGTTTTTCGACGGATCGGGCTGAAATGTAATACCAACCTGGTCCTTGGGGTAAGGATGCTGCATGTCAAGTTTGATCAGAATCGGTTGATATTTGTGGACGCTGGAGTGTTAACGTCGAAAAGTTAACCGATGACGGATGCCGGAGGGTTCAGTATGTGATGAACTCAACTGGACGGTAGTCCAGTTGAGTTAAAAAGTAAACATCAACAAAGGGTAAAACAAACCAGCGACAGCACAGGACGCGACGTTAAATAAAAGTTTATGAAAAAGGGCGCGCAACGTCTCGGTCGCATCTCCACAGCACTCTCAAACCCTTAAGTTAAACTTCGTCATTTTTCTGCAAAATATAATTATAAACAAGCAGAAAGACATTTGCATTCCCTCCTTACCTGTCCAAAGCAAATACCAGTAGGATGAGGGCTATAGGAAGACCGAGGAGAGCGCACAGGAAACAACACCAAGCCATCGCGCTGCGAGTTTATTGCCCAGTGATTGCTTGACGAATGACGACGCAACATCCGTTTGTCCACATCCTGTTAGCTCACCGAAGTCTTTTATTTATATAATAAACGTGGAGGCGCAATGCGACGTGTATCCCTCATTAGCGCTGGTGAAGCCTATTTGAAGTGCTCCGGCGGTCATCTTTCCATGCCGATATTGCTGGCGCGGTGGATTCAAGTTTTTCCATTTATGAAATCTTTACTTTCGTCAATTCTCCTGCGATTTCGTGCTATTTCCTCAGTTTTTCTTCATCTTGGATAAAGGAGCATTTACACGAAAGGAAGGTGTTTGCTTACAAAATGATCGGCCCGCCAATATGGCCGCCGGAGCACTTCCGTTGGCTTCACTTTCCGAGCCTCATTGCCCCTCCAGCTTTATTATAAGACGT
Source organism: Myxine glutinosa (assembly GCF_964187855.1). NCBI lineage: Eukaryota > Metazoa > Chordata > Myxini > Myxiniformes > Myxinidae > Myxine > Myxine glutinosa. The sequence goes on along the minus strand of NC_136268.1, from coordinate 143,480,826 downwards.
CTGTGTCCCAAACCACTTGTTGAAATGAACGCGCCGCCATCTTGAGACCCCCAAAATTAGCGACTGCATGCATTATAAAGAGCGTACATTGGACGGTTTAAAAATCGAAAAACGTTACACCTCAATATCTCCCAAACCGCTCCATGGAAAAAATTTAAACATGGCTCATTGTCAAGTACTCCCTATCGGAAGGGAATAAGATGTGTTAATGATGATGTCATCAGTAACTTAATTATGACGTCATAATTCGACAATTACAACGTTTCATTCGATCAGTAGGAATTTTTCTTTCTCTGCAATTCTTGGTCCGATTAACACAAAATTTTCACCATTGGAGCGCTTCCTCCTGTGGAATATTTTTATGATAATTATGACGTCATAGGTCATGTGGTCACGAAACGAAAAGCAGGGTTAGGCATTCGGTTCATACGTGTGATGTACGTGTGGCGTGTCCGGCGTCCGCATTTTAAAAACTTATTTTCTCAGCAACCGTTGATCCGATTAACACGAAATTTTCACCATAGGAGCGCTTCCTCCTGTGGAATATTTTTATGATAATTATGACGTCATAGGTCATGTGGTCGCGAAACGAAAAGCAGGGTTAGGCATTCGGTTTGTACGTGTGGTGTACGTGGCGTGTCCGCATTTTAAAAACTTATTTTCTCAGCAACCGTTGATCCTATTGACACTAAATTTTACCATAGGAGCGCCTCCAACTGTATAATTTGATTCATAATTATGACGTCATAGGGCATGTGGTACGGACGCCATATTGGAAAAACTTTGCACCTCTATATTTCTGAAACCACTCCATGGAAAAAATTGAAACATGGCTCATTGTGAAGTACTCCCCATGGGGAATAAGAATTGTTATTGATGATGTCATCGGTGGCTTCGTTATGACGACATAATTCGACAAGTATAATGCTTCATCCGATCGGTATGAATTTTTTTTTCTCTGCGACTGTTGGTCCAATGGACACGAAATTTCCACCGCAGGAGTGCCCCCTCCTGTATATTTTTTAATGATAATTATAACGTCATAGGTCATGTGGTACAGGCGCCATCTTGGAAAAATCGAAAAACGTTACACCTCTATATCCCCAAAACCGCTCCATAGAAAAAAATGATACATGGCTCATTGTAAAGAACTCCTCATGGGGAATAAGTGTTGAGGTCATTGGTGCCTTAATTATGACGTCATAATTCCACAGGGACAATACTTAATCTGACCAGTTTGAAATTTATTGAGCGTTATCTACGAAACAATTATATTAGAGAATATAAATATATAATGTAATCGCTCACGTGGTCTGGTATAACCCTTCAAAAACAGAAGAGTTGGCTCGCACTAAGTTGACTGTGCAGGGTAGGTGTTCTTTGAATACCATCTAGTTTTGTTATGTATCATTTTCAAACAATCTGCTGTAAAAGTGTCTGAACGGCTGTTATAATACATGAAAATAGTATATGTCAAATTGAAATAGTGTAATCTTCTTTTTGGACCCCAATCACACTTTGGTTTGTTCTTCAATATTGACACTTGTTCCCTTCAATAATAATCTATGAAGTTGCTATGACCTCCATCGTGTGACCCTTAGTCCTCCTGTCAAGTTTGGTTGAGATTGGATACGTAACGACTGAATGTGTCATGGTCAGACAGACAGACACCAAATTGCGTATTTTTGTATCATTTGAACATTACACTCATGTAAAGTTCATAGTAATGTATGAGATAGTAAATGAGCATATGCACATCCGGTGGCACACTTTAATGCACTTCGAGCAACAAACATGTAAAAATGTTTTTGAAAATGACTGCAATTCCATTTATGAAAATTTATTATTTATTTATTTATTTCTGTAAATCTATCCGACTTCGGGTGATGATGACATTTTTTAGGCCTTTTTGCATATAATAAGACCGAATGTCTGTGTGTGTGAGATTTGCATCTCCTCTCAAACCACTGGTGGCACAAAGTTGAAAATGGTACCATATGAAATCATCAAGGATCCAGGCAGAAGAGGGCCAAACAAATTGATTTCCACAAAAACATTTTCATTATTCACATCGGTATAGGTAAATGCCAAGATTGGGATTCAGATGTCCTGAAGCATGTGCTCTCCAGGGTTTTAGCATAGTTGTACGTATTAAATAGATTCTTAAAGAACATGGCTGCAGGCGGAGGCCATTTGGCCCAACAAACATGTGCGACATCGGTCGGTATCCTATTCATTCAAACTAAAAGTTTATCAATTTAAAATTCACTGTTGGTGGGGATCGATGTCACATGCAAGGTCACATGTCACATGTCACATGCAAGGATGTCACATGTGTTACGTGGTCCCCTCGGTGACTACCTGGTCTCGGTGACCCCCAGACCGTGAGAGGAACTTCGCCAGAAAGTGGTATTATATATGCGCTTTCGCAACGCAATCCCTATGAATTCCACCCAAGAGAAAACTGATTTTCAATGATATATTTCAATCGTAATGATACCATACAATTTCAATGATACAATCAAGGATATATTCCCCGAGCAATCCACCATCCACAATTCACACTCAACAACCAATCCCCTAGATGATTAAGATGGCCATCTTACATACGTGTGTCCCCTTTTGTACTCACGACCCCCTTTGGTCTCTGTCCCTCACAATGTCTCTGGGCTCCTCCTGACCAAGATGATGGTCGGCTTCGCCGCACTCGGGCGGTTGAACAAACCCCGGGTGGACGTTTTTTCACCGGGCATGTATCGTACCGGGAACCACGGCTGCAGCCCCCTCCTGGCCACGCGAAGCGGGTACTGTAAAGCAGGCAAAAGCCACACGCCGCTTGCAACGCGTGTTAGGCCCCAACGTGCGACCCGTACGCGTCTTTGTAGACGGTGCCGCGAACGGTGCCAGACGCTGGGTCGGTGCACGGCCCCACGGCAGCTTGACGTGTCCACCGGGTAGGTACCCGTCCCGGTAACTCCTCTCGCCAGACGGGCTTGGGAACGCCGCTTTTCCACACGGCTCAATATCGATCCCACCTCTCGTCGGAGCGGGGCGAGGAAGAAGAATCCTCGTCGCTTCTCTCGACCTCGTGTCTTTCTTCTTCCGTTTCCGGTCTCTTTTTCCAGAAGGGCTCCTGACCCTCCAACCACAACAACCCTTAATCGACTACACATTGATAAGCAAAGACCTGAATAGTAATTCACATACATTCCCATAAATATGTAACACATGTCACAATGTCATCATTGGGTGTTCCGGTTCCTCTGAAGGATTTTAAGTTGTCGGACCTGCCTTAAAACTCCAGGATGTATGCATTCCTCCAGTTACCTCCTTCAGGTTAAACTCCCAAAATCCAGGCTGAATGCACTCCTCGATTATTTTGTTCTTTGCTTCTCACGTCTGTGGAACTGGCTCCCGGAGGCTTTCGTATATCCCTCTCTTCCCTCCAGGGGTTAAAGCAGGTGGACCATGCCAGCTCATGTGCCTCCTGATCCTAACCCACAACCTCTTCTTACCCCAATTAACCCTACTAACCCCATCCTCTTACTTGAATATTGCAATGTTTTCCTCCCTCCTGTTTTTTTCTGCTCCACTGTCACGAATTGCTCTTCCATGAGCCTCATCTTATAAGGTATTACAAAAACAGACAAATAATAACAGAATAAGTTCCTTTTGAGGAAATCGATTTATTGCCAGGGAAAGAAGAGAAAATGTTTGCCCGAGAGGTTTAATCGTTTTCCAGACTGACTTTTCCACGAGTCAAAGCATTCGATTCCAGTTTCCTGCAGATTGCAGTCATCCAGGTAGGTCATAATAAATGTGAACGAGTGCGAGTGCACCCAACGTTCTCCTGACTTGTGAGCCCTCATTAGGAAGTTGAGTCACCTAAGCGCACTTGTCCTAGTTCTTTCACATGAGGTCACACTCCCAGGTGTGGTATACAAGCTTGAGCAAGTGTCGTGGAAGTGGTGGTGAGACTCAAGACTCCAATGATGTCACAGGTTACAAAAGATCACAACTTTATTCACTGGTTGTTCACTTCATTCCAACACCAAATAATACCGTTTAACTCAATGGACCAGGTAACTCTATCCGCATAGTCCCTCTTTCGTTGCTGCAGCGCCGGACTCGTGGTACGCGTTCATTCCGTCGGGCAGGGCTTCTCGTGGCAAGTGCTCTCTTGGCTCAAAGTCTCTCCTGTTTATATCGGCAAACTTCAGTTAATCCTCTGTCCGCTGAAATCGTAATCCCTTCTCCGCTGCTTCTAATCCGTTCTCCGCAAACGTTACTCGGTCGCCTCACTGGCACCAGCTCGCTCTCCTCCCTGCTGGGAATTTGCTTCATCCACTTTGCATCCCGATGAAAGACAATAGTATGGGCTTGGGAATGTGTGTTAGCCCGGGGTCGTGCTAAAGCTACACAACAGGACTCCCAGCTTCGACAGGGCGAGATGCATTCCTGACATTCTTACGACCACCTGCTCGTACCTTGGTTCGTTACCAGTTCCAACCAATGAGTTACACTGAGTTACACTTCCACAATTCCCTCATCTTTTTGTTTTTGTTTATATTAACCATTAATCTAAACATCAATATAAGTAAACAATCAATCACTACAAGTAAACATCAATACAATTTCAAACCATAACTTTGGTAATCAAATTCCCTTAGGCATACACCGTCATCCTGCAAGAATCACAAAACATTTCATTGGTCATTGACTCCTTCCATATTGTTCAATCTATTGCATTTGCATCACAAATATCTTTTCAAAACAACACTTCACCATCACCAAGATACAACAATTTCACTTCATTTTCAAGTTTTGTAAAGCATCTGCACCATCTGGCAAAAACGTTTGCCTCCACACAAATGTTGACTTTGTTTGAAAGGAAGGGCTGATCACTTGTGTTTGAATCCAGGTATGAAACATTTTCTCCTAATGTCTTCATAGCACCTGCACTACTTCGTGTAGGATTTCGCTGTTGTGGTAACATTGCGGAGTCATAGACTGACCCTGCTCTCCATGTAGCATTCTTGCCACTTTTTGCTGTAAACCATAGTAATTCCTGAACAAGGCCTTCACCCAGTTGTAGTCGACTTGCCTCCTCCCTCATTGTGAGTGGGCAGCAAGTATTGGTGTGACGTTGATTGGCCAGCAAGATGTGGAACAGGGATGCCGGATGCATCCACAATGATGTTGGGACCATGGTGTTCAGGTCATCCATGGTCCATACCAGGAGTGGCCCGCAGAATCGTGCATAGCTGTTGTGAAAAGGCACAGCCATTGGTTTGCAGCTCCATGCTGGCTCCCCGGAAGTTGGTGAAGTAACAACATATGTCCCCGCATTTCACAGAGGTTGCAGGTAAGGTGTCGTTGTCCTGCAACTTCTGATGTGATGAATGTTCCAAGCCTTCGAACAAGAGTAAGTGATCGCCTTTCTTTCATATTTTGCAGTGTGATCCAGGCAAATGGTCACATAAATTTCCTTGGTGAAGGTAAGCATCCATCTCCAAGTTACACGGGAGAATGTCTTCATCATTCTTTGAGAAAGAGGGTGTATGCCACGTTTAACTTCATTTTTTAGCCACAAATTTTCTTTCTCGAACTTCTTCCCAATTCCGTTAGCACCCCCTTCAAATGTGATCTCGTCTTATCCTTATGCTCAGTCACATCTGAATCTGCTTTCCACACACACTGAATCAGATAGGGTACATCTTACCATGAAATCAGCATAATCATGTATATCTTCCGACAGTTTCACATTCAACAATTTGTTGTTTTTCCTTAACACAAAAAAGTTATATTCATTTATATGCGTCACACAAATAATATTCAATCAGGTATGTATTTCACTACTAAACTAAGAATAGCATCCACAATTGCTTTCAGGTTAATATAGTTCAAAAATTAACTCATGCAGGTATTTTAGCACTACTCTAAGAAAATAAATTGTATATGATTACAATCACAAACGGGAATATCTAATTCCCAACAACAATTTTCCCAAACCAACAAATTAAGCATAATGTATTATTACCATAATTCCTCTCCACTTTTTCTTTTTCCTTTTTTTTTTTTTTCCCTAACAGTGTGTCACTCGTGGTGATATGAGTTCACTGATATTGTAATTGACACAACTCATAACATTGTCGTTATGCCATTATCTTAATTCTACTGTATTCATTTGCAACATCACTTGATTTAATCTTTTAATCTCAGTATTTATGTCGCCATAAAAGTCTTCCTTTTCTGGTTCCACATTTCTTTCCTCATTTGTCACTTCATGCGTTATCATCGTGTTGTTGGTTACCTTATTCAAACACACCGTCACTAAGGCTTTCAAGCAAGCCACCACTAAAACAATTGCCAATATAACTACTAAACCAACAAACAAGTTTGCTACTCCTTGTATATATTCATACCTATGACATAATTATATGTCGATGACATTCAACATTATATACCAAACTAACAAGCTTCCTAAAAGGTAAATAAAGAAAATCCCTTAATATGTAACATAAATCAGATTATTTGTCTTACCCTGATCCCCCTATCTCCCGGGGTTGAACTCAATCCCCTGATCATGAGTGTAGTTGTGATACATTTTTCACTCATGTTGTATTAATATCAGCAGGTAATTGTATGTCATGTAGGCAAATAAATGTCACTATCCCAAGTAGGAATATCACATGTTGAAAATGTAATGTTTATCAATGCAAGGGGTGTTAAAATGTAATTCAAATGACTGTAAATCACGACTATCATTTATCTGCCACTGAATGTTCTACTGGGCTGCTAGGTGCAGCCTCATTTTCTGTGGGATCGTCCACCTTAGCCCCATGTGCTTGTTTGCAATGAGGGGCATGAATCCAACTTTCTATTTTGGGTCCATATTTTTTCCTATTCTTATCAATCTCCTATGGTTTATCATTTCGTTCCAAGATACCGCAACCAAAGGTTTTAACCAAAGCTCTACCAAACTATTTCCAATTTGAACAAAAAATGCCAGTGAAACAATGATTCGAAGAATTAACTTCAAGGGGTCAATAAATTTATTCTATAACCAGATCTAATTTTCCCATCCAATAGTTTGCCTTGCCACATGTCATATTATAACACTTTAATAAACCTTCGAAAAATGTTTCCCATCTCAACAAATTTCCTTTTTTACAAATAGCCATGTGTAACTTACGTATTTAACTACAATTTCCTCTCAATTTGTTTGGCCTAACTGGCCGCAAAAGTGGCTGCCAGCATGCAGTACCGTTTTTTATCTACCAAGGAAGTGCTCGTCCACACAAGACCTCTACCAAAATGTTGTTTGTAAAAACAAATCTGGGATTTCTGATTACATGGATGCACACTCTCAGGACATTTTCAGGCTGCTGTTAACAATCCACTACGATAAATTAATTCCTTTACCCACAATCAAATAATTAGTACAAATTGAGGATATTATCCCTATCACATTCTTTTATAGATTCATGATGTTGGATCTAATTTTTTCCAATAATTTTCCACTGCTGTAAGGAAGAACAATAGCTCTCATAACCAACCAATGAGTTACACTGAGTTACACTTCCACACAAGTTACTCCTGTTTGAGTAAATATTTGTACTGTATTGCCACAGCACAGCTTTTTGGAATTCGGTCTGGCAGTATTGCCTCTCCTATTACCTCCCATCTCCCCATAGAATAATCCTCTCCAAGAAGTTCTGTCACTCAAGCTTTTGGGTCTCACTATCTGCCATGATCTTTCCTGGGAAAACCACATTTCAAATCTGGCCTCCAAAGCCAGTCGCCGACTGGGCATCCTCCGTCGTGCGAAGTCCTTCCTTGGCACACCTGAGCTCCTCACCACATACAAGGCTTTCATCCGCAGATCAATGGAATACTGCTCTCCCCTCTGGGCTGGTGCTCCTGCCTCACACCTAGCTCGCCTTCACGCTGTTGAAACCAAGGCTTTCAGAATCATTGGAATCTCCCGCGATGAAGCTAACTCCAAGGGCCTTTCACTCACTCACCGCAGGCAGGTTGGTGGTCTTTCTGTCTTCTACCGACTTCTCTCCGGCCTTACTCCCCCAGCTCTCTCTGGGCTCTGTCCCCCAAATATTCCTGCAGGTCGCACAAGATCTGCCTGCAACCCTCTTATGGTTAAACTACCAAAATCAAGACTCTCTGCTCACCTTCACTCCTTCATTCCTCTTTTCTCCCGCCTCTGGAACAAACTCCCTCACTCTCTTCAATCCCACTCCTCCCTCCAGGTCTTTAAAACGGCTGTTCACCACCATCTCTTATCTTCCCCAATCCAAAACCTTGATCTTTTCTACCCCCGCTAATTTCACCCCAAATCCACTTTTTTGAGGTGACTTTTGACTTCTTTCCTGGAAGTCCTTGGTGTCCTTGCGTTTTATACCTATCCTGCCTTCCCCCAGGAGGCCCTCTCCCTCCAAAAACATCTCCCGATGTCCCTGCTCTCAAATGTTGTGTTTGTGTGCTTCCTCCCCTTCTCTCCCCATCTTGTCGACCGCTCCCCTTTTTATATACTTTGTTTGCTTGTGTGTTTGATTTGTTTGTTTGATAAATGTTAGCTCTTTCACGAGCCTCGACTCTGTATACAAAAAAAAATCAAAAAAAAAAATCAATGAAGATCTCTGGTGTTCGGCTGGCCGACGTTGACAACACCTGAGAGTTCAACACTTCTCTTGCACACAACAGATCATACCGTACGAGCTGTAGTAATTGTTCACATGGTTGAGATAGTGGTGAAAACATCGTATCCAGCTGGCAGAGCAACACTAGTGTTGGAATGGGGCAGCCATATTAATCCAGGAGTATATCCTATTCATGAGGATTCCTGAATTGTACAGCACAATATAACAAAAAAAACTTGTTTTTGATGATAATTAATAGTATAAACTATCTAAAGTTTACATATGCATCCAAGGTGGTCAATCCCATATCCAAAAACTTGTGAAATTTTAGTATCCTTCAAGTGATTGTTGTATCACTTTAAAAAATTTGAAAAATAACTTTAAAAATTATAGTATCTGGATCCGGATTTTCATCAAATTCTAATCAATCCGTCCTTGTCACACACGCAACCTGTCCACCAATTTTATTCCGAATCCGTCTACAACTTTTTGAGATATCATGATACGCATAGTTTTTGGGCCTATCTCTCAATGGTCAAAATCACTTTCAATATTAAATAAATCATGTATGCAGATCCAGACCTTCACCAAATTCGAATCAATTTGTCGTTGTCACACACGCAACCTGTCCACCAAGTTTAGTCTGTATCCGTCCACAACTTTTTGAGATATCATGCTACGTATCATTTTGGGCCAATCTCTCAATGGTCAAAATCACTTTAAAATCCTACCATCCGGATCCGGATCTTCACCAAATTCGAATCAATTCGTCCGTGGTACACGCCCAACATGTCCACCAGGTTTTCTCCGAATCCGTCCACAACTTTTTGAGATGTCATGCTACAAATCTTTTTTGGCCTATCTCTTAATGGTCAAAATCACTTTAAAATCCTACCATCCGGATCCGGATCTTCACCAAATTCGAATCAATTCGTCCGTGGTACACGCCCAACATGTCCACCAGGTTTTCTCCGAATCCGTCTACAACTTTTTGAGATGTCATGCTACAAATCTTTTTTGGCCTATCTCTTAATGGTCAAAATCACTTTAAAATTCTAGCATCCGGATCCGGATCCGGATCTTCACCAAATTCGAATCAATTCGTCCGTGGTACACGCCCAACATGTCCACCAGGTTTACTCCGAATCCGTCCACAACTTTTTGAGATATCATGCTACAAATCATTTTTGGCCTATCTCTTAATGGTCAAAATCACTTTAAAATTCTAGCATCCGGATCCGGATCTTCACCAAATTCGAATCAATTCGTCCGTGGTACACGCCCAACATGTCCACCAGGTTTACTCCGAATCCGTCTGCAACTTTTTGAGATATCATGCTACGTATCATTTTGGGCCTATCTCTTAATGGTCAAAATCACTTTAAAATTCTAGCATCCGGATCCGGATCTTCACCAAATTCGAATCATTTCGTCCGTGGTACACGCCCAACATGTCCACCAGGTTTACTTCGAATCCGTCCACAACTTTTTGAGATGTCATGCTACAAATCATTTTTGGCCTATCTCTTAATGGTCAAAATCACTTTAAAATTCTAGCATCCGGATCCGGATCTTCACCAAATTCGAATCAATTCGTCCGTGGTACACGCCCAACATGTCCACCAGGTTTACTCCGAATCCGTCCACAACTTTTTGAGATATCATGCTACAAATCATTTTTGGCCTATCTCTTAATGGTCAAAATCACTTTAAAATTCTAGCATCCGGATCCGGATCTTCACCAAATTCGAATCAATTCGTCCGTGGTACACGCCCAACATGTCCACCAGGTTTTCTCCGAATCCGTCTACAACTTTTTGAGATGTCATGGTACAAATCATTTTTGGCCTATCTCTTAATGGTCAAAATCACTTTAAAATTCTAGCATCCGGATCCGGATCTTCACCAAATTCGAATCAATTCGTCCGTGGTACACGCCCAACATGTCCACCAGGTTTACTCCGAATCCGTCCACAACTTTTTGAGATATCATGCTACAAATCATTTTTGGCCTATCTCTTAATGGTCAAAATCACTTTAAAATTCTAGCATCCGGATCCGGATCTTCACCAAATTCGAATCAATTCGTCCGTGGTACACGCCCAACATGTCCACCAGGTTTACTCCGAATCCGTCTGCAACTTTTTGAGATATCATGCTACGTATCATTTTGGGCCTATCTCTTAATGGTCAAAATCACTTTAAAATTCTAGCATCCGGATCCGGATCTTCACCAAATTCGAATCATTTCGTCCGTGGTACACGCCCAACATGTCCACCAGGTTTACTCCGAATCCGTCCACAACCTTTTGAGATATCATGCTACGTATCATTTTGGACCTATCTCTCAATGGTCAAAATCACTTAAAAATTCTAGCATCCGAATCCGGATCTTCACCAAATTCGAATCAATTCGTCCGTGGTACACGCCCAACATGTCCACCAGGTTTACTCCGAATCCGTCCACAACTTTTTGAGATATCATGCTACGTATCATTTTGGACCTATCTCTCAATGGTCAAAATCACTTTAAAATTCTAGCATCCGGATCCGGATCTTCACCAAATTCGAATCAGTTCGTCCATGGTACACGCCCAACATGTCCACCAGGTTTACTCCGAATCCGTCCTCAACTTTTTGAGATATCATGCTATGTATCATTTTGGGCCTATCTCTTAATGGTCAAAATCACGTTAAAATTCTAGCATCCGGATCCGGATCTTCACCAAATTCGAATCAATTCGTCCGTTGTACACGCCCAACATGTCCACCAGGTTTACTCCGAATCCGTCCACAACTTTTTGAGATATCATGCTACAAATCATTTTGGGCCTATCTCTTAATGGTCAAAATCACGTTAAAATTCTAGCATCCGGATCCGGATCTTCACCAAATTCGAATCAATTCGTCCGTGGTACACGCCCAACATGTCCACCAGGTTTTCTCCGAATCCGTCCACAACTTTTTGAGATATCATGCTACGTATCATTTTGGGCCTATCTATCAATGGTCAAAAATCACTTTTAAAATTCGTATCGGGATCCGGATCTTCAACAAAATCGAATCAATTTCCCAAGTTTAGTCTGAAGCCGTCCACAACCTTTTGAGACATCCTCTTCACAGACAGACAGGGATGACAACCTGACGTTCGTCTACCTGCGGTGGCGGAGGGAATAATCCAAAACGCTTTTGATGGAAACCAAATGACATCTGACGTCGATAAATGATGCAGATAAACAATTCATGGATATTAAACAAGTCGACATTTTACTCACGAATTAAAACAACCAATCATTGTAATGACGTAAGAATGACCTTTTTCTAATGGCACTGTAAGCCCTGTAAAGAGATGCTGCATCAATCTATCTCCTAATCCAGTTGTCTGGAGTTTTCATTCACGTGACGTCAGTGGAACCGCAAGCCTTTGCTCAGCTGCTTAATATTCATGATGACGTGCGCAAAGTGGGCGTGGCCTGCGCTTGCGGGCATTCCGACTGCGCGAGGATCGAGAAGATTTCATAAATAAATAAATATATACATATATATTATGTACATGCGTCACTGGAGCAAAGAATAAAACGAAGAGACTTGGGTTCTTGTTGTTTCTCTTGGGCTTCATGGTTGTCGCACATCTCCTCGGTGAGCTCTTTCGCACCTCCTCTCCCAACCCATCCATTGATTGCCCGTTTGTCTCTCCAGCCTTTTGTTTCCATTCCATCTCTCTACCTGTCTATTCGCTTGTCCGAATACCTGCATAATCAGTTCATTTTCAATACCTGGTCATGATCGTTATATATCGTGTCGCATTTTGTACCGAAGCCATATTTGGCGCCATAATTGATGGTCCATGGACAAATGTCCTACGAACGCGTGATGTTTGCCTCTTGGACAGCTGGGGAAAGCGGAATCCATTCCCAGGGCGCCAAGTCAATTAATGATCGATCGAATGAGCTGTCGCAGTGCTCTGCTCCCTCGATGCGGCCATGTATAATTATTAATTATATATGATAATAATCACCGTGTGATATAATACTAACGTCGCATTTACCGCTGTTTCTAATGATTTCTTTAAACTGTTCCATTATAGCTCGGATCAATGTGTGGCTGAGCGTGAGCCTGCTTATTCGATAATACGATTAAATGGTGATGCGGCGGTGTATAAGCATGCTGCTGCGCGTTCGATAGAGAATTTATCCGCGATGTGCAATTTGTTTTCGAAACATTGAAAACTGTATGAGATTGCAGGATTTGTGTTCACTTCCATCTTTAACTCCATATCCGGTAGCATTCTTGGTGAAATGAAAAATTTCGCCTCAGGACACAAGTCTGCAGTGCCATCATTGGCTGAGGTTGTGGCTGTTCTACTGATGCAGCGCCCCCTGTAGGTTAGAACAGGAATTTGGAATTTTGCCAGCGTGCCGGCGATACCTCGCCTACTCTTTGCTCAGTACACCGTGAGCTAATACCAGCAGACAGGACGCCCAGTTTAACATCCATTTGAGGGACGGAACACACATTGATCCCTAGTCCTTCCTGTGAAACACCAAGATGACAGTTTAAAGCTGGGTCGGGATTCAAACCCAAGTTAGACAGCTCATGGGTGAATGTACATACCTCTAAGATATTGTAATTGCCCAGGATCGAATCCAGTGAGTTGATTAGCGACCATGGCAGTCCCCCACCTCAGAGATTTCCTGTCGGATCCCTCATCCAATGTCTCGTTGCCGTGCGGTCCATGCAGATTAAAATCGTTGTGCCAGGCAAGTGGTGCACTGACGACAATCACGGGACATACCTTGCCTTTGGTTGAGCGTACCAATGAGCCATGTGATTTACCCCAGTGCAGTGGCGTCACTAGGGTTGGTGTCACCCAGTGCGGTACCGTGAAATGGGGTGAATAGGGACAGCAAGGTGAATAGGGACAGCAAGGTGAATAGGGACAGCGAGGTGAATAGGGACAGCAAGGTGAATAGGGACAGCAAGGTGAATAGGGACAGCAAGGTGAATAGGGACAGCAAGGTGAATAGGGACAGCAAGGTGAATAGGGACAGCAAGGTGAATAGGGACAGCAAGGTGAATAGGGACAGCAAGGTGAATAGGGACAGCAAGGTGAATAGGGACAGCAAGGTGAATAGGGACAGCAAGGTGAATAGGGACAGCAAGGTGAATAGGGACAGCAAGGTGAATAGGGACACAAATTGAAAAAAAGTTCGGAAACTTTTTTCGCTGAAAATTGATAACCAAACTGATTTGTTGATATTTGGGTTGAAAGTGTTCTCTTGTTTTTTTAAAAAGCAACGTATAGTCCCTATTAACCCCATATATGGGTTAAATAGGAATAAATAGGATTTTTATGGCTGTCCCTATTCACCCCGTTTTACGGGTGAATAGGGACAGTCACTAATACAAAAAAATAATAATCAAGAAATAGGGAGTTTGGAGAAACTTTTTATCCCATATGTTTTTTCATTGGCACCGTGGTTCATATTATGGGTGCATATTATGTGCATCCATCTGAGCTATCAATTTAGCAATAAGTTGGAAACTCAGGATTGTTTCTTGATTATTATTTTTTTGTATTCGTGCTGTATTCGTTTGTATTCGTACTTTGTATACTTACTTTTTCCACATGCGAAATTTGCATTTATGTTTATTTAAATTATACAATGGACTATAAAATGTAAATGTTTCATGATATTTCTTATATTATATCACCTTTATCTATCAATATTGTTGGAATGAAGATCAAATAGCTATATGTTGAAATATGTTGAAAAAGTCAAAACTTTACATGGGGTGTACTTACTTTTTCACGTCACTGTATAGACAGCGATCGCAATTCATACATCCCAATAATTAACGCCTGCGGATACGCACCCCACGGAGCAGTCGAGACGATCGGGAACCTTTATTATTCTAACATTAGACCTTCAGACACACCTGGCAGAAGACATACGTCGCTACAGGACATGCAGAGGTCGCGAGGCCGAAGCCCGATAGTCTTGTTTGGCAGGAGGATTGTCCAGCTCTGTGTGAGCTACAAAGAACAAGGAGATGGCGGGGCACTGCCTCGTGGGAATGTGTGTGACATCGGTGGATCGAGGCGTGGCATGTGGGTCCGCTCTCTTTTCCATTCTCTCTTCCACTATCCACACTAAGTGTCCAGCCCATCTCAGCCGGCATTTCACCAATCTCCCAGTCAAGGTCATCTGCACAACAATCTCCTCCCTCAGTTCATCCATTCTCCTTCGATTCCACTCTCTTCACTCCCGCAATCCTGCTGAACCAGTTGTCCTCACAAACCTGCAGCCTCTGTTGTTGTCTCTCTGTTAGTGCCACCATCTACATACCATAAAGAGAGGCCGGAATTGCACAACACATCAGAACCTTTCCTTTCAATCTCCTTGAGATCTTTCTGTCTGCCATTACATCCTCCGCCCTCCTCCATGCATTTACACCCAACTGAATCCTCCTCCGCACCTCTGCCTCTGAATTACCATCTCCGGTCACTGTTCAACCCAGATACTCAAACCTATATTTCCTTGTCTGATCTCCTTCCCTCTCTAACCTGATATTCATTTATTTTCTCTGCTGCCCAACCCACATCACCTCTGTCTTCTCCATGCTCATTTTCAGCCCATGTTTCTCAAATGCCTCCTTCCACTCTCCCAGTACATCCTGCATCTCCTGCCCACTCTCCACCAAAACAGCCAGATCGTCCGTATACAATATCTTCCCCAGCATATCTTTCATGTTTACCGTCTATGACCAGGATAACCAGGAGTGGGCTGAGAGCGCTTCCCTGCCTCAAACCAATGTTCACATTGAACTCCTCCGACATCCCAGGACCAACCAAAACGTTCCCTTTGTTCCCTTATACATCCCTTCCACCAACCTAACTTCTGCTTTGGCAGTCCCACCCATCTCAGTGTCGCCATACCATCTCTTGGGACAGTGTCGTAGACCTTCTCCAGATCCACAAATCCTAATGCCATTTCATCTTGCACATCCAACCTCTTCTTCTCCAGCTGTCTCAGCACGAACATTCCATCTGTCATTCCCCTACCCTTTCCAAATCCCTGCTGCTCTTCTCTGATCTACTTCTCCACATTCTTCCTTACACTCCCGTCCAGAATCCTCTCCATCAACTTCATGACATGACTAAGGAGTGTAATGCCCCTGCACTTCCCTGGATATTGAATATCCCCCTTCCACTTCCAACTGTCTTCCACTCCTCCGCAATTGAACCATTTCTGATACATACATTCAACATACTTCATGCTTCTTCTAAACACTCAACATGGGAATAACTACGCTATTTTAAGCACTAGCAGGGGCTACCTGGCCCTGCCCAGGGGTAGGGAGGGAGGATTAGGGGGATGAACCGCAGGCTGGTTGCCGACCTTTTCCCAGTGGTGGTTTCGCAACATGATGGACAAGGAGGAGCGATGGAGTTTTTGGCCTCATCTTGGTTGTCCTGCCTCATTATGTGGGCTGGCAGCAGCACTGCCTGACTTGCATCCCAATATACACTTCATATCGGTGGCCTCAAAACTGACGTCAAGGCCAAAGTGTGGTAGCTTAAAATCTTGGCCAGATTCTGACTTACCTGCACCCAAAATGTGGGGCCTATAAGGGCTATGGTTCGCCTCGAAGGAATAGCACACAAATACACAAACATGTGAATATTTACAAGATTTATTAACCGCTAGGAACCATATCCGCAACAATATGTTGAGCGAATATCTCAGGCTGATGGAAAAAGTAATTAAATTGAAATCGACTAAATTGTCAACATAAAATACATTGACTTAAATTTGGTGCAAAAATATTCCGCATTTGATTTTTTTAAATTAGCGAATGCAAGAGGGAACAAGAAAGAGCAACCAAAGATTGCAGACCCTCACCAGGACAACAGGACATGCTTTTAGTGTTTTTTAAAGGCTTTTGTGCTAAAACAAATTGGCCTAAACATGTGACCGATGACGTCATCATTTGTTTTTCTCCAATAATTTATCCATAGATGATGCTCAAGAAATTTCATGTTGATCGGATGAAGTTTTGTACTTGTCGAATTATGACATCATAATTGAGGCACCTATGACATTATCATTAACATATGCTATTCTCCATGGAGAGTTCTTTACAATGAGCCATGTCTCATTTTTTTTCGACGCAGTGCTTTCGGAGATATGGAGGTGCAATTTTTTTCGGTTTTTCCAAGATGGCGCCCATACCACGTGACCTATGACATCATAATTATCATTAAAAAAAATTATACAGGTGGAGTTGCACCTATGGTGAAAATTTCCTGTCAATCAGACCAATGGTTGCAGAGAAAATAGTATTTATTCTGTGCGGACAAACAAACAAACAGACAAACAAACAGACAAACAAAAGACTTGAATGCAATACCCTCTCCTCTGGCGAGGGTAACTAGATATCTGCAATTGCCAAGGGTAACCCTCCCCCGGCTTCCCGCGATCCAATTTTGGCCATATTCTTTTTGGATCACCAAATGACCTTGACCTTCAACCTTTTTTGATAGAATGTAAAGAAAACGTGTCCCCATATACAATCTATCCATAAAACTCAACATCAAGAAAATCAGAGAAAACTATTCAAGTTATGATCAAAAGGTGTTTATTGTTAATTAGGTCATAATCCGAATAAGGGAGGTCAAGGACACTAATCAAATATCAGGTATACAACTTCAGTGCAGGTACACTATTATGTTGCAAGTACATATTGCAAGGCCAAGTGGGATTTGAAATTCCGCATTAGAAAAATTGAGCGATGACAAAAAGAATGCGTTTTTTTTTTCAGACTTCCATTTGTCCTAGAAACTCCCAGCCAGATCTGAGACACAGCTAGGACATTGGCAGAATTTTTTGAGAAAAAGCTAAATGGTGGTTTAGTACCCCACGGGGTGTAAGACCTTGACTTTTAACACGGAGGGGTATGATGTAAACGAAGCGTAAATGCGCCTTGCTTTAGACTATCCAAAGAGGGAAATTTTGTTCTGATCGGATAACCTTAATCGAGTTATGGTGAGAAATGTTAAAATGTCTGTAATTCGGGCATGCCCTTAAAAATTAGGTCAAGGTAAAAATTATGCCAACCCCGCATAATTTATCTTTCCATTATTGATGCAAAAATTCATTCTGAAAGTCCCGCTGGCTCGGAGATACAGCTTGGAAATTGCCAGAAAAAAAAGGAAGAAATTAAACCGAAATGGTGGTTTATTACTCTTAGGGATCTAATATACTCTGGAGTACCATTAAGAATTGGGGGCTTTGGCTTAACATATAGGTTCTCAAAGTGGTCCCTACCACCCCCCAGTGGGCGCTGGGAACTTTCAGGGGGGCGCTCCAGAGTCCACGGGCGGTAGGGGGGCGCTGGCAATGATTTGGGGGGGGGGGGGGGGCACTGGCGATTTCGAGGAGCAGCGGCGATTTGGAGCGCTCATTGGGCTTCCTGCAGTCTGAACAGGTTACCCGGCGCCATTCGGCAAATTGGACATCCAATCAACGACCACATTCTTTCCCCCATCGCATGGTTTTTATGATCACATATTGGCTGATGTCGTGTAGGTATTTTCTTGTCCATACATGCTCACACAACAAACATGATAGTGTATGACACCAGCGAAATACTATTGGCCGCCAATGCGACCAATAGTACAACACTAATTTTTGTCACGTGGTGCCATTTCAACCAATCAGCTTGCAAGAATCTTTTTATGCGGGATATAATACACTCTATTCGTGCTGGACTATTCAACGTGCCTGGTTCAACTTTACAGCCTGGCCTGGCCAGCACAGACATTGGGCAAGGTATGAACAGTCAGTGTTAGCGCTGGTGTTAGTCTTTCGACATTTTGGCGTGTTGATTTCGTTATTCAAAAAAGCTTCACGTCCGGTCGGCTTCAAGATGTCGGCCTCAAATAAAAAGTGTCGTCAGTATTCCGTTGAATACATCAAGTATGGATTCATTCCATCTCCGACGCACAAACAGTTACCGATGTGTTTGTTGTGTGGTATCACGCTGTCCAATGAAGCAATGAAACCATCTCGACTGAGCGAGCACCTGAGTAAAACGCACAGTGATGAGGCTCGCGCAGAGGTCAGCCATTTCCAATCGCTGAAAGAGAAATTTGAGAAGCGATCCACGGTAACGACGACGTTCAAAGCCAGCGAAAAGCTCGTGGATAAAGGACTGGAAGCGTCGTATAAGCTGTCATTGCTCATCGCCAGATCTGGAAAACCGTATTCAATCGGCGAACAGTTGATCAAACCAGCTGTTGGGGAAGTGATAAAAACCGTTATGGGCCAGGATCCGAATCCAGTTCTCTCGTCGATTGCGCTCAGCAATGATTCCGTGGCCAGGCGGATTGATGAAATGTCATCAGATGTAGAAGATAAGCAGTGTAGTGAGCTGAGAAGCACACACTTCGCCATCCAGCTGGAGGAGTCCACTTTGCGTGACAGTGAAGCTCTGTTACTCTGCTATGTTCGCTTCATCCGTGATCAGGAAATGGTGGAAGAAATGTTTCCCCAAATCATAACTCGTTGAAAGAGGGTTCAGCGCCGTGATGGTGCTGCTGACCAAGTATCGAAACCACATTGACATTACCAAGAGGGGCGATCTGCGTCTCTACCTCACTGAGATGGAGCCAGACGTTCGTAATCTCGCAGCGAGTCACCAGGCCCACCCTTCACACTAACGGTATTTGGGCCTGTGATAACAGATTCCCAGTTTGCCTCACCTGGACCTGTTCTGCTGAAGCATTCTAGGTCGTGCAAAATAAAATAAAAAGTAAAGTAAAATAAAGTAAAATATTATTCAGAAAATATTTGGCTTCTGTTATTTTTGCTTTCTATCTACATAAATTCTGGGTGTCCGACCACGAATGATAGGACAAGGGGGGCATTGGACCGGTCCAAGAGGGCAGAAGGGGGCGGTAGTCCAAAAACGTTTGAGAACCACTGGCTTAACAGATAAGGTAGCTGGCTTAAGGTCTTAGCGTCGTGGGTTTGAGCCTCAGTCATGCCATTGATTAACACCAGGTGGGTTGGTTGATTCAGCCTGCCATCCTTCTTAGGTCAGCAAAATGAAGAGCAGCTGACTGGGAAGAATGAGCCATTTGAGTGTCCTGCGACGGACTGGCGACCTGACCAGGATTGTGCCGCACTAGCCTAGGAAACTGCTTTAGCAGCCTTATGCAGTTGAAGATGCAAAAGGAGTGGTCTTCTTCTTCTTCTTTATCATCATGTTAGCATCCATCAAATGCTTAATGCATTAGGCTCAAAGGCCTAATGTGGTATCTATCTATAATTCCAGCAATCTCTGTGTGTCTGTGTGTCTGTGTGTCTGTGTGTCTGTGTGTCTGTGTGTCTGTGTGTCTGTGTGTCTGTGTGTTTGTCTGTGACCGCTGTTTCTCGACAACCACGGGTCCGATATACTTGAAACTTGCCAGGTATATTGCTGGGGACCCGAGGATGTGCCTTTTCAAGGTTTGTAATTAATCGGACAAGTACCTACCGAGCTATGTCCAAAAAACGCTTCAACCAATCAGAGAGCAGCGAGCTATCACGTGTGCCGAACCGTTAATGCAATGCAAGCGTTAATGCGTTAATGCAAGGCTTTTCTTTTTTTCCCTCTTCTCTTTCTACTTTTCCTTGCGATTAAATTGCAAACAGCCAAAATACGTTGGCGCTAATTGAATAATTGGCCATTAACACTAAAATAATCGTAACTGCGATATGCCAACTTCCGGACAGTGCAGCCTTCCATGTTGTTGTTGTTTGCAGCAGCTGTTTGCAGCAAGGCAAGGCTTTTCTTTTTTTCCCTCTTCTCTTTCTACTTTGCCTTGCGATTAAATTGCAAACAGCCAAAATACGTTGGCGCTAATTGAATAATTGGGCATTATGTTTTACAACTAATAAAAACGAATTTGCGATTCATTCGCTTTCCTGCGCGTTTGTGTACGCGATGGCGATTTCTTTACCAAACTCCGGAAGCCGTTCGCTTTGGACCGAACCATTGCATGTAAATAGAGGGGGGGGATTGTCACCACTCGCAAGCCGTTCGCTTTGGACCAAACCATTTCATGTAAATAGGGGGGGGGATATAATTTTAGATATATATATAGTACGGGCATGCCCTAGTAGTTATAATTTCATTAATATAATTTCCACAGGAACCATCCAACAGGTTGGTGCAGATCTAGGGCGCACTTAGCTCAGCTGTCTAGTCTGAGTTCTGTTCTCGGCCTTACTATAAACTGCCGATTGGTGCTTCATCGGCAGGGCATGAAATAAAAAAGTGCACATTAGGGTTAGGGTGTCACATCTTCTGGCTTAAGCTGGCTGACTTTAAATATCTTACGGTGTCTTTCATGAAGCACCTTTGTGGCAACTGTCTAAGGTGTATCGATTGGATGTCCACACACCACGAACAATTTTGAAGATTTAATTATCCGGAGAAGATTCACTTGAATACAACAAGATTACAACAAAGTTTAACAACACTATGCAGAACAATCACAGATTCAACACAACATGTCTAGCCAATCTTCTGGCAAGTGGTTGAATGCAGTTCCTTTTTATAGTAAGTTTGGGAACAAAATAAATCTCCTGCTGTCTCAGGAGTCAGACTGAGGATTGGAAAGGTCAGGGGTTTTGCAGACAGACTGGTGCCAAGGACTCAGTAAAGCATCTGTTTGTCATTACACCTCCGACCATTGAGGATTTAAGCATTTTAAGATGAAGAAGTGCAGACTTGTTGTTTTTCCCAGCATGATGCCTCCCAGAGACTCTATCTGTTCTTGTCTGATGAAACCATTGCCTTTTATACATTTCAATACCCTTTCAAACATTGTATCTCTTTCCTTGCATAGATGATCAATGTTAGCCTTATTTCTAAGCGCAGCAAACACGCAATTTTTATAATCCATTATGCAGATTTGATCAAATATTTTTCACTAAAGTATAAGCTTCACTTTTATTGGCTACATAGATATATCGAAGACTAAGAGTAGGAAGTCCATTTAGACTTCCACACACCTTTGGGCAGGTTTAGCTAGGATATGTTAAGGGAATATTTTAGGAGTTTTGTGTGATTGAACCTGTACAAAACCAATATTTGATACCACCTTCGGTTTAATATCGGGCATGATGAGCCCGTTCGTGAATGACTTAGGCCAAAAACGTTCTCTTACCTTACTTCAAATCTAGTTGTTATTACACAGTAAAGAAACTCACATTTATAAATTTTTGACCAAACGCTGGATAGGTTCCGGCTGCTTTTGTTCACAGGTGGTTCCTTGCTTGCCGCTGTTCTCACATCAAAATCTTGACTTGAAGAGGGTGAATGGTGAGCTGAGAGACACTGCTTGCCATTCATCGCAGCTTAGTATGGAGTGGAGCAGAAGCCTCCGCCAACACTACTTTAACAATTCTGCAGCCAGGTTGGTGTTGTGGCATTATTGCCGAAATGTTTGTAGACAATGTGTACAATAGAATTGTGATTTGTCTTGATTCGTTATTGTGCTCTGTCTTCAACCAATTTTAGACTGGATAAATTGATGAATCAATTCCACTTACTAATCCGTGACTTTCGAAATGACGTTTGGATGCTAACGAAGCCTTTTGCGCATACACTGGGTCAGTTTTTCATGAATCTGTTCTGCTCGCATGGGAACTTTAACCTGCTGTTGCGAGAGCGAAATTTGCTATTCAAATATACTTGAAAAGATAATATTCAGCATTTCAATGAAAGAGTGACAATTTCAAAAGGGACTCGGGAAATATAGAAAATACAAGAAATATCCATGGATGAGAGGTGACGAGTTCGTACCATTTCCTGTTAGTACAAGTGAGCGATGGCAGTGTATAATTGTGTGTCTACCCTGTAGTGAACACAGCAGGGCGACCGATGACCAGACGAGCTTTAGCTCTGAGCCGTTCATTCAATGGTGGACCTTCTTTATACGTGCTGGAGGGGGGGGGGGGAGGGGGGGGAGGGGGGGGGTGAGGGAGTGGGTGGAGGGAGTGGGGGAAGGGCCACGAGCGCTTACCTTCACAGGACGTCTTCGAACCTGCGATAAATAATTCCAAGCCGACACAGAATTCAATGTACAAAAATACCGGCTTTATTGAAGAAATGCCGGTAACCAAACAAAGCACGATAAAATAAGATTCCTAAATGGAGCGCCCCCATACAGACTCAATTACAACACAAGGGGAGATATAACTGGAAAATAAACATGTGTTAGTTTGTACTTAGCTTCGAGCGGCTCTTGAACCTCGTAAGGAATTGTCCCGGATTGTCACTGGCCTCCACGTCCCTGCGCGGGAAACACAGGCTGCACTGCCCACAAGCGGGAACGAGGCCTTGCTGTGCAGTCCGCTCCTCTAGCTGCCGAGCGCAAAGTCAGCAGGCTGCACCCATTCCACTCGCCCCCACTCGTCCCTGTCGATCTCTTTCACCAACGTGCCAAGGAAAAGAAAATGCGGCCGTGCCTTCAATCGGAACCCAGCGCAAACAGAGCACACAGATGCGTCCGCCTTCCACCAACACCTCCAGGTCCAGCTCAAGAGGCACCTTATGTGTGACCGTTTTTTTATGAAATCCAGATGCCGAGATCCTATCTGACCAAACAGAGAGAGTTCGCTATGGAGGCCAGCCCGGAGAGAAGGATGGAACCAAAAGAAGAGAAAATATCGGGAACTTTGTTCTTTTGTTCGCAGTCCTTGACGTCATCCGACGCCGCCCGTGCCTGCTCCAACCAGCGGCCGTCACCACATCACTCTCTCATACCCTAACCAATCGCTGCTCTTCAGGGCGTGGCCTCACGGACCAGCCTGCTCTTGTGACCACCCGTCGGTGGTATAATCAGTTGTTGAATGTCCTGTTTCCGGTTAGCTTTTATTTAGTGTGATAATGCATGCCAATTGTCTGGCTATGTGTGTGTGCTACATTGTCATAAGGAACAAAGGGAAAATAACAGAGGCCATTTACATACAGGGGATTTACCATAATCCCTAACTAATTAACATAACCCCACCCCTCTCATGGGGAGACTTATACGTGCTTATACGACATCCGGTATAAACAAATTGCCTACTTATGATACATGGGGTTTCTTCTTCTTCATCGCGACCTACGGAGCATGGTATACTATACAATTCTATCTGGACTAAGGTAAACATTGCTTACCCCCCACAAACATAACAATATAATGCACACACACATGGACACGTCTCCTTTGACCAATAGATGCAAAAATCGAGTATAATTTCTCTAATGGCCCCTGAACCAAACAAAACTAGAACGGCACTCTTCGACGTCACAACGTCGACTGATATGCCTCCGCCCACATTATTACATCATTATAGTCCCAAGTTAGCACATTATTACCTGACATCACATCTGACCTTTGACCTATTGACCACGGGACCCCCTAAATCGAATCAGTTAATCTTTACATCATTATACATATCTGTACCAAGTTTGAATTAGATCACTTCAGCCATTCTCGAGTTATAGACATATTACAGACTTTGACCTTTGACCTCTTGACCCCAAAATCGAATCAGTTCATCTTTAGATCATTCTACATAAGTGTAACAAATTTGGTTAGAATCCCATCACTGGTTCACAAGTTATCGTGGTAACAGGATTTTTACGTAACATGACCTCTGACCTTTGACCTCATGACCCCAAAATCTAATCATTTCGTCTTTACCTCATTATACATACCTGCACCAAGTTTGACTAAGAGCCCTTTATCTGTTCTCAAGTTGTCGTGGTAACGAAAACCTATCACGGACAGACGGGATGGCTGGACGGACAATCTGAAAACATAAGGCCTCCGGCGACTTCGTCGGTGGAGGCATAAAAATAAATATTTACAACAACCCTCACAGTCATACAACTCCCACTCCCACACTCCCTCCCATCCTCCCAAACATGATTCATGGTAAATATAATCATTTTAACCTTTTTGGGCGAGTTGATCAGAAGGTTGTCCAACTCTTTTGTTGTACAGATGCGCATGCCTTTCTTGCAGGTACATTTCCAAATATTGTAGGTTTCTTTTAGAAGCATTGTTATCCATTTTAGATAATAATTGTTATCTGGCACTCACGATGTATGTTCTGTGGTCAGGGCTTCTCTGGATGCGCACCGAGCATTCTGGGGTGGATTACGTCATTTTGAAAGTTGCGTATTACGGGAATGATGGGGGACAGACTAACTAACAGACAGACAGACTAACTAACCCTGACAACCTACGAAGAAAGAACGATGCTCTTTCCTCTTGCTTTCATCTGGTTAAGGGACTTGGGATCACAAGTGGTGGCACCAAATATTTGTGATTTAGACAATAAGTTCCATGTAGATTGATACTTGCCCTTGTCTGTAAAAATGCAAACTTAAACACCTACCATTTATCTACTCATTTTATAACACTCCCTCACTCATTTTCATGCCCATCCATGTCCTCTCTCTCTCCACCATTTTCCACCCTCACCAAACGATTCTTGTACATTTTAGTTGTCGTAAGAAAACACAAGTTTCAAATTCTCGCAGCCTTAAGTTTATGTCAGCTTGGGTCTGGGCATATCGCTTCCACATCATGGACTTCTACGACCTTTTTATGGTCTCGCACCCTCTGCCCTTTCTGTGCTCCACCCCTACCGTCCTCCAGCTTTTTCCATGGTACATGCGTTCTACCAATAATCCACTTCTGGTAACACTTCCAAGATTCAGGCTCACTGCTCATCTCCACTCATATGTTCTGTTCCTCTTTTCTTCCATCTGTGGAACCAATTTCCTTAGTATGTTCAATCACTCCCTCAGGTCATTCCCCATCCACCCTCATGATCTTTTTACGGTCCTCATGATCCTCATGAACTCTCCCCTTGCAGGTTATTGTTTTCTCCCCTCTAATATGTACCATTTAAAGTACATTTAAAAAATATGTTTCTGGGCGAGCACATCCCGAGGCGGCACCATCCCGAGGCGGCACCACCCCGAGGCAGCACCATCCCGAAGTGGCACTATCCTAAGGTAGCACCATCCTCGAATGTGTGCCATAACGAGGATGCATTATGCTGCACTATGCTTGACTGTGTACCATGCTCAACTGCATCACTGTTGGTTGCACCACAACCAGTTGAACCTGAGCACTCACCGTTGACTGTCCTACAACCATCGACCCTGATCCTAACTTTGTTAACCTTATACCACTAATGTCGACCTTTCAGTCCTATCTGACCCTACTTTCCTCTCTTCTGTCACTGGCCCTAATATCACTTAGCCCGACGATGTTTTCCGCTCTGCTGTTAACCCTACTGTCATCTGTCCCTTTTCCCCATAGTTGTGCGCCATGACCAAGCTGGTCATGCCAGGTTCTTCCTTATTCATGCGAGTGGTGCTCAAAACCACAATGTCGACCCCCTACTGGGTGCATCCAACGCTGTTCTGTGGACTGCAGAATACAGCACAAATCTTTGGCCAATGGCTCAGACTGAGGTTCAGGCAACCCCCATGATTTGTTGGAGGTTGGCCCAACCTGTTGAAATTATGTCTACTTAGGCCGATCTGGCCCCATTGTCAACTTCAGTCTACCAAGCAAGCCTCCATGTGGTTGGCCAGCTCAGTATGGCTAGGTTCTACTTGACTCTGGCCAACTCTCAGCTCGGCCTGGCCAATCTCCATTTTGTCTTCCAGCGCAGTCTGACTGGTTCTCAGTTCGCTCTTGAACTCAGCCTTGAGATTGACCATTAGTTTCAGGAAGTTGATGGATTTCGACAGATAAAAGTGGTATATACTGGTTATAAGCTATAGTAATTATGATTTCATCACTTGTGATCATACATCCCCTGCCCCACCTCGGCATCCAAGATGGCATCCATACGAACAGACACTAATGCTTATTTCGACAATGAATACTTAAAAAACAATAATGATGAAGAGGTCAAAACATCATGCAAATGAGTGTGATTTGGGATAGCTAGGCCTCTCAGATCATACGTACAGTAGTTATCTCTAATAGTGAAGGCAGACTTGCTTTCTTTATAGTTTCAAGGAAATGCTTTTGCAAACAGAAAACTGGTTGTGCCACGACCATCAGACCAATGTCATATTTTGTGACCTGCATAAAGCAGACGAGATTTTGTTAACCTGACTGATAGGATAGATAGCTCAGTGGTCCTGGACTATGCTCTCTTTAAAATGTCAAATCTGTGTTTGGTTCTTCCCAGAATTCAATCCATCACCAAACTGTTATTTCCCATCTGAAAATTATTGTACAAATGCTTTGAGGTGTATACAGGTGCACCATCTCCAGACACGTAATTATGGCTGAGAGGATGTAATAGCTCGGAGGAAGTGCACTTACTTACCTTCGAACCATCTAGCATGTGTTAAGTTCCAAATGTATGTTGTTCTTCAAGACCCCACAATCTCTTCACAAGTGTAGGCCTGTTGGCATTTTCTATTTCTCAATTCCCAAATTCTGTATCTATGCAACTTTTTTTGCCACCAAGTCACGAAAGGGTCAGTGCTGTCGGGACATGTAGGTCATGTACCGAGTGAGTGATTCTGTCACTATCAAACTGTAAGGCCACTGTAATGTGTATATAATGCAGCAAGTTAATGTATGCATGTATGTATGTATTTATGTGGGCATCATCTGCTCCAAGATGATTTAACCGAGGAAGGTAAACCTTTCAGGGAAAAATTTTAAAGGGTGCTCTGAAGTTGTGTATGTGCAAGTTTCAGTTGATTCATCAAGTTTTGAAAAGAAAATTCACCTATCTTCGTATTTTCTTTCTTTGGGGATGGGGGCGGGGAGGGAGGTAAGGTGGGTGAAAATGGAATTATCCAAGCTATATAACCACAATGTCATATATATATATATATATATATATATATATATATATATATATATATATATATATGTGGATATGAATCTAGGCACCCCCTAGCTTTAATGGTGAGCACCAGCCATGGATTATGTCTCACATGGTAGAAACCGCATAACCTGCAAGGAACCAACAGCCTGTCTGCCACCCAGACCATCCAAAACAGTGCAAACCAAAACCAGGGGGAGCGGTGCGATCGACCGAGATAACAATCAACGACATAACAGCGTGACGAGGGCTGTCCCAATCTCCTGTGGAACGAAGTCCGAGACAAAAGTGTCACCTCCATCCTGGAGGCCTCATCCCGGCCACTCTGTCGACAGACTCCGCCGATCGTACCGCACCTCCTGGTTTTGGTTTGCACTGGTGGGAACAATGGTCTGGGTGGTACACAGGCTGTTGGTTCCTTGCGGGTTATGTGGTTTCTGACGTGTGAGACATAATCCGTGGCTGGTGCTCACCATTAAAGCTCGGAGGTGCCTTGATTTACTTAATAGACGAGTTTGGTCCTCACTGGTTAGATTTTTTTTGCAGTATGCCGTCCTGATGAGAGTTAATAAGCCCTCGTCGGAATGGCATGGTGTTGAAGTCATGGGGACTCACTCCTATGGAGGAGGGGTCCAATTGTATGACCATGCATTCTGGCCCTTCGGGGTCAGGATGCATGTGTTTTGATTGACCATGTGCTTCAGCCTTTGGGTTGAGGTGCATGTGTATGCCAATGGGACAGTCTTGATGGAGGGTGTGCCTTGGCCGTGGGGTCAACGTGTACGTCCAAGGCTGTTTAAATGTTTGATTTTTTACCTTTTTTATTATAAAAAAGGCACCTTCATCAGAGGAAAAATAAGCCCGTTGTCGTTGTGTTACTCGTTGTGTTAAAACCACTGGTGGAGCGGTGGACTCACTCCTATGGGGGAGGGGTCCAATTGTATGACCATGCATTCTGGCCCTTCAGGTCAGGATGCATGTGTTTTGATTGACCATGTGCTTCAGCCTTGGGGTTGAAGTGCATGTGTATGCCAATGGGACAGTCTTGATAGATGGTGTGCCTTGGCCGTGGGGTCATGGTGCACGTCCAAGGCTGTTTAAATGTTTGATTTTTTACCTTTTTTATTCTAAAAAAGGCAGCCTCATAAGAGGTAAATAAGCCCTCGTCGGGACGGCATGGTGTTGAAGTCATGGGGACTCACTCCTATGGAGGAGGGGTCCAATTGTATGACCATGCATTCTGGCCCTTCGGGGTCAGGATGCATGTGTTTTGATTGACCATGTGCTTCAGCCTTTGGGTTGAGGTGCATGTGTATGCCAATGGGACAGTCTTGATGGATGGTGTGCCTTGGCCATGGGGTCAAGGTGCATGTCCAAGGCTGTTTAAATGTTTGATTTTTAAAACCTTTTTTAATGATAAAAAGGCAGGCCAAGCACTGGCCTCAAAAAGTGCAAATACGCCCGGAATCTGGATTGGCGGCTCTGCTTGATGTTTCGCCAATGGGGACCAAAGAATGAAATCTCTGTCTATTGACAGAGTGGCCGGGCTCAGGCCTCCGGGACAGAGGTGACGCTTTGGTCTAGGACTTCGGTCCACAGGAGATCGGGACGGTGCTCGTCAAACTGTTATGTCGTTGAATATATATATACAGTCACGTGAAAAAGTAAGTACACCCCATGTAAAGTTTTGACTTTTTCAACATATTTCAACATACAGCTATTTGATCTTCATTTCAACAATATTGATAGATAAAGGTGATATAATATAACAAATATCATGAAACATTTACATTTTGTAGTCCATTGTATAATTTAAATAAACATAAATGCAAATTTCGCATGTGGAAAAAGTAAGTACACCCCTACATTTATCACTACTTCAAATACCTAAAATTAGAATCAGGTGCACCAGCTCAGGTGCAAATGATTAGAACATCGTCAGAGAGGATCTTGGAGGAACCTGTCTTATTTAAACCTCAGACATTTAGTTTGGTTTGCTCTTTGTTGTTGAAGTGTGCAGCGTCACCATGCCTGGATCAAAAGAGCTCTCTGGGGCCTTCAGAAAGAAGGTTATAGATGCCTACGAGTCTGGGAAGGGATTTAAAAAGATCTCCAAACAATTTGAAATCAATCATTCTGCTGTCCGGAAGATCATCTACAAGTGGAGAAGATTCCAAACAACTGCCAACTTGTTCAGGCCAGGCTGCCCCAGCAAGTTCAGCCCGAGAGCAGACCGCAAGATGCTGAAAGAAGTCTCTAAGAACCCCAGAATGTCATCATGGGACCTACAGGTAGCTCTTGCCACTGTTGATGTCAAAGTGCACGAGTCTACCATTAGAAAGAGGCTGCACAAATTTGATCTACATGGGAGGTGTTCCAGGAGGAAACCTTTGCTATCCAGGAAGAACATCAGGGCAAGACTAAAGTTTGCCAATGAACACCTAGGCAAAGACCAGCACTTCTGGAACAATTTGCTCTGGACAGATGAGTCAAAGGTAGAGCTATTTGGCCACAGTACCAGAAGACATGTTTGGCGAAAACCAAAGACAGCATTTGACCACAACAACCTGATACCAACTGTAAAGCATGGTGGTGGAAATATTATGGTTTGGGGCAGCTTTGCTGCAGCAGGGCCTGGGCAGCTCACCATCATAGAATCCACTATGAATTCTTCATTGTACCAGAGGGTGCTTGAGGATAATGTGAGGCCATCTGTCGGAAAGTTGAAGCTCAACCGAAGGTGGACCTTGCAACATGACAATGACCCTAAACATACCAGTAAATCCACCAAGGAATGGCTGAAAAGAAACATGGAGGGTTCTGGAATGGCCAAGTCAAAGCCCGGATGTAAATCCCATCGAGATGTTGTGGGGGGATTTGAAACGGGCTGTGCATGCAAGAAACCCCTCAAACATCGCACAGCTGAAAGAATTCTGCATGGAGGAGTGGGCAAAAATTTCTCCCAGTTGATGTCAGAGACTGGTAGACAGTTATAAGAAACGCCTACTTGAGGTTGTTTCTGCCAAAGGGGGCAGGCAATACCACCTATTAGAGCCAAGGGTGTACTTACTTTTTCCACATTCGAAATTTGCATTAATGTTTATTTAAATTATACAATGGACGACAAAATGTAAATGTTTCATGATATTTGTTATATTATATCACCTTTATCTATCAATATTGTTGTTCAATATTGTTGAAATGAAGATCAAATAGCTGTATGTTGAAATATGTTGAAAAAGTCAAAACTTTACATGGGGTGTACTTACTTTTTCATGTGACTGTATATATATATATATATATA
Organism: Myxine glutinosa; assembly: GCF_964187855.1. Taxonomy (NCBI): domain Eukaryota; kingdom Metazoa; phylum Chordata; class Myxini; order Myxiniformes; family Myxinidae; genus Myxine; species Myxine glutinosa. The sequence continues at coordinate 143,449,942 of NC_136268.1, read as the reverse complement.
TATATATTGTTGTGGATATGAGGATTGTGTTTTTTATTGTGTTTTTTATTGCTGTATTCTGGACCCTCCTGCCTCCAGTCTGTTGTATAAAGGTCAAAGGGCGTTCCCGTAGTTAATTCCATAAAGCATACACGAAGGACACCATATATCCCTGTTCAGTAGTTATATCCTTATTATGTGTATTAGGCTAAGGATTTGTCTTCCATTAATTTAAATACTCCATTGCACCAAGTGAAATAAGAGTAGATCCCCTTTCATTCACATTCCCCTTCCAACAATTGCCAACTGTTCCCTGCGCGACTCCATTCGCCACGAGGTCGGCTTGGAGAAGAAGGGGGAGGAGCTGCCGACTCCTGGGCGTGCCCGCCCATCGTCATCAAGGGCGGAGCCAGAGGGCCGTGCCGACCAATCAGGGCCGAGGCGAGCTGACCGATGGGCGTGTCCTGGACACCAGCGGCTTGATCGCCTGAGGCGCTATATAGAGCGCGCGCGAAAGCAAAGGAAGTTGTTGTTGGACTAAGCAAGAGAGGAAGAGTTGGACTGAGTGGGACTAAGAGTTGGACTAAGCAAGAGAGGAAGTTGTTGGACTGGGTTGGACTAAGAAAGAGAGAGGACCCATCATGCCAGACCCCCCACCAGCAGTGTTGGCTCCACCAAGCAGCTCCGACCCGTTACCCCATGCACACGACAGGATCGGTGGCATCGGCGGCCGTCGAGGTCCAGCCCGACGTCCCGTGCGGGATCAAGCTGCAGCCAGCTCCGTGCCTTCCTCCCCCTCCAGCCACCCACCTCCTGTCATTCCTGCCTGCAATTTCCCCATTCGTGTACGTGAGTTTGTTCTGTTTGTCTTGTCCCTGGGTTAATTAAGACTGTAGGTAAGCTAGCGATTTTCACTGTGTCTCTGATTTCTTCTGTAAATTATTTTATTATCCTTCCTTCTCCTTGGTTTCTTTGATTGTGTAAATAGTAGGAATAAATTTAGTAGCATTTCAAACCTTTTTTGTCTCCTTCTTCTTCCTCTTCTTCTTCTTCTTCACATCCGTGTCGCCTTTCTCTTTTCCCTATTGAATATCTGTGGTGTGATTTTGGCCAACGTTCAGTAATCGGGTTAGTCGGGGTAACTGTTAGGGCCGCGGCGCCATCCGCTCGGCAAATTAACATCTTATCCGCGGTCCGTAACAATATATATACAGTATATCTATATATATATATATATCTATATATATATATATATCTATATATATATATATATATCTATATATATATATATATCTATATATATATATATATATATATATATATATATCTATATATATATATATATATATATATATATATATCTATATATATATATATATATATATATATATATCTATCTATCTATCTATATATATATATATATATATATATATATATATATATATATATATATATATATATCTATCTATATATATATATATATATATATATATATATATGTATATATATATATATATATATATATATATATATATATATATATATATATATATATATATATATATATATGTCTATATATATATATGTATATATATATATCTATATATATATATATATATATATATATATATATGTATATATATATATATATATATATATATATATACTGAAACGCAAAAGAAACTTACCACCTTTGAAACCTTTAAATATCAACAATAACACTGCGTGTAGTAAATGTGTGAACTTATTTGTGGACAATAGTGTCCTCGCTGTCAGACAAAACGGTCACGGATGGTCACTTGAACCTTCAATGGTCACTTCATAGCACAGCTGTTGAACAGCCGTTTTGACTGTCAGTGATTAGCCAAGGGGTACGGGATGATTTTAATGAGCTGCACGTGATGTCTTGATATTGGCTTTAAAAAGGCCAGTGCAAAATGGGCATTTTGACCGAAAAATTTGACCATTTTGACCAACTTCAAAAAGACCGAAAATGCAAAAGAAACTTACCACTTGTTTGCAATGTAATAAAATTGTAACAGTTCAAAATAAAACAAACCAACAATTGCTAATTGAAACATTGGCATTTTATTGATGACATGTCAAGTTTTTGACCAAGATACACCATCTCATCAGTTTGTTCTACAGTACAGAACAGCACAGGGTGCAATGTCAGTCCCCTTTCAATAGCGTGTATGGCCACCATTGTTTTGGATACAGGCAGTGCATCGTCGGCGTATACTGCCTACCAGTCTTTGGATGGATTGCTGCTGGATTCTGTCCCACTCAGTCCTCAATGTCTGAAGCAGCTCTGCCCGTGTCCTGGCCCTGCCAACTACGCGTCTCCCAAGCTCATCCCACAGGTGCTCTATGGGATTCAGGTCAGGGGAGAGCGCAGGCCACTGCATGGTGTTAATGTTCTCGCCTTGGAGAAATGCAGTGGTAAAGCGAGCAGCATGGGGACGAGCGTTGTCATGCTGAAAGGTTATCAGTTCTGGGTGGTCTAGCAGGAATGGCAGCAGATGAGGTCGCAGGATGTTATCCACATAGCGCTGGGCGTTAAGATTCCCATCCACAACCACCAGTGGCGTCCTGTACCGGCCTGATATGGCTGCCCACACCATCACACTTGGGCCACCCCACCTGTTGGCTTGACACACGCAACAATCGGCATATCGCTCGCCAGTTCTTCTCCAGACACACTCACGCCCATCAGGACTGTCCACACAGAACCTTGACTCATCGCTGAAAGCGACCTCGTTCCACTGCACCAAGGTCCACCGCTGATGCTGCTGGCACAATCTCTGACGGTTGCGGCGATGGGCAACCGTCATCACGGGGCCTCTGTATGGTCTTCTGGCAGTCAGACCATAGTCATGCAGTCGTCTTCGTGCAGTATCATTGGAGATCCGTGGGTTTGCATGCCCTGGAGTTTCTGCCGCAGTGCGGGATGCTGGACGGAATCGATCCCGCAGGTGACTTCGGACCATCTGCCTGTTCTGCCTTGCAGTGGTGACTCTTGGCCTCCCTGATCGAGGTCTGTCATCTGCAGAGTTGTGGAGGGTGTCTCTGTCCACCAGGGCCGATATCGTCTGGTGTGAACAGCCAAGGCGACGTGCCACCTCACGGTAGCTCAGTCCGTCTTGCAGCATGCCCAGGGCACGCTGCCGTTGATCCCTTGACAATCGTGGCATGTTGATTGAAATGCCCATTTTGCACTGGCCTTTTTAAAGCCAATATCAAGACATCACGTGCAGCTCATTAAAATCATCCCGTACCCCTCGGCTAATCACTGACAGTCAAAACGGCTGTTCAACAGCTGTGCTATGAAGTGACCATTGAAGGTTCAAGTGACCATCCGTGACCATTTTGTCTGACAGTGAGGACAGTATTGTCCACAAATAAGTTCACACATTTACTATATGCAGTGTTATAGTTGATATTTAAAGGTTTCAAAGGTGGTAAGTTTCTTTTGTGTTTTCGGTCTTTTTGAAGTTGGTCAAAATGGTCAAATTTTTCGGTCAAAATGCCCATTTTGCACTGGCCTTTTTAAAGCCAATATCAAGACATCACGTGCAGCTCATTAAAATCATCCCGTACCCCTTGGCTAATCACTGACAGTCAAAACGGATGTTCAACAGCTGTGCTATGAAGTGACCATTGAAGGTTCAAGTGACCATCCGTGACCGTTTTGTCTGACAGTGAGGACACTATTGTCCACAAATAAGTTCACACATTTACTACACGCAGTGTTATTGTTGATATTTAAAGGTTTCAAAGGTGGTAAGTTTCTTTTGCGTTTCAGTATATATATATATATATATATATATACATATATATATATACTGTATATACGCCATATATATATACTGTATACTGTATATACTGTATATATATATGTATGTAGTACTGTATACTGTATATATATTGTTGCGAATATGGAATTTGGCCTCCATATCCGCTTGTAAATATTCCCCTATTTCCCCAATACTCCCCAACTATCCCCAATCCCCCATTCCCTAGTCCCATTGCCTGTAAATAACACTCTGTAGAACCGACCTTCCCCTTTTTCCCCCATTAAATGTCGTGCCCAGGTCCACCGCATCTCACGTAGACAACTTTCGGACATCTTGCTAGTTATTCTTAGTCTATGTCAGTTAAGGACTCGTTTCCATTAATTCTGACTCTTCGTTGCACCAGAATGTGATTATGTGGCACCAGTAGTGAGTTTAGGACCTTCCCATACCTCCTCCCATCTTCTTCCCCAAACAACAACAACAACAACAACTACAACAACAGAGGGGCGCGGCGCGGGGGGAGTGTGCGTCCTCACACCGGCTCGGTTAGCCGCCATGACCATGCGCTCCACGGGGTTACCACGAAGGGGCTCCTTGTCAGCCCCTCGTCAAGGGCGGAGCCGGTAACCCCCCCCGCACGCACCCAATGAGAAGCGACGTGCCGATTCCATCTGGGGCGGAGCTAACGAGCCGAGGGCGTGTCACTCCCCGCCGGATATACGCGGCGACTTACCGGATGTGAGGTCAGATGCGCCTGAACTACGGAGAGCAGAGGAAGCCACCGCCACCCCCAGCGCGACGATACCTCCCCGCATCTTTGGACCGGACCGAACCGGGTCGATTCTGCCCTGAGCCCAGGTGCACCTGGAGCCATCGATCCTGCCTTTCCTTGCCATCAATCCCCGTGTGAGTCAGTTTTTGTCCCGTTTATCTGTCGTCTGTTGGGGTTAATATAAGAGTGTGTCTAAGTGCTTGTCTTTCTATGCTGTCCCTCTTGTAGTTGTAATCTAACCTTCCGAACTAATATAACCTCCTCCGGAGGTCTTGAGAACTGAACCCTTGGTGTCGTGTCATTTTAACCCAGCCGTTGTGTCCTTTTCCTTCATTGATTTAGCATAGCGCGACTTAGTCAACGTTCGAGCATAATCGGGTAAACTGTGCAGACGTGGTCATACCAAACCGCTCGGTAAACTAACATCCACAACCGCGTCTGTAACAATTGGTGTCGAGGAGTGGAATTCGGACCCGGGACTAAATTTATTAGGCCCAAATTTTGGAACACCAATTGTACCACTAGGGTAACAATTGGTGTTGGGGAGGTAGAATCGATCCGGAGCGCGTTTTCCGCGCTCGACGAAATTATAACGGCGAAATTTGATTTTGTTATACGGAAATAAAAACCCGAATTTTGAAAGTCGCGCTATGGCAGACCAAGTCGGCTGGGGTCCGGTAGTGGAGAGTGAGGCAGGGTCGGTCCAGGACCAAATTGAGGGACGTGAGGAGAGCGAAGCAGCGAGGGTAGCAAACGCACAAAATGGCGCCTCGCTGGTCACCGCGCCCGCGACCGTGGCAGCGCCCCTGGTGGATTCGAACCTTTTCCTCCTGCAAATGAGGGCCCTTATGGAACAAATGGTGGGAATGAGGGCTGATAGTGAGCGGTTGGGAAACCAAATGGGGGTAATGGGGAACCGGATGGATGCTCAGAGTGAGCAAATGAGGGTTGATAGTGAGCGATTAGAGGGCCAAATGGGGGTAATGAGGGACGAAGCGAGGGGTACCAGTGAGGGGTTAGACAATAATTTTAAGGGATTAGACAAGAAATTTGGGAAGTTAGACAATAATTTTGAGGGATTAGACAAGAAATTTGGGAAGTTAGACAATAATTTTGAGGAGTTAGACAAGAAATTTGGGAAGTTAGACAATAATTTTGAGGGGTTAGACAACGGGATAAAAGAGGTGAGAAATGGGTTAATAGGGTTAGAAAACAGTATGGAAGGCAAATTGAGGGACATGAGGGACCAAGCGGAAAGGGAAGTTAAACAAATGGAGCAGCAGATAGAGGGGGTCAGAATGGGGGTAGAAACCAAACTGGATGCTCACAGGGAGGAAATGGAGCAGATGAGGGTGGCATCTGGGCAGGAGATGCAAGTGATGGGAGAGGAGATCAGAAGAGGAGTGAGTGAGGAGGTCGGAGGAGTGCGCGAGGAGGTGAGGCACTGTAAGGAGCGCATGGAGACGGAGGTGAGAAAGGGGACTGTAAAACTGCAAGGGGGTATAGAGGAGTTGACGCTGGGAGTAGAGCAACTGACAGTGGGACAAAAGGAGTTGGGGGACCAGGTAAAGAAGAACACAGCGGTAATAGAGGGTTTAAAATCGACACAGAAGGAGATGAAAAAGGACGTAGGGGTAATTAAAAAAGAGTGTCAGACGGTACATGAGGACCTGACGAGGAAAATGGACAAGGTGGTAGAGGTGATGGAGGTTAAAGAACGGGAGGTGCGGGAGCACATAGAAAAAAATAAAGTGGAGTTAGAGGAAGAACTTAAAGGGGCGCACGAAGAGATGAAGGAGGTGAAGCAGAAATTAGAAGAAGTGGAAGAAGGGATGAGCGAAATTAAGAAGCGACGGAGAGAGGATAAGAAAGAGATAAAGGAGGAAGTAAAAGAATTGGTCCAAAGTCTGTGTTCGGATCGTGATGATGTGCTCATTAACCGGATGAGGGATTCGCAGGTGATGGAGGAGAAGCGAAGAGAAAGAGGACCCGGTGTAAGTGGTGACCAATATGGTCGTGCGTATGATGCGCCAGGTGATTTAATAAGCTTGGGGGTCGAGATAGACCCGGATGTTCGTGAGAGGCCACGAGTGAGGTGTATGGCTGGTCCGGAGGGTATGGAACGAGAGGTGCGAGGTGTGGGTGAGCAAGGTTGTGGTGGTATGGAATGGGTAGCGGGTTGCGGAGGTGTGACCCATGCATCGACACCAACAGGGGTAGTTGTTGGAGGGACCGGGGAGGCACGAGAGCCCCTTGGGGGTAATGTACTGTGGGGGCCCGGCCGGTTCGGCCCCGCGCTGACCCCGCAAGGGGCGACGCACGGGGTCCGGCAGGCGGGCAACGACTCGCATACGAGGTGGTCCCACAAGGTCCCACTCGCGCCGTATGACGGCAAGAGTGATCTACGCGCGTACCTGGCGCAGTTCGACTGTGTGTGTAAGGGTAACGGTTGGGGTGAGGACGAAGGTGGAGTACACCTGGTGGCCGCATTGCACGGCGCGGCGGCGGAGGTGCTGACGGCATTACCAGCGGTTGCTCTCACCCTGCCAGCCCTCCGCGACGCCCTAATTAATCGATTTGGCATAGAACAGCAGAGCGAGCTTGTTAAAGCTCAGCTCGCGCTGCGAAAGCGCAAGCCCCAGGAAGCCATCGGGGAACTTGCCCACGACATTCGCCGCGCAGTGGGGATCGCACATGCTAGCATGGCAGCGGATTCCCGGGAAAGCCTGGCGCTGGACCATTTTATCCAGGCCCTCCCGGATATTGAGCTCCGGCAACAGCTCGCCATGTGGCGCCCGCAGACTCTGAGCCAGGCGGCTGACGCTGCGGCCCGTTGGGAATCAGCGAGGCCCCTGGCCCGGGGGGGCGAGCGTCTCGCAATGGCGGTCCGCCAGGTGGGACCCCCGATGGAGGGCGGACCCCTTAGGGGGCCCGCCCCCGACGTGGGTCCTGACCTGGCGGGCATGGTCCGGAGGCTGGTGGACCAGCGCCTGGCGGGACCTGGACCATGGCAGGCGGCCCCGGAGGTGGCCCGCGGTGGACCACGAGCGGGTAATCCAATTCGGACCTACAGGGGGGGAAATTTGGAATTCCGGAGGCAAGCACCTTATCAGGTGAGGTGCTATACCTGCAACCGTCTGGGTCACCTGGCGCGGCACTATCGAGCCGCGCGCCGGGATGATCCCCGGCAGTTGAGGTCCTCAACTCCGCCCAGGGGGGAGCAGGTTAGCCGACCCCAGACACCCCCCCACCAGACCCCGGGAAACTAAAAGGTGTCGGGCACGTAGGGCGGTGTTCGGCAGCAGAGGATGGAGGAGAGCCCTCATTGACGCGACAGGTCATTTATTGTGGCCAAATTGGAACCGGTAGCCTGACCATTAGATGCAAAATTGCCGGCGTGGGGGTAGACGCCGTAGTGGACACAGGAGCTAGCGCCACTATCATCAGCCCTGTGGTCCTTGATTCGAGCGCAGGTGGCTGGGATAAGATCCAGCGCCTGCAAAATTATAGTTTGCAGCTTGCTACCGGGGTAACGGCCCCGATCATAGGGCGTGGTTCTGTGACCCTCAAGTTAGGGTCGGTAAGGAGGGAGATAGATGTTTGGGTGGCGGAGGTGTGCGACCCATGTTTAATAGGGTTGGACCTGTTGACTGCCAGCGGCTGTAAAATCGACTTGTGCCGGGGGATCCTGCAGGTGGGAGTAGAAGAGCTGCCGTTAGGGGGAGTGAGCACGGCCGAGAGAGCGGAGCTGGAGGCTTCCGAGGCCGTGACCATCCCCCCAAGGGCCGAGGCGATAGTGCCGGCCCGGTGGGCAGCTCGCCCAACATGGCAGGAGTCCTGCGGCCTGGTCGAACCGGTGGCAGCGCAGTCCATACCGGGTTTAATCGTGGGCCGCACCCTTGTAAAAACGGACGGACCGGTAGTGGCCGTCCGAGTAATAAATATGAGTACAGAACCACGCACTATAGTAAGGGGCACGAGGGTAGCTGGCTGCACCCCAGTTGAGGAAGTCGCGACAGTGAGGGGCGAGAACGTCCAGCCGAGCCGACCCCGGGGGGAGCCTTCAATAACAAGTAGGAATTGGCCCGATCCCATTTGCGAGATGGTAAATCGTAGTAGCGTAGAGTTGGGAGGTACCCAGAGGGAGGCCTTGCACAAACTGGTTGGGTCCCATTTGGACCTCTTCTCCCTGTCCACCGAGGATATTGGACGTACGGGCCTGGTGAAACATCAGATCCACACCGGTGAGGCCCGGCCTATTCGTCAGGCCGCCCGACGGCTCCCTTGGAGCAAGAGGGCGGAAGCTGACGAGCAGGTTGAAAAAATGCTCGACGCAGGTGTGATCGAGCCCTCGGGAAGTCCTTGGATGTCACCTGTTGTGCTGGTCAAAAAGAAGGATGGGACCACGCGGTTCTGCGTGGACTATCGCCAGCTAAACAACGTGACACTCAAGGACTCATATCCCCTGCCAAGGATTGATGACACCCTCGATGCCGTTGCGGGCTCAAATTGGTTCACAACTTTGGACCTCAAGAGTGGGTATTGGCAGGTGGAGATGGATAGGGCAGGGAAGGAGAAAATGGCATTTTCCACAGGTAAGGGACTGTATCAGTTTACTGTGATGCCGTTTGGTTTGTGTAACGCCCCCGCCACCTTTGAAAGATTGATGGAGCATGTACTAGGCGGCATGCCATGGCAGTCATGCCTGGTGTACCTGGATGACGTCCTGGTACATGCCCAAACGTTCCCCCAGGCAGTAGCTAATTTGGACCAGGTGTTCGGGTGCCTCAGACAGGCAGGGTTGAAGCTGAACCCGAGTAAGTGCACTTTGTTTGCAAGAGAGGTGGCCTATCTAGGTCACGTGATCGGCCGCGAGGGGGTAAAAACGGACCCAGACAAAATTAAAGCGGTAGAGGAGTGGCCCGCACCACGTACCATCAAAGAGGTGTGGGGATTTTTGGGACTCTGCTCCTACTACCGGCGCTTTGTGGCGAAATTTGCGGAGTTGGCCCGTCCCCTCCACCGGCTTACGGAGAAGGGGACGCGATTTAATTGGACACGGGAGTGCCACGAGGCCTTCCAAAAATTGAAGGGGTGTCTAACATCCGCACCCCTTCTAGCGTACCCCACTAGCAACGGGGCATTTACCCTGGACACGGATGCGAGCCAGGAAGGATTGGGCGCAGTTTTGTCTCAGACACAGGAGGGCGTGGAGAGAGTGATTGGTTATTATAGTCGGGCCTTAAGTAGGCCCGAGCGAAATTATTGCGTCACTCGCAAAGAGTTATTGGCCATGCTGGCTGCCATGAACCATTTTCACCCGTACCTGTACGGGCGGAAATTTTTGGTTAGAACTGACCATTCCTCCTTGCAATGGCTCCTTCGGTTCAAGGAACCGGAGGGCCAAATTGCAAGGTGGTTGGAAAAGTTGCAGCAGTACGATTTTGATGTGGCCCATAGGGCCGGGAAGGCCCATGGTAATGCGGACGCACTCTCTCGACGTCCTTGTCTGGGGGAAAACTGCAAATTTTGTGCGAGACACGAGGAGAGGGAACAATTGGGCGATTCGGACCCGACCCTCGTTGTCCGGGCAACCCGGGTGAGAGGGCCAATTTTGCCACTAACCGCGGACGAAGAATTTGGAGAGTTGGCTTGGAGCACGGCCCAGCAGGAGGATCCTGTTCTGGGGCCGGTGTTCCAATGGGTCAAATTGGGGCAAAGACCAAAGGGGGAAGAGGTCACCCCCCTCGGGGCGCAAACAAAGGCATATTGGGCTCAGTGGAAAACTCTGGAATTGAAGGATAACATCTTGTATCGCAAGTGGGTGGAGGTTCCCTCTGATAGAACTTCCTGGCTGGTGGTAGTCCCAAACAAATTTAAGACCGATATATTGCAACAGGTGCATGGTACCCGCCCCGGCGGCCACTTGGGCAGGACAAAGACAACATCGAGGGTACGCCGGAGGTTTTATTGGGTGAATATGGGGCGCGACATACAGGACTGGTGTCGGAGATGCGACGCCTGTACTGCAAAAAAGGGACCAGCACGGAGGATGAGGGCCCCCCTTCAATTACACCAGGTGGGGGCCCCCCTAGAGCGGGTGGCCATGGATATCCTAGGCCCACTACCCCGCACCCGCCTAGGTAATAAGTACATCCTCGTTGTGATGGACTACTTCACCAAGTGGCCGGAGGCCTACGCCCTCCCCAACCAAGAAGCAGGGGTGGTAGCGCAGGCCTTCGTGGAAGGATTTGTGTGCCGGCATGGGATTCCACAGGAGTTGCACACCGACCAGGGACGAAATTTTGAGAGCAAATTGCTAAAAGATGTGTGCAGTCTCCTGTCAATTCGGAAGACAAGAACCACGCCCTTGCGGCCACAATCTGACGGGATGGTGGAACGGTTCAACAGAACATTGATACAACAACTGGCACTGTTCACCGCCACCCGTCAGGATGACTGGGACGAACATCTCCCTTATTTGCTCATGGCCTACCGAACCAGCCAGCACGGGGCCACCGCATGCAGTCCAGCGTTGCTTATGTATGGGCGGGAGTTACGGGCTCCCGCCGACTTGCTATGCGGTCCCGTGCCAGACACAGTGGTTAACCCGCCGAGGGAGGGGTACGCACGTCACCTAGAGGAAGGCATGGAGCTAGTCCATGCCTTCGCCCGCCGCCAACTCCATCTGGCGGGGGAAAAGATGAAGCGCAGGTACGACGACCGGAGCCAGGGGAGTCAATACGCTCCGGGGATGAAGATTTGGTTCTTTAATCCCCGGAGGCGGAAGGGAAGGTGCCCAAAACTCACCTCCCCCTGGCAAGGCCCAGGAGTCGTCCTGTCGCAAATCTGTGACGTGGTCATTAAGATAAAAATGGGGCCACGAGCCCTCCCTCGGATCGTCCACGCCGACCGGATAAGACCTTACACCGGCGAGCAGGCGCCCCCGTGGATTGCCTCGGCTTTAGATGCCGAGGCGGGACCCAGTACCTCTGAATAAGGGGGGCTTATTAGTGCCAGAGGACTGGGGGATTGAGGAGTGATAGGCCCGGTGGGTAAGGGTGGCATCCCTGCCACCCTTCCCATGGTGGGGGCAAATGCGCAATAGCTTATGGGGTGTATGGCAGTGAAAACTAGCCCGGGTGGGTTAGGATATATCGTGGATAGGGCCCTAGAAGATGACATTAGGTGACGTTGAGTTTAGTTAGTGACTGATACCTGTAGTGGGGACGCAGGTAGATTAGTGTGGATGATAATGACGTGGGAGCGCAATAGTTTAAAGGGACGACTGGGAAGCGCAAGTTTCAGAAGGGAGTAGTTAGATGAGATGATGCCGTGTGTGTGAGAATTGAACAGGTGTGATTGCACAGGTGTGCAACTGGACGGGTGTGTGGAGCAATGGATGAGTAGTGAGTGTTGTGGATCAGCGCGAATGCGCTTGGGGAGAGAAGGGTGCAGGTGGCACCAGGTGTGAGAGCACAAGTGTGCAAGTACAGGTGTGTGGAGAGAGTTGGAGTAAGTGGTACGGAGTGGTGTGCATGGTGCGAAGGTGTGGATGGGGGAAGAGTGGACCCCTTTCACGAGTACCCGGGGCGGGTAGTGTAAGTGTTAGGTAGAGGGTATAGGTAAATTGTGGTTGGATATTGGCATTTGTGGTGCGGTTGCAGAATGGTGTTGTGGATGGGTGCATTAGTGTTGTGGAAATGGCTGGGCGTGTAGCCTGTTAGTGTGTGTAGTTGGTTGGGCACTCCACCACTGTGAGGATGTCGGCCAGGTGAGGCCGCAGGTGGGCTCTGGGAGCCGGTAGAGTTGTGGATGGGGCCCGAGGATCCGGAGGATGGACCCGGGTAGCCCAGTGCCAGAGAGGGCACCGAGTGGGGAGAGCGCCAGAGGGCCTTCCCCAGGTAGTTAGGTTAGGGTAAGGAGCAGGTAAGCTCGGAGGCAACTGCAGTGGTGGAGGTGTGCAGGTGGGTAGACCCACTGGGAGAGGTACACGCCACAGCCCAGAAATTGTGCGAGGGCACCGGAGATGAATCGGGGGAGTGAGACCCCAAATTGAAAAGCACCACAGTTTGGCCAATGGGAATTGGTTTTTAGAACCCATAGTGTAAGAGGGCCAATGGTTTGGCCGGAGAAAGACCCCGGGTAGTGTAAAGTTGTTAAAGTCATTTAGGAAATAGTTAGGATTGATGAACCTGTCGCACCATACGCAGCCACTTACGCAGCCACTTATGCCACTACGCAGCCACTTATGATGATGACTCCACACCTGTGTTTTCTTTGTTCTGTTGCAGGAAATGAGAATTGCTGTGAGGATTTGTGAGACGCATCACGACGTGGATGAGACATTGGGGTGATTCCATCTCTCCCTCCCTAGGAGGGACTGATGATGAATTGGTAATGGCAAATTATGATGTTGAGTTGGAGATGGCAAATTTTGATGAAAGTTGAAAATGGCAAATTTGATTGGTTAGGAGGGAGAGAAGACGAATTTGGTATATGGGAGGAACGGGGAAGACAGTAGGGATGTTTGTTGATTTGTAAAGTAGATGTTTATGGGTAGTGTTGTGTTTTGTGGATACAGTAAGGGGTAAGGGAGGGGCCATGTAGGTTACCTGGTGGGGGGGGGGGGGCGTACAGTAGGAACGTACCTGTCTCACCTGGTTCCCATGTGCCCCCAGTGTGCATTACCTTACATTGCGTGCACTTTTGCGCCCTTACCACCTTACTCACTTGTCTGCTTGTTTTGTCTCCCACCTCCGAGGATCTGGCTTTGGGGTAGAGAGAGAGGAGAGAGAGGTGCTGGCTTCGCAGTTGTGGGCCTGCACTTTCGCTGCTTGCTGCTTGGATCGATACACCATATGGACCGCAATGTTTGTGGCCACCCACAATGGACCGCAGTTCTTTTGCGGCCAAGCACCACCCGTGGAAGGACCTATGGGTCAACGTGGCACCTATGCCAAACAGGTGAACCACTCTTAGTTGGCCCCTGACGGCCACAATACAGAAATGGACGCGGTTGGCACCTTTCTTGATTTTTTAAAGAAGTAAGAAGGCCAAGTGCACCACATGAAGGCAAGACCAGCGGCAGAACATCGGCCGGCTGCGACACCACCGGTGATTTGTAAACACTTTATTGGTGCACCGGATGGTGCTCACTGTGTGATGGGGTGGTGCTTTTGATGCTTGGAAGGGGTGCTCTGCACATTATTAAAGGCCGTAGGCCACAGAGCACTCGTGGGTTGGTGTATCGATGCTGGCATGCGTGCTCTCTCTATGCATAACATCTGCATGTGTTCCTCCAAAAACAGGTCCTGGATCGTCGTGTAAATAGCAGCGTAGTCTTGTAAATAATGCTCCCTACCGGCTGTATGTTTAGTTTGCGAATTCTTTCCGCAATTCGGTTATCCTGTGGGTGTGTTTCTGAGAGGAGAAGGGTGCAACGTCGCAGGGGGACATATTTACTCATTTGTGAATATTTGTAAAACTGTCGCACTCAGGGTAGAGTTAATAGTAGAGGGAACTACATCTGCGTGCCACACTAAAGTAGGTAAAAATTTATCGGGTCGGGACGCCCCGAGGGTAGAGAAGGGTGCAATGTTGCGAATATGGAATTTGGCCTCCATATTCTCTTGTAAATATTCCCCTATTTCCCCAATACTCCCCAACTATCCCCAATCCCCCATTCCCTAGTCCCATTGCCTGTAAATAACACTCTGTAGAACCGACCTTCCCCTTTTTCCCCCATTAAATGTCGTGCCCAGGTCCACCGCATCTCACGTAGACAACTTTCGGACATCTTGCTAGTTATTCTTAGTCTATGTCAGTTAAGGACTCGTTTCCATTAATTCTGACTCTTCGTTGCACCAGAATGTGATTATATGGCACCAGTAGTGAGTTTAGGACCTTCCCATACCTCCTCCCATCTTCTTCCCCAAACAACAACAACAACAACAACTACAACAACAGAGGGGCGCGGCGCGGGGGGAGTGTGCGTCCTCACACCGGCTCGGTTAGCCGCCATGACCATGCGCTCCACGGGGTTACCACGAAGGGGCTCCTTGTCAGCCCCTCGTCAAGGGCGGAGCCGGTAACCCCCCCCCCCCCCCGCACGCACCCAATGAGAAGCGACGTGCCGATTCCATCTGGGGCGGAGCTAACGAGCCGAGGGCGTGTCACTCCCCGCCGGATATACGCGGCGACTTACCGGATGTGAGGTCAGATGCGCCTGAACTACGGAGAGCAGAGGAAGCCACCGCCACCCCCAGCGCGACGATACCTCCCCGCATCTTTGGACCGGACCGAACCGGGTCGATTCTGCCCTGAGCCCAGGTGCACCTGGAGCCATCGATCCTGCCTTTCCTTGCCATCAATCCCCGTGTGAGTCAGTTTTTGTCCCGTTTATCTGTCGTCTGTTGGGGTTAATATAAGAGTGTGTCTAAGTGCTTGTCTTTCTATGCTGTCCCTCTTGTAGTTGTAATCTAACCTTCCGAACTAATATAACCTCCTCCGGAGGTCTTGAGAACTGAACCCTTGGTGTCGTGTCATTTTAACCCAGCCGTTGTGTCCTTTTCCTTCATTGATTTAGCATAGCGCGACTTAGTCAACGTTCGAGCATAATCGGGTAAACTGTGCAGACGTGGTCATACCAAACCGCTCGGTAAACTAACATCCACAACCGCGTCTGTAACAATATATATATACTGTATGTATGTATATATATATATATATATATATATATATATATATATATATATATACTGTATATGTATACTGTATATACATACTGTATATACTGTATATACTGTATATATAAACAACGATCGCCGACACCGGCACAAATGCATGCTCTGGATTGTCCACTAAGTGGACGGCTTGCTTTCGCCTTCGCCTGTCCAATCAGCGGACGGCTTGCTTCGCCTTCACCCAGCAGACGCCAATACGATGGCATCGTAAGATGGCGTCGTATCGGCAGTTAATCGGATGCTTTTTGGCCCCAACGTCGGCTAATTCAGATTTTTCGAGTATGTCTGTACGTGATAAACAAAGAGCGCGGTTTGTAGATCATAAATCCATTAGTGCCGTGGGCATTGGGTCACTGGGTGCGGCGTAAAAGGGATAACAAAGTCGAGTCCTTACGCTATTATTATATAGACTAGCCGAAACCCGTGGAACATCCACGGAAGGGAGGATGTGGTGTATGGATAGAGTGTACCATTATGGATGGCATAGGGGATTTGCTTGCCCGAGTAAGAGTTAGGAAGAAAGATGAGAATGAAGAGTGCGTATATGCACAACGATCGCCGACACCGGCACAAATGCATGCTCTGGATTGTCCACTCAGTGGTGGCACTCAGTAGAGCGCATACCTCCGCCAGGTGGACATTTTATGATTCGTATCCACTGATAGGCTGGATCTGGATCCGACATGAACCAAAATCGAATCAGCTTGTTCTTGTCATCTAAACAACTAATTTAACCAACTCGTACACAACTTTTTGAAATATGCTATATATCGTTTTAGGGCCCAATCTCTCAATGGTCTTGAATCGCTTAATAAATTAAAAATTCCCGTATCCGGATCCGGATTCGAATCTTCACCAAAATTGAATCAATTCATCCTCGTCATATACCTAACCTGGTCACCAAGTTTCGTCCGAATCCATCCACAACTTTTTGAGATATCCTGTTCATAGACAAACAGACCGGCAGGGTGAAAACACAACCTCCATCCACCTTTGGTGGTGGAGGGAAAGAAAGCGCGCCAAATGGTAAACCTTTTATAGAACTCCTTTTTGTGGCTCTCTAATGATCGATCCCCTCCGAACCCCCACCCTTACCCTACTCTGTTTCCTTCTCACCCCTTTGATCCTCCGTCACAGTTTACCCTAAAATACACGCCCTAAAATGAAAGATCCTTTTTATAATCTCCGACACTCCATCCCTTGGCACAGCTGTTACCTGGCACTCCGGCACGCACACTGCAGCACTGTTAGCCTGTTCATGGCCATGCCCGTGGAACATCCACGGAAGGGAGGATGTGGTGTATGGATAGAGTGTACCATTATGGATGGCATAGGGGCTTTCCTTGTCCGAGTAAGAGTTAGGAAGAAAGATGAGAATGAAGAGTGCGTATATGAACAACGTATTTATTGCAATCTACTTAAATGACAACGCTACGATATACTTTTGAAAAATGAATGGATTCGTAATAGGAATCGGCATAGCGCCATTCTGGGAGTGTTACGTCTCGCCACCTGCTACACCTCTCTGAGTTACGAGGATTTATGCAACGCACCCCGAGTATCGCAACGTCACTCCATTTAAATTTATTAAAATGACGATAAAGACGTTTCCTTATATATCCTAATTTAAAATGTTCAAGGGAATAAAAAGACCATTTGGTTCACACCAGCCATGTTCACACCACTCGACTGTCCAATCAGCGGACGGCTCGCATCGCCTTCGCCCAGCAGACGCCAATACGATGGCGTCGTAAGATGGCGTCGTATCGGCCGTTAATCGTATGCTTTTTGGCCCCAAAGTCGACTAATTCAGATTTTTCGAGTGTGGCTGTACGTGATAAACAAAGAGCGCGGTTCGTAGATCGTAAACGCATTAGTGCCGTGGGCATCGGGTCACTGTGTGCAGCGTAAAAGGGATAACAAAGTCGAGTCCTTACGGTATTATTATATAGATACCTAGAAGAAATCTGAAAATGTAAAACCCTTCTGCGTCCACTTTGTATTGGGACTTCTTATTCTTCAGTATGATAAATATAACAAAAACAGCAAAAACAAATACTGGCAATTTTAGGCAACCTTGACCTTTTGACCTCAAAAGCAAAAAGGTTTTGATAATGGTGTGCTCCCATGACCTGATATGCAAACCCCACTCAAATTTCAAGATGGAAATTGACGATTTTGTGACCTTGACCGTTGACCTTTTGACTTCAAACCAATCTGCTTCTAGTTTTGATTGGTGAACCAATTTAGTGACACAATAGGCAAATTCTTAAAATTTCAGGTCAATTGGATGAAAATTGATTATTTTATGTGAAAGTGACCTTTGACCTTATGACCAAATTGTGAATTTGTCTTCCCCATGTTCTCATAATAAAGCTTTGTTAAATATATGATGACAAAAGCTCAAATGGTAAAAAAAAAAAGGTTCGTCCCGGACAGACACAAACAGACACAGACAGACAGACAGACGCGGAAGTGATTGCAAAACTCCATCTCCCGTTGTGCGGGGGACGGGCTAATAACATGACCCTCTAGCGCCTAGGTAGCAGGTGCTTCTAGTTCCCTTCATAATACAAGGTTTGAGTGCCATTGTTTGGTGGTACTCACTCGCATAAGTCATTTTGACAGAAATGATTGTTTCAAAGAATGGAAAATTGAACACAAATTAATTGGTGCTGTATGACTACCACTTCACTTCTGCAGGTTATGTAGGTAAATAACAGGCAAGTTATGAACAACAGAAAACAGGCATGCCATTGAAGCCATCAATAATAATTTTGCCGTACCTTTATTCCACATATGAAGGAGCTTCTATTCCATGAAAGTTTATTATATAAGAGAGGAGGTTGAGATGTGACTCTTGTACCAATCGACATCATTTTGTATGATTCAAAGCATTGAGGTGTTATTGCACATTGACACAGGCTTCCAAATGATAAGCATATATACAGATCATTGCAGAATATGTACCTGTACCAGAATAGCAGGTTACCTGTGTGTTTCAGAATGTGTATTCTAAAAGAAAACAAATCAACACTAACAGCTTCCTTGTTGTTTTGTGTTTGCCATGGTGAAATGTAAAGGCAATATAACTATGTATTATGTGGTGTTATTGCTTTGTTCATCCCTCCAAAACCAAACAGTGGAGCAATTCCTCAACTCAAACTTAATATAATACAGTACAGTGTTTGCAATTATTGTAAAGCCAACAGGCAGGATAGCTTCGGTCTATGTGCACTCACCTTTGAGCTGCTGTCTCGCCTGTGTTTGCATCTTGACCCAGCTATAAACTGTCATCCTGCGTTTCACATGCAGGGCCGAGGCATCAATGTGTGTGCGGTCCCTCGGATATATGTTAAACTGGCGTCCCGCATCTATAAGTTGGTGGATGTTAAAGATCCTGCGGTGGCCTTTCCCGAAGAGTAGACGAGCTATCGCCGGCACCATAAACAAATTCCTGCCATAACTACTGCTGGGAAGACCATCCTTGCCAAGACTCCTTGTTTATCCGATTATCCGATTTGATTGTTTGAATGCATCATGCATTCCCCTTTTATCTTACTCCTGTTCAAATAACTCATTTGCTCCAAGCCTAAACTGCTGTGCTTGCTAACAATGTGCAAATATTAGCTGTAAAAACATCTGTAAATACGGGACTTGAGATGATGTAACCCACCCCGGAATCCTCGGCGCGCACGCGCAGAAACCCCTAGCAACAGCGGTCATCAGGGCAGCCGAGCGTGTGAGAGATAAGGATCGTTACCTAAAGTGGCTCACCAAGCTTTGAAAAGAAGCCGGAAGTACTTGGAAACATATCGGTGCGAAACTGCCCTGGCTCTGCACAACGAAAGAGTTGGGAGAACTTTCTGAACTCGCTCAAAAGACCCGATTGCTTGCAGCTCCCGCACTGCAACCTCCCGAGGCCGCGTGGATCGGTGCAAGGCCCCAAAGTTTCGTAGACGGGCGCATTCTCCCCAAACCTTTGACGATCGCTGCCAGTGAGTGGACTATCAACCTTGATGGATTACCTCCTGTGAACATGGCAGGCTTGGTGATTTATTTAATGGAATCTGCAATCATAAAGTCGATGCCATCTTTCCCAACATTCAGACAGACTTCTGAGAGAGAGACCCTATCTGGTGTGGTTGCTTCTTAACGCCGATGGGAAGGTCATATCTGGAGCTTGTCAATGCATCGGGTAAGTTTATAGTGGTGATATTTACTATCAATCATTTTTGGCAGGAGTAGGGG
Organism: Myxine glutinosa; assembly: GCF_964187855.1. Classification (NCBI taxonomy): domain Eukaryota; kingdom Metazoa; phylum Chordata; class Myxini; order Myxiniformes; family Myxinidae; genus Myxine; species Myxine glutinosa. The sequence continues at coordinate 143,430,398 of NC_136268.1, read as the reverse complement.
CAGGGTGGGAGTAGGAGGTGTAGGGGCTGCGATGGTAGCCATTATAAATATATATATTTTTTGGTTCCGGGCGGGGCCAGAAGAGAAATTATACTAGATTTTTGCATAATTTATTGGTAAAAGGAGAAGTGTGTGTGTTTGTGTCATTGGTTATTATCTCCATAATTTGGATTTTCGGAGGAGGAATGGAATCCTCCCCAGACTCAAAGTATCCACCCCCACTTCGGTGAAGGATTGCGATTCATGGGCTAAGTTGTGAAGTTTTGTTGTTCTCAGAGTTTTGTTCCAAGGGCTCTTTTCAGGGTCTTCACTGAGCCATGTTCAACCTCCAACTGTAGTTAATTTGGTGTTAAATTGTAGTTAAATTGTTTCAATTAAATTGAATGTAGTTAAATTGTAGTTAAATTGTAGTTAAATTGTAGTTAAATTTTTGTAGTTAAATTGTTTCATTTTCAATGATTGGCTTGGCTCTGTGCAGCAACGTCTATTCGACCACTGCACGCTTCGTGAGTTCGCGACTCCTCTCATGCAAGGATATTTCCCCCTCATCCTAATTTCCGTGAGTCCGATATGCATTTTGGAACAGAACAATTATGGTTAACCATCTCGGAATTGCCACTCTTTCATTTAAATACAGAAAATTATGTTAAAAAGACGATTTGAATTTCAGAGTTTGAGCTAGCAACGGCAGGTTAAAAGTGCCCGGTGAGCAGAACCGAGTCACTGAAGACACACGCACACACAGCGCATGCGCAAAAAGCCTCTTTTGGCACTCATACCTCATTTTGAAAGTCACGTGTTGTCAGGTTATTGTCAAAGTTTACCACTGGGAAGGTAAAAGGCAAACCGCCTAGTGTAATCCTCAGTGTGAGGCTTCCTTGCCATTACTGAATCCACTCTTGGGTAGAGCACCAGAGTTAGTTGTAGTAGGAGACTACTAGTAGTATTATCAAAGTGAGTCACATCATAGAAGGTCACAGTTGAAAGGGAATTGATGGTAGAGTTGTGATGTGAACAGAATAACAGTCTAAGGATACATAGCTCCCTCAATGCACGTCTATTCCAGGAGGATGTGCATCTGTTGTTCAGAAACACCACAAACAGTTCAAGTCAGATTGAGTAAAGCAAATATAATTTATATTAATAAGTGCTGAACATTTGGTTTGTGTGCTTTGCTGAAGTAGTAAAAATGGATTTCGAGTGAAGCATGAGTTTGCAGAAATTCTGTGTAGGGTCTGCTGGGGGGCAGGAGGGCATGTGGGGGGTTGAAGGGGGGGATTGACCTAACGAGAGTTAATTATTAGGCCTGTGAGCAGAGGTTAGGGTGTTTGTCAGTGTAGATACGTTCTGTGGCGAAGGCTGATGCTATATTGGACGCTGGCTTGAAGAATTTCGCACTTTTTGGTAACTTGGTTTCAATACGTCACCGTCTTTGCGTCACAGAGACATCGATAGCTAAAATGTGATTGTAGGTCTGAATCTGACATTGGCCAACACAGGTCAACTGGATAGCTGAATTTTCTGAATCGTTCTTGCATTCGGGATGCAGCGTATTAGCGGCAATTGTTCTTTGAGTGTCCTGCACTTTGACTCTTCTCTGGTTCTGGATTTTCACAAAAGCAGATTGTGCATTTGCAGAGTGAGGGCTCAATGGGGGCTGCTTGGCCAAAGAGGTAAGTTACCAGTTTATTTGGTTACGTACCTGTAACCTTTGGCTCAATAATGATGGGTTTTGATTTTTAACATATGATTTGGTGGACATTGCATTGCTATTTATCCTTCTACCTCTGGTGGGATTAATATTTATAACGTCGGGTTTAATCTTTTGCGTGCTTTATCCAACATATTTTAATTTCTAACCTAAAAATGATTTGGTTATTGGTGCAGAGTACTTTCTATACCTTGTTGTGGAGTCAACAAGCCCAGACCCTCCTTTGGCACCAAGTGGTAATCCATCAGGTTGAAAGATCTAATTTGCTAACACATATGAGGAATATGTACTGTATGTTACGTATCTGGGAGTCGTTGCCAGGGGTGGATGTAGATGCTGGAAGTGATGCAATTCTTTTTTAAGATCAGGTGATCTTCGAACAATGTTGGACACCAAAAAACGGGAAAACAAATCGTAAAATAGTGCAAAACCTCCATGAATGATAGAAAGGTGGTTCCTTTCTCACGTGAATTGGTACACAGATGCCAAATATGATTGCCATCATTTGAGGATATTAAGTGTCCAAAAATGTAAAATATAAATCTCAAGAAAAATTTAACAATTTTCCATCATTATCACACTGTACACTACTTGAAAATTGTCTGCTTTGTTTGTTTTTACTTGCAAAATCGAAGATTTTTCAAGTATTTTCGTTGGTCTTGTGCGTTATTCTGTCTGTTTGTTTATTTGTCTGTCAATCGCCTCTAGGTCACAATTTTAAACCGATCTTCACGAAACTTCGCCAGATGGTAGAGTTTGTCATAAGGATTGTCATAAGGAAGAAGCGTATTGATTTTGAGGTCAAAGGTCATTTTGAGGTCAAAGGTCATTTTGAGGTCATATTTTCTAAAATTGTCATTTTTCATCCGATTCACTTGAAAGTTAAACAGCATTTGTATATTGAGTCATTAAGTTGGGAAACGAACTATTTTTATGGTCCAAAGGTCAACTCAAGGTCAAACTTCTAAAATCATCAATTTTCATATGGAAAATCGTCAATATTCATCCTAATTAACTTGCCAATTAAACAGGAATTGCATATTGAGTCATTAATTTGGGAAACCAACTATTTTTGAGGTCAAAAGGTCAAAGATCAACTCGAGGCCAAACTTCTAATATCATCCAATTTTCATCTGAAAAGTAATCAATTTTAATCCAATTGACCCGAGCTTTGATTAAGGTTGTCAATTTTAATCTCAATGAAATGGACAATTTGATGTATCCATGGCAACTTTTTTGATGTGGAGGGGTGGATTTTGCAAGTATCATGTTCTGCGTGACGTCTTCCTGTTTGTTTGTTTGTTTGTGTGTTTTGTTTGTTTGTTTTATTTCTATGCATTTCTAAACTGCTGGAAGGAATGAGTTCAAAACTGGTAGTTGTGCTCAGGAATATTCTGGTGGTTAAAATAATTTCATAGCTCGGGGAGGGGGGAGGGGAATGAGGGACACAAGAAACCCCAATTATCTGCATGAAAACCATAGACATCATAGAAGTGGGGGATTATCATAATATAACATCAACTGTTTGTGTGTTTGTTTTACTTGTATACTTCTGAACCGCTGGATGGAATGAGTTGAAAACAGGTGGCTGTACTTATGGGGTGCGTGGGGATTCAGCATGTTGCGAGCATCCCAATTCTTTCTATGTAATACGAGACTTTTGAAATGACGTAATCCGTCCCAGAATTATCAGTGCACATTCTACTAGAATGGTGGTGTTCGCAGCACAATAAAGTACATCTTGTGTGGTAGATAAGGATTGTTACCTAAAATGGCTCACAAAGCTTCTAAAAGAAGCTGAAAATACTTGGAAAGTACATGAGAGAACAGGCTGTGCTTCTGCACAATGAAATACTTGGATAACTTTCTTAGCTCGCCGAACAGGCAGTTGCTCGTACTGCAAACTCCTGAGCCTGTGGGCTGGTACAAGGCCCGAGTGGACGGGCGTGTGCTACACAAACCCCCGATGGATCACCACCAGTGAATGGACTTTGAACCTTGTGGGAATGCCCTCTGTGAATGTGGAAGGCTTGGTGATTTATTTCATGGACTCCTCCAATTGGATTAAGACGATGCTGTACGTCATTATCAACTACCAAGTAATGGTAACCAATTCTTCGACAAAGGACATCTTCACTAGGTGAAAATGCACCAAGCTCATGCCAGCTATTATTCACGTGGGAGCTGATGGATCAGGTAGAATTCCCTGAGGATGACACCGTATCTGGATTAGGTGCTTTTGAACACCGATGGAAAGGACATAGATGGGCCCTGCAAATGTACAGGGTAAGTTTGAATGATGACATTTACCATTAATCATGTTGGGAGGGGTTTGAAGCAGTGGGAACTATGAGGAGTTTTATAAATATAGTTTGTTTCGTTACGGTGCCACAGCAGAAATTATACTCGATTTTTGCATCTATTGCTAAAAGGACCAGTGTGTGTGTGTGTGTGTGTGTGTGTGTGTGTGTGTGTGTTATAGCCACTGTGACCGCTAGCTTGTATTAACAGGAAATGATAGGAACTCAACACCACTCGGTCTCATCCACGGATATTTCTCGTATATTTATATTTCCGTGAGACAGATTTGCATTCAGGAACAGAACAATATTATGGTTAGCCATTTTTAAATTGCCACACTTTTGTCTAAATACTGAAAATTATGCTTAAAAGACTGTTTCACTTCCAAATTTTATGCTGTAAACAGTAGGTTAAAAGTGCCCGGATGAGCAGAAACAGGTTACTTAAACGCGCACCCAACGCATGTGCAAAGGGCTCGTTAGCATTCAAACTTTATTTTGAAAGTCGCTTATTGTGTATCTTATTGCACCACCTGGTGGAAGCTGGTATTACAAGTCATAAATCAAAAAATTGGGTGAAATATAATGGCACTCGGTACCTCCGCCTAGCTGAACAGTTTACCTTTTGTGGCCCACTGATAGGCCAGATCTGTATCTGTACTTGAACCAAAAATAAAATTGGCATATTCTTGTCACCTACCAAACTTGTCCACCAAGTATTGTGTGAAAGATCCGGATCTTCACCAAGATGGAATCAATTCGTCCCTGTCACACACCCAACCAGTCCACCAAGTGTCGTCCTAATCTGTCCATAACTTTCTGAGATATCCTACAGACAGACAGACAGAGGTGAAAACATAACCTCTGGCGGCGCAGGTAATTACGGATGGGTTGTTTGCTTGTCATAGCTCATTAAAAGTTCAATGTCCCATTGATAAAAGTTTCACCAATTTTATGGCAAATAATGGCCAGGATTTACTTTATCATCTGTTGAGTCATTAGTCTGTTATTTGCACAGTTGTAACTGCTACTCTTCCTCCGAATTTGTTGTTTGTACACAGGTGTCTGTTGTTACACTCATCACTGTCACCCTGCTGTAAGCATTGCGGACAGGTATGGAAGTGTTGCACAAGTCGATATGTATGAAAACTTCCAGGGATTTGTTAACATCTCTGTTTGCTGCTGGGTAATTTGGCAAAAGCCTTACAAAATCCTCTATAGAGTTTGTCTTAGCAAACGAATGTATTCGATAAGTTATTGACTCGAGTTACCTAAGTGTAAATCAGCTGGTGCAGTGATTGCGCCCCGTTCATGAAGTCTGCTAGGCGATTCCATTATTACCTCCGCCACCGAAGGTGGATGGATGGAGGTTATGCTTTCACCTCTGTCTGTCTGTCTGTCTGTCTGTTTGTCTGTGAACAAGATATCTCAAAAAGTTGTGGACGGATTCGGCTAGTAGAATTTTAAAAATGATTCTTCATCATTGGGAGATAGGGCCAAAAACGGTACATAGCACGATATCTCAAAAGGTTGTGGACGGATTTGGACGAAACTTGGTGGACAGGTTGGGTGTCTGACAAGGAAGAATCGATTCAATTTTGGTGAAGATCTGAATATGGATTCGGATACGAGAATTATTTAATTTTTAAAAGTGATTCTTTACCATTGAGAGATCGGGCAAAAAGCGATATATAACAGGATATTTAAAAAAGTTATGGACGAGTTATGACTAAACTTGGTGGATGAGTTGGTTTGGTGACAAGAACAAGCCGATTAGATTTTGCTTCAGGCCACATATGGATTCGGACCTATCAGTGGGATAAAAAACATAAACTGTTCAGCCTGGTGGATGTGTGTGCTCCACCGAGTGCCGTTCTAGTTGCCCTCTTTTTTCTCTGTGCCCCTTCTCAACATCTTAAAATTTGTCGTTGTTCAAATTTTATTCAAAATGCATCTTTTCTTCTGAGAGAACATTGAATAACCCAGTACCATACGTTTCAAGAAATTCATTGCTTCACTTATGGGTTTTTTCGACAATTCTTTAATTTATTCTTATGTTTATATTTTCATCTCCTGCTTTGCGTTTCCGAGCACGATCTATATTTCCTACGAGGCGTGGTTTTGTCTGAATCTCGATATTCCCCCGATGTTGAGAGTGCGAACAGCAAATTTGATTGGTTCAGATGGCGTAAAATGGCGTAATATTCTGTCTGCTAATCTGGTATTGTTCAAGTACTGCCCAACTGGTTTTTTGGGGGGGGTTTTTTGCATACTGAATCGAGGCTCATGAAAGAGCTAACATTTACTTCACAAACAAATCAACCAGACAAACAAAATATATAAAAAGAGGGAGCGGAAGACAAGATGGGGAGAGAAGGGGAAGCACACAAACACAACATTTGAGAGCAGGGAGATGTGTGGAAGGGAGAGGGCTTGGGGGGAGGAGGCGTGGGAAGTGGGGGGGGGGGGGGGGGGGTGGGAGAAGTATAAAACACGAAGACACCAAGGACTTCCAGGACAGAAGTTGGTATTTCAAAAAAGTGGAATTGGGGTGAAATTAGCGGGGGTAGAAAAGATCAAGGTTTTGGATGGGGGAAGACAAGAGATGGTCGTGAACAGCTGTTTTAAAGACCTGGAGGGTGGAGTGGGATTGAAGAGAGTGAGGGAGTTTGTTCCAGAGGCGGGAGAAAAGAGGAATGAAGGAGTGAAGGTGAGCAGAGAGTCTTGATTTTGGCAGTTTAACCATAAGAGGGTTGCAGGCAGATCTTGTGCGACCTATAGGAATATTTGCGGGACAGAGCCCAGAGAGAGCTGGGGGGGGGGGGGGGGCAAGGCCAGTGAGGAGTCGGTAGGAGACGGAAAGACCACCAACCTGCCTGCGGTGAGTGAGTGAGAGGCCCTTGGAGTTATCTTCATCGCGGGAGATTCCAATGATTCTGAATGCTTTGGTTTCAGTAGCGTGAAGACGAGCTAGGTGTGAGGCAGGAGCACCAGCCCAGAGGGGAGAGCAGTATTCCATTGCGCTGTGGATGAAAGCCTTGTATGTGGTGAGGAACTCAGGTGTGCCAAGGAAGGACTTCGCACGACGGAGGATGCCCAGTCGGCGACTGGCTTTGGAGGCCAAATTTGAAATGTGGTTTTCCCAGGAAAGATCATGGCAGATAGTGAGACCCAAAAGCTTGAGTGACAGAACTTCTTGGAGAGGATTATTCAGAAAGTGGATGGGAGGGTTGTCCAGTCGGTCGGTATTCAGTCGGTATTATTCTAGTACTGCTAAACTGGGTTTTTGGAAGTACCAACAAGGCGATTTGTGTTCTCGTTTTCAAGTATCAGAGAGTGCTGGCACTCTTTATGCAAAGATGGCTGGAATTTTTTTTAAATTAAATAAAGGTTTTAAAGGTTGTTGGAAACAAACCAGACAGACATTTTTCAGAAGTTTATCGCCATTGATGCACAGTCTTTCACACCGCCTTGTTTAAGCTGTTCAATTAGTTATTCATGCCTGTTGTTTGTGTCGTTTATTGCGTCCCTAATAACATTAAGTTTCCTGTTTTAAATTATTTCCAATTTTGTCTGACTGCCAGACGGGTAGATAGACTAAAACGATTTACCTTACTCCTCTGTGTACCATCGCAGATCAAAATGAGATTCCGCTAAATTAATAGCCAAAGTACTGCTAAACTACAGGTTCATGTTCTGTAGTGTTTAAGATATAAAATTCAATTAAAATAAAGTAGTTCCTCGATCATAGACTGACATCTGCAGACAGATAGAGTGAACCAATTGAACCAACCAAATATAATCATTGGACAGCAGGCAATACTTATACTTGAACGCAATGTCCACTTCAGACGCCACATTGACATGTTATTGCATCACTGCAAGCTTTTGCACATTGCAAGCTTTTGGGTCTCACTATCTGCCATGATCTTTCTTGGGAAAACCACATTTCCAAGCTGGCCTCCAAAGCCAGTCGCCGACTGGGCATCCTCCGTCGTGCGAAGTCCTTCCTCGGCACACCTGAGCTCCTCACCACATACAAGGCTTTCATCCGCAGCTCAATGGAATACTGTTCTCCCCTATGGGCTGGTGCTCCTGCCTCACACCTGGCTCGGCTTCACGCTGTTGAATCCAAAGCTTTCAAAATCATTGGAATCTCCCGCGATGAAGCTATCTCTGAGGGCCTTTCACTCACTCACCGCAGGCAGGTAGGTGGCCTTTCTGTCTTCTACCGACTCCTCTCCGGCCTTGCTCCCCCAGCTCTCTCTGTGCTCTGTCCCCCAAATATTCCTACAGGTCGCACAAGATCTGCCAGCAACCCTCTGATGGTTAAACTGCCGAAATCTCGGCTCTCTGCTCACCTTCACTCTTTCATTCCTCTTTTCTCCCGCCTGTGGAACAAACTCCCACACTCCCTTCAATCCCTCTCCTCCCTCCAGGTCTTTAAAACAGCTGTTCACCACCATCTCTTATCTTCCCCCATCCATAACCTTGATCTTTTCTACCCCCACTAATTCACCCCAGATCCACCCTGTTTGAAATTCCAACTTCTTTCCTGGAAATCCTGGCAGTGTCCATATGTTTATACCTCTCCCACCCCCCCCCCCTTCACATGCCTCCCCCCCTTCACATGCCTCCCCCACAAAGCCCTCTCCCTCCCACAGATCTCTTGATGTCTCCATGTCTCTCGGTCCCTGCTCTCAAATGTTGTGTTTGTGTCCTTCCCCCTCTCTCCCCATCTTGTCTACCGCTCCCGATGTTATTTGTTTTATGTGTCTGTTTGTCTTTCTGTGTGATTAATGTTCGCTCTTTCACGACCCTCGATCTTGTATACAAAACAAAAAAAAAAAAAAAAAAAAAAAAATCACATTGACAACTGCAGAGGTACATCCAGACCAGGAAATGTCTGTGCTGACTTCCTGCTGATAAGGATTTTAACTAACGTTGATGGAATTTGTTGCAACACTCCAACGTCACATCTGTCTCTCCCGGATTCTGTCAAATCTAAAGCTTTCAATGTTATTGGAATCTCCCACGATGAGGTAAAAGTACAAGCTCTGTTGCTCTCACATTGCAGGCAAGTTAGTGGCCTCTGTTTGTTACCGCCTCTCCTCCAGTCTAACTCCTACTGTCTCAGGCCTGTAACCCTCCCCAGAAACTAACTACAGGATGCAAACTTTCTTCCAATAATCCCCTTGTGTTGGACTTCCAAAAATTCAGAATGACTGCACAACTCACCTCTTTTGTTCCTCACTCCTCGCGTCTGTGGAACCACCTTCCATCTGCACATATTCAAGCAGTCGGCGCACCGCCTTAAGTCAGTCCCATGTCTTCCCCTATCATTAACCATAGTCTTTGTTACCCCCATTAACCCCTCCCAACCCAACCCAACCCTTTTACTTGCAGGTTGCAATATGTCCTTCCCTCATCTCTCTCACTCCCTCTCTTTCATCTTTCCTATTTGTTCATTTATTTGCTTATTTCCTTCATCTGTTGCCCTGCTATCCCACTATTAGTTCCTCCATCACTTTACTCTTCTAGAGGGGTCAATATATGGTTGAACCCCCAAAAAATTGATACAAAAGGTTTTTCAATGGATTCTGGTACCATTGGGCATGCTAAATAACATACTAAAAATCTAGTAACATCTGACTTCCGGAAAGGGGTCATTTTCAAGATGGCGTCCAAGATGGCCGCCGGGAGCTTAAAATGGCCATATCTCAATTATTATTCAACCTAGAAAGGTGGTTTTGGTGTCTAACCCTAGGTTTTAGGGCCCAAGGAATCCACTTTAATCAATAAAATTACCATCAGTTAATTATTTATTGACAAGTCCAAGATGGCATCCCAAGGTGACATCCTGATCCACTAAAATGGTTCTGTCGAATAGTAGTCAACCTAGAGAGATATTTTCAGTGTGTATACCTAGGTTTAAGGCACCCAGGAAATCATCAAAATTACTTAAATAAGCACAAAGTAATCAGGTAATCCAGTAAGCCAGGTTTACCAGCCCATTAGGCATTTGTTGTCTTATACAGTTAGTCGCTATTCATCGTCATCCTCCGACTCACCAGCTAATGAACCAAGTGTGTGTTTCAGATTGGAGATAAGAGTGTAATGTGTCGACACCACTGCCAACTGTGACTCCAGTCCACAGTATTCAGTGATCATTACAGACAAAGGTTTGTACAAAGCTTGAGAGGTTATGGCAAGGGACAGACTATTTTATTTTATATTGGGGAGGGGGGGGGGGGGGGGGGGGGGGAGACTGAAAAATCTGACAAACAATTTATTTTCATCTCAAAAGGAATAAGTATATTATTTGGTACATGTATGCATAAACAAAATCCATATTATCAGCCTTCAAAATGACATTCAGTTGAAACTTAAGGCAATCTGTCACAAATTTCTGGAGTCTCGTGGATACCGAAAAGTATAGAGGGGTCAATATATGGTTGAACCCCCAAAAAATTGATACAAAAGGTTTTTCAATGGATTCTGGTACCATTGGGCATGCTAAAGAAGAATGTGACAATCCACATAACAAGTTTCTTCCAGAGGAGTCGTAGGATGACGATGAATAGCGACTAACTGTATAAGACAACAAATGCCTAATGTGCTGGTAAACCTGGCTTACTGGATTACCTGATTACTTTGTGCTTATTTAAGTAATTTTGATGATTTCCTGGGTGCCTTAAACCTAGGTATACACACTGAAAATATCTCTCTAGGTTCACTACTATTCGACAGAGCCATTTTAGTGGATCAGGATGTCACCTTGGGATGCCATCTTGGACTTGTCAATAAATAATTAACTGATGGTAATTTTATTGATTAAAGTGGATTCCTTGGGCCCTAAAACCTAGGGTTAGACACCAAAACCACCTTTCTAGGTTGAATAATAATTGAGATATGGCCATTTTAAGCTCCCGGCGGCCATCTTGGACGCCATCTTGAAAATGACCCCTTTCCGGAAGTCAGATGTTACTAGATTTTTAGTATGTTATTTAGCATGCCCAATGGTACCAGAATCTTTTGAAAAACCTTTTGTATCAATTTTTTTGGGGGTTAGGTGAGTTTTTTTCGTATATTGACCCTACTATTCCATGAGCCTCCATTTGTAAAGAAAAAAAGGCGAAAGACCTGATTCAATGCGTTCTCATCCTATGAATGGTGTAAAAAAAACATCTTTATCTTCCTCAACAAATGCTGCGGATGTGGTTGGTTTCCTTCAATATCAGGAAGTTATGAAATGGTTCTGTGTCCATCACTATCTTGAAGACTTCTCTTCCTGCTTTGAGAATATTATTGCCAAAAAGGCCAAGAGAATGAGAATATTTCGCCACTCCATTTTGTGATTTAGTCATTGTCAGCTGCTTGGTAAAAATCCACGTTGAGAACATCATGACGTGCTCCACTCACCGACTCTTTCCCTCCGATGAAATTGTCTCCAGCTGCATGTGTTACTCTTCCAGGGACTATGCTGATAGGTGCACATGAATCAGCATTGAGTTGTTCTTTGGCCAAGCATGTGTAAATCCTGCAAACCTCAGCTAATGTTGTGACCTTGTTTATTAACGAGCTTAACCACTACTGACTGTTATTTGATGTTGACCGACACCTAATCCAACATGCTTAGGTAATCCAACATGCTTTAGATGACATATAGATGAAGTATTCACCAAAAGACAAGACATGTCGATTTCGGGTTTAATTTTGTCTTTTCAGCTGCTTTGTATTAAAAAGGTTCTATTTATTTTGCTGCATTTATGGCCAGAGCTCATTCTTCTGGATGTTGTCCATCACAACTCTTCTGGATGTTGTGCACGTATGTAAGAGTGGAGACATCCTCAAAAAGAAGACCTGGCAATGTATTCTGCGTTCCTTCATGCCCAGTCCTGAGGAAGTTTCTCGGTAATCTTTTTTTTTTATTTTTTTTTTTTTTTTTTCTATACTGAATCGAGGCTCGTGAAAGAGCTGACAACCGCGAGGGAAAGACAAAGACAGTACATGGGGACCGCGAGGGAAAGACAAAGACAGTACATGGGGACCGCGAGGGAAAGACAGTACATGGGGACCGCGAGGGAAAGACAGTACATGGGGACCGCGAGGGAAAGACAGTACATGGGGACCGCGAGGGAAAGACAGTACATGAGGACCGCGAGGGAAAGACAGTACATGGGGACCGCGAGGGAAAGACAAAAACAGCACATGGGGACCGCGAGGGAAAGACAAAGACAGTACATGGGGACCGCGAGGGAAAGACAGTACATGGGGACCGCGAGGGAAAGACAAAGACAGTACATGGGGACCGCGAGGGAAAGACAAAGACAGCACATGGGGACCGCGAGGGAAAGACAAAAACAGCACATAGGGACCGCGAGGGAAAGACAAAGACAGCACATGGGGACCGCGAGGGAAAGACAAAAACAGCACATGGGGACCGCGAGGGAAAGACAAAGACAGTACATGGGGACCGCGAGGGAAAGACAGTACATGGGGACCGCGAGGGAAAGACAGTACATGAGGACCGCGAGGGAAAGACAGTACATGGGGACCGCGAGGGAAAGACGTCTTCCTCCCTCCAGGTCACCACCACGTCTTCACTTTTTTTGGTCGAAACAACCATGAATTTGAGGATTTTTTGGCCACTCGAACATTCCTTGGCTATCGGATAACAGTCCACAGCATTCTACAGATACATTGGCCTCAGACAGTATTCACACCCCTTGATTGTTTCACATTTTGTTGTGTTACAGCCTGAATATAAAATGGATTTAATTCAGATATTTTGTCACTGATCAACACAAAATGCCCCATAATGTCGAAGTGGAATTTTTTTTTTTGAGGTTTTACAAAATAATTAAAAAATAAAATATAGAAATATCTAATTGTCCCCCGTCGCACCGCGGAGCGAAAGGGGGACTATGGTTTTCCCCTCCGTCCGTGTGTGCGTGTGTCCGTGCGTGCATCTGTGCGTGCGTCCGTGCGTGTGTGCGTCCGTGCGTGTGTGCGTGCGTGCATAAGCGAAGGACCAAATTCTAATTTGGTGTGTGGGTGCAACCCACGTCAAAATCCAAGATGACCGCCGCCATGTATGTCTGACGCCATGTATGTCTGAACCTTTTGAGTGGAATATCTTGAAAAATAAGCGAAGTACCAACTTCTAATCTGGTGTGTGGATGTATCTAGGCATAAGGAAGAACGCTATTGAAAATTGGGTCGCCACGTCAAAATCCAAGATGGCCGCCGCCATGTATGTCTGAACATTGTGAGCGGAATATCTTGAAAAATAAGCTAAGTACCAACTTCTAATCTGGTGTGTGGATGTATCTAGGCATAAGGAAGAACGCTATTGAAAATTGGGTCGCCACGTCAAAATCCAAGATGGCCGCCGCCATGTATGTCTGAACATTGTGAGCGGAATATCTTGAAAAATAAGCGAAGTACCAACTTATAATCTCGTGTGTGGGTGTATCTAGGCATAAAGAAGAATGCTATTGAATATTGGGTCGCCACGTCAAAATCCAAGATGGCCGCCACCATATATATGGCTGAACATTTTGAGCGAAATATGTTGAAAAATAAACGAACTACTAACTTCTAATCTGGTGTGTGGGTGTATCTAGGTATAAGGGAGAACGCTATTGAAAATTGGGTCACCACGTCAAAATCCAAGATGGCCGCCACCATATATATGTCTGAACCTTGTGAGCGAAATATCCTGAAAAATAAATGAACTACTAACTTCTAATCTGGTGTGTGGGTGTATCTACGCATAAGGGAGAACGCTATTGAAAATTGGGTCGCCATGTCAAAATCCAAGATGGCCGCCTTGCGTCTTCTACTTTGTCAACTCACATAACTTCAACGACGAGTTTAGTTTTTTTTTTTTTTTTTTTTTTTTTTTTTTTTGTTGTATACAAGATCGAGGCTCGTGAAAGAGCGAACATTAATCACACAGAAAGACAAACAGACACACAAAACAAATAACATCGGGAGCGGTAGACAAGATGGGGAGAGAGGGGGAAGGACACAAACACAACATTTGAGAGCAGGGACCGAGAGACATGGAGACATCGAGAGAACTGTGGGAGGGAGAGGGCTTTGGGGGGGGAGGCATGGGAAGGGGGGGGGGGTGGGAGAGGTATAAAACATATGGACACTGCCAAGACTTCCAGGAAAGAAGTTGGAATTTCAAACAAGGTGGATCTGGGGTGAATTAGTGGGGGTAGAAAAGATCAAGGTTTTGGATGGGGGAAGATAAGAGATGGTGGTGAACAGCTGTTTTGAAGACCTGGAGGGAGGAGTGTGATTGAAGTGAGTGTGGGAGTTTGTTCCAGAGGCGGGAGAAAAGAGGAATGAAAGAGTGAAGGTGAGCAGAGAGCCGAGATTTCGGCAGTTTAACCATCAGAGGGTGGCTGGCAGATCTTGTGCGACCTGTAGGAATATTTGGGGGACAGAGCACAGAGAGAGCTGGGGGAGCAAGGCCGGAGAGGAGTCGGTAGAAGACAGAAAGACCACCTACCTGCCTGCGGTGAGTGAGTGAAAGGCCCTCAGAGATAGCTTCATCGCGGGAGATTCCAATGATTCTGAAAGCTTTGGATTCAACAGCGTGAAGCCGAGCCAGGTGTGAGGCAGGAGCACCAGCCCATAGGGGAGAACAGTATTCCATTGAGCTGCGGATGAAAGCCTTGTATGTGGTGAGGAGCTCAGGTGTGCCTAGGAAGGACTTCGCACGACGGAGGATGCCCAGTCGGCGACTGGCTTTGGAGGCCAGCTTGGAAATGTGGTTTTCCCAAGAAAGATCATGGCAGATGGTGAGACCCAAAAGCTTGAGCGACAGAACTTCTTGGAGAGGATTGTTGAGAAAGTAGATGGGAGGGTTGTCCAGTCGATCTTTTCGGAGAGACATAGTAAGAGAGTGAGATTTGTCAGGATTGAAAGACATGTTCCACATGTTTGACCAGTCTGTGATTTTGTCCAGGTCTTCAGAGAGTGAGGAGGCTGCAGACTGCCGATCTGAGGGAAGAGGAATGGAGCGGCAGAGAGTGGAGTCATCAGCAAAGAGATACAGAGGATTTTCCAGAGAGTCGGAGAGATCATTGATAAAGACCAGAAAAAGCACAGGGCCCAGCACACTGCCTTGGGGAACTCCAGCCTGAACGGGAAGGGGAGATGAGAGAAATCCATTCAGGGCCACACGTTGACTACGACCAGAGAGGAAGTCCGCAAGCCATGCATGGAGATTTCCATGGATACCATAGGAGGAGAGTTTGGTGAGCAGAGCTGGGTGCCAGACCGTATCGAAGGCACGTGATATGTCAAGGGAGACAGCTCTGATTTCCTGTTTGGCATTGAGGACCTCCATCCATTGTTGAGACAGCAGAAGCAGCATGTCCAGAGTAGAGTGACCTGGTCTGAAACCAAATTGATGATCAGAGATCAAGCCATTGGAGAAGAGGAAAGATTTCATATCCGAAGCAATGATGGATTCCATGACTTTGCTGATAATTGGGAGCAGGTTGATTGGTCTGTAGTTGCAAGGATCTGTTTTTGCACCTTTTTTGTGTAAAGCGGTAATGTTTGCTGATTTCCAGGATGCTGGCAGATGACCTTGAGCAAAAGATAGGGTGAAAAGAACAGAGAGAGGGTGAGATAGAGCGGCAGAGCAGGATTTTAGGACCCGTGGGCTGATGCCATCTGGTCCAGTTGCAGAATCAGAGTCGAGGTTTGACAAAAACTCCTCCACCTTGTCAGGAGAGAAGGTCACAGAGTCCAGGAGCAGTTTGGTTCGACTGGGAAAGGTGGGAACAGAGAGAGATGGGTTTGGGACGAAGGATTTTGAGGCAAACACAGAGTTGAGGCATTCGGCTTTGTCACGTGCGATGTCAACTGTGTGGCCATTTGAGGTAAGGGAGGGGATGGAGGGGGAACAAACACCAGAAACGGATTTGACCAGACGCCACCAGGATTTGGAGGAAGGAGACAGGTTTGAGAGTTCATTCTTGAGTGAGGAGAGATAGTGCTTCCTGGCACTCCTGAGGGTAGACACACACTTGTTCCGAGCTTGGTGGAAGGAACTGAGATTTCCTTCAGTTGGATTAGCCTTCCAAGAGGCAAAGGCAAGTTGTTTCAGGGCAACTGCCTCACCACAAGATTCAGTGTACCATGGACGGGAGGAAGGGTAAGACAACTGAAGGCGAGATGGGATAAATCTGTGCATGAGAGAGATCAGTTTGCTTTGGAAGAATTCCCAGGAAGAATTGATGTCAGAGGCAGTGGAGATGGGAGACCAATCCAGACGATTGATGGCTGCTTGAAGACCGTCCCAGTCGGCCTGAGTGAAATGCCAGACTCGTCGACGCTGAGGAGGCTCTCTGAGAATGGCCAGAGAGATGTCCACTTTGACAAGCACATGATCAGAAGAACCGATTGGAGCAGAAGAAGAGCAGCAGACATTAGCAGGGAAGTTAGTCATAACCAAGTCTAGAAGAGAAGATACTCCATTGGCTGAGATCCGGGTCGGGAAATCGACAGATTGTGTCAATCCCAGTGAGTCACAGAAGTCCTTTGCTGAGGTGCCATGACTGGTGAGAGAGGAACCCACACCCAACCAGGTGGCATGATGACAATTGAAGTCACCACATATGAGGAAGAGAGAGTTGGGATGAGTGGATAGAAGTTGGTCCATGTTGTCAGACAGTGAAATGTAGATGGAGTCATCACTGTTTGGGGGACGGTACAGAACACATATGAACAAAAGGTGGGAGCGGAGAGGAAGCCGTAGCCAGAGGTACTCCTGGGGGTGAGGAGGAGAGAGGGCAGTGCAAGGAGAGTGAGGAAGAGAGTTTTTGATAAAGATAGCCACCCCATCACTAGGCCGAGGCTCAGGTCTATCATACCGGAGGAGGGAGTAACCAGGCAGAGATATTAAGGAATCAGAGACATCTTGAAGGAGGAAAGTCTCTGTTAAGCAGATCAAGTCTGGATTGTCAGAAGCAACCTGTATGGAGAGATCAGTCAGGTTTGAGCGAAGGCCCCGGATGTTTGAGGTCCATACCGTTAATGAAGAGAGAGGGGGAGCATCGGGTACAGGACAGGGGAGGGGAGGAGTAGGGTAAGATGAAGGATGAGAGGGGGAGGTAGGGAGAGCAGTTGTTAGTGTGTCAGCGATTGCAGAAGAGTTCCAAGAAAGGGAAGGATGAGGAGGATGAAAGGTTTGAAGGTGAAGGGATGAGGCACAGTGAGGGGTTGTTTGAGGGGGGGGCAGAGGAAAGAAGAAGGTTGGGGGGGGGGTGGAGGTATGAGATAGAAGGGAGACGAAGTGGGGAGGAGGCAGCTTTGAGGAGGAGGGGGGAGGAGGGAGAATTGGAGAGGAATGGTATGGGGGGAGATTTGAATGGGAGGGGTTGGGGGGGAGTTTTGAAGGGGAGGAGTGAGGGGGGAGTTTAGGAGGGGAAGGGCAAGGGGGGAGTTCAGGAGTGGAAGGGCAAGGGGGGAGTTTAAGAGTGGCGGGGCAAAGGGGGAGTTTAGGAGTGTAGGTGCAAGGGGAGGGATTTGGATGGGAGGGGCAAGAGGGGAGTTTAGAAAGTGGATGATTAATGAAAGACGAACATTGAAAACAAATTGGGTTTGTTGTGATTTTCAAGTTAGCAATCCGGTTCAGAATGATGGAGGAGGGATGGAATGAATGTGAATTTAGACCATGTAGTGAGGGAGACGTATAAGATATTGAATTTCTTTTTTTTGAGGTGGAATGAGTTGGAGAGGAAATTGAGAAAAGCCTTTTAAATAGGAAGAAAAACAGCGTGTTGTAAAATACCACTGAGTAAAACACTGAAGGGGAAAGGTTATACATATTTAAATAATATTTAAACAGAACCGTGAACAATCTTATGTGCACAAAAATACCAACGGGGGGAGAGCCGAGAGGGACCACCACGAGTCACGTGAAGGGCAAACGGTGGATGGCAAGGAGTTAATGGGGGCGGGGCGAACAGCACACCTGGACAGAAAATACAGGATGAGTCAACAGTACACGTGGAGAAAGGAAAATAAATGGTTTTTTTTTTTTTGTTTGTTTGTTTGGTTTTTGGGGGTGGGGGGGGGGGAGGTGGGGATTTAGAACGTTAGACAGAGTATTATGTTCGGGGTAGAAGGGAAAAAAACTAAGAGCCAAGCAAAACACGATTAAGATAACAAACACCGACGGGGGTACAACTACAAGGCCGCACACGAGGAGCAGAACACGATTAAATAATTACAAGTTACAGGAAATTCAAACCAAAAGTAACTATAATCAAAACAATAACGCATGGACGATAAAATAACGAGTTGAAATTTGACAATCTATCTGGGGAAATGGGGGAGAAACACGTGGTCGAAGAACGAACGAACGAACGAATAAGAATGAATAAACGAATGAGAACAGAGAAGGAAATGTTTTTTTTTTGGATTTTTTTGAGTTGTGATTTACACAAGGAAGAAGGCTATGGGGTGAAAAGATTGGGAAAACAGAGAACGAAAGTTATTGGATCACAAAAACACGGACCGCTGAGAGAAAAACAAAGCCTCAAGGTTGTACAGTGTTCACTGTACAACTACAAGGCCTCAAAACACGACCCGAATTAACACGATTTTCAATACAGGTATGAAAGATTTGCACCGAAAATCTTCGTCGGGAGACAATATATACACCATAAAATAAATAGTTATAACGAAAATACAAATGGGAACAATTACTTAACTTCGATTTCGATGGATAGCATGGAGAGCTGAGAATAAACGAACCCTCGCCAGCAAGACCGGAAACGGAAGCCAAGGGATTTTTTTTACCAGTTTAGCCAAGTTTACATAGGGATTCAACCCCATGAGTCAATACTTTGTAGAAGCGACTTTGGCATTGATTTTAAGCCTAGGTCACACATAGGCGGATTTGTCGGCGACTACTGGCGACTGAAAAAATCGCCACCACCCGCCGACAATCGTAATGAAACCGTAATGGACGGTCGCCTGTAGTCGTGGTTATCCTCCCCAGGTCGCCTGCAGTCGGCAAGAGCCGCAAAGGGGCAAAATAATTTTTAAAATGTTTAAAAACGGCGCGCTCAGTCGCAATCGAAAAAAATCCGCCATGCTGTCGCGATGGAACCGCCATGCCGTCGTCGGTATCCGTAATAAGACCGTAAAGCGGCCGCAACCCAGTCGCTCATAGTCTTCCGCAATCGCCCCACCAGCCAGCACGGCAGAGATGCGAATGCCATACGGCCTTCCTGCGGCATCTTCCCGACTACGGGCCGACACTGTTGCGGCTGCGTATCAACTACAGAAGAACTGCCACATCTCCCCTGCGGCTATGGGAGACTGACGACGACAGCAGTAGGACTCGTGGCGGCCGAGTTACGGCCATTGGCGACAGAGATACGACTGCCTGGCGACTGCATTACGACATACCACGATTCCATGGCAAGACAGGATGGTGTGAGGGTCTCCGTGGAGTGAGGTCCTGTGGTGCCGACAAGGATATGGCTTTATTGTTTGGACTTGGGACTTTTCGGAACTTTATTTTTGGGACTTTGGTCCTTTGGAAACTTTATTTATGGGACTTGGGACCAGTGGAAATAATTTGTTGGACTTTATTTCCATTCTCTCTCCCTGCAGAAAAGTTTGATTATTACATTACAATGATACATCTTTATTAACTTTGTTATTGTACATCAAACATCTTTATGCTTCATGTCATACATCATTGAAATGAATAAAGTGAAATGTAAAATAGAGAAATAAAGATTTAAAAAGTTGTGTGAATCGCCTCCAATTGCCGGCGGTCTTATTGCAGTCTTGCGGACGTCGGAGTAAACCGCCACCCGGCCCCAATGCAGTCGCCGCAATCCGCCATCGGTCGTAATCTAGCCGCCAGACTGTCGCCACGCTGCCGCCGTGCATCCGCAATGCAGTCGTCGTCGATCTTCAACAGTCGCCATCCCACTCGGGGCGTCGTCGCAATGCAGTCGCAATGTGGCCGCCTGCAGTCGCCATACTGCCGCCTGACCATATTTGACCACCCGAAATCGCCAGTAGTCGCCGAAAAATCTTGATCGCCGGCAGTCGCCAGTAGTCGCCAAAATATCCGCCTATGTGTGACCTAGACTACAGCTTAGAGTATTATTGGACATGTCTGTATGAGCTTTGCACATCTGGATTTGGGGAGTTTTTCCTATTATTCCTTGCACATTTGCTCAAACTCTGTCAAGTTGGATGGGAAGCATCGGTGAACGACAATGTTCAAGCCTTTCCAGAGATTCTCAATGGGATTCACTTCATCACAGGGCTTGACAGGGCCACTTAAGGACTTTCACGTTCATGTTCTAAAGCCATTCCAGTGTTGCTTTGGCTGTATGCTTGGGGTCATTGTCCTGTTGGAATGTAAATCTTTGCCGCAGTCTCAGGTCTTTTGCACTCTGAAGCAGGTTTTCCTCAAGGATTTGCCTGTAGTTGGCTCCATCATTGTTCCTTCTATTCTAACAAGTCTCTCTAAGTCCCTGCTGCTGAAAAGCATCCCTATAGCATGATGCTGCCGCCACCATGCTTCACGGTAGGGATGGTGTTGGATGGGTGATGAACTGTGCTCGGTTTCTGCCAGATGTAGTGCTTTGCATTCAGGCTAAAGAGTTCAATTTTTGTCTCATCAGACCACATAATATTTTGCCTCATGCTCTTAGAATCGTTCACGTGTCTTTTTGCAAACTCCAGATGTGCTGCCATGGCTCATGGGCCTTTCTCAGGAGTGGCTTCCATCTGGCTACTGTCCCATAAAGCCTAGATTTGTGTAATGCTGCAGAGACTGTTGTTCTTCCAGCAGGTTCTCTCATCTTAGCCTAGGAACTGTGCAGTTCTGTCAGAGTAGTCATTTGGTTCTTTGTAACCTCCCTGACCAAGTTCTTTCTTACCTGGTTGCTCAATTTGGTCGGCTGGCCAACTCTAGGAAGAGTCTGGTTCGTTCCATATTCTTTCCATTTCCTAATGATGGAGCTCACTCTGCTCTTGGGAACTTTCAACACTATTAATTGTTTTATATCCTTCCCCAGATCCATCCCTCCTCACAATTCTATTTCGGAGTTCTACAGACAGTTCCTTGGACTTCATGGTAGAGTTTCTGCTCTGACATGCACTGTCAACTGTGGTACCTTATATAGAAAGGTGTGATTCTTTCTGAATCACGTCCAATCAATTTTATTGGCTACAGGTGAACTCCAATCCAGTTGGAGAGACATCTCAAGGGTGATCAAAGGAAATCTGATGCACCTGAGCTGACTTTGGAGTGCCATAGCAAAGGGGTTGAATACTTATTGACTCGAGACATTTCAGCTTTTAATTTTTATTCTTTTATAAATAATTCTAAAATAATTGCACTTTGACATTATGGGGTATATTATGTGTAGGTCTGTGACAAAAATCCCAATTTAATCCATTTTAAATTCAGGCTGTAACACAACAAATTGTGAAAAAGTCAAAGGGTGTGAATACTTTCTGAAGGCACTGTAAGAGTGAAGACATCCTCAAAAATCAGACCTGACTGCATTTTGCGATCCTCCTTGCCCAGTCCTTGAGAAAGTTACTCAAATTGTGAAAAAGTCAAAGGGTGTGAATACTTTCTGAAGGCACTGTAAGAGTGAAGACATCCTCAAAAATCAGACCTGACTGCATTTTGCGATCCTTCTTGCCCAGTCCTTGAGAAAGTTACTCCGTAATGTTCATTTTTTGGTCCAAATAACCATGAACCTGGGGATTTTTTTGCCACTCAAACATTCCTTGGCTATCGGATAACAGTCCACAGCATTCTACAGATGTACACCTATTCACAATCCCACATCGTTTTTGTTGGTGTTGCGTTAATTACTCACGCCACAGCTCTAGGCTCAGTGAGAGTGCATTGGTATTGCGATGGTACCGTCTGTGTATTTGTCCGTTCGTTGGCAGAATAACCAGACAACGAGGGCAACTAAAATCAACCAAATTTGGTACAGAGCTTCATATTGTGAATGTCTCGTACGAGTTCAACTTTGAGCCTTGACTATGGATAGAAACAAAATGTTGCATGGTATAACTTGTTTCACCGAACATTCAAGGCTGAACTGGTTGTGTCTCCAAATCAAGATTCACTCCAGAAACACATATGTCGGGCTAAGTATCAGGTGGAAATCTATAAATGGAGTCTGCTGCAAACGCTTAATTTTCCCTCTCCTGAAGAGAAGGGTTAGAAAATGGTGGATGGTAAACTCACCAACGAGTGGTCATCCCTTGCAGCTGCTCCAGACAGTATTCCATCACTGGGGAATTGTACTAGAAGTTGCAAAGAAAGCCATTGCTGAATTGGGCTGGAGAGAGTGGACATTTCTTGAAAACTAAACAATCTACCATGCACGGATCTTTGTGTCTGCAGAAGGGACAAAAGTTGTATTGCAGCCAGACAAGTTGATGAAGAAGATGAAAATGAAGTAAATAGCAATAGCTAATCAGATGAATAACTAGAACGCCACTCGGTAGAGCGCATACTCCCGCCGTGGGTTAAGTTGGAATAGTACGATTTCACAAAAGTTCGAGGGAGTAGTTCAGTGACAACACAAGACAAGACAACACAAGACAGACACTGCACAGATATATATTTAGAATATATAGAAGATAATGTAAAAAAAAAAACAAGGCAATTTCACTTACATTTTCGGATTCAGCGTTCAATTCTATATAAGCGAGTGTATTTTGAGGCATGTGTGACTTCATATAAAATTGTAAGCCAGGAAAACGTTCGTTTCATTCCTTAGGGATACAACATGTAAAACTGGCCCAAACGTCAAAACAAAACTCGCTCATTTGAAGTCGCACAAGCTAATGCGACCACTCAATCTTCTGGGAAGAATCCCGTGCACATGCTGGTCACACTTATAACTCACCTAAGTCTTTATAAGTTCATCAAATACTGACACCGCGATTGACATTCGCTGAGGTAAATGTTGATATCTCTTCTGAGGTAAAAAAAAAAAAAACAGTTTTAAATAAAGCATTTTACGTATCAAACGATACATTTTATGAAACGGGGAAACCGAATACACACTTTGGTGGTTTTAAAATGACAGAATATGTCTTTATTAGAAAAAACAAAAGAACCTTGAAGATGACGCTGCTAACAAAATACACCGCTCTAACGCACAACCACGAGTTTAAACTACATTTACAACAAATATGAAAACTATTTTCATATCACAATGTTAAATATAGAGTATTATAGAAGATCATGTTAAAAAAAAATGAGCCCTATCTTCCAATGGTAAACAATCCTTCAAAAAATTCCTGGATCCGGAATAATATCCTGAGCTTCACCAAAAACTAATCAATTCTTCCTTATCCCAAGGGCAATCGTCCCACCAACTTTCATCCAAATCCGTTCAGAACTTTTCCAGATATCTTGTTCACGAACACACGAACACACACACACACGGACACGATCGAATGCATTACTCCCTGGCGGGAGTAAATAGTAATTCGGAGGTACAGTGTTCCTCCGAGATAAATATGCATTTCACTGTGGCAAAGTATAGTGAAGAAGAAGAAGACATCGTTATAATGTCTATAATTTCACCAGTCACTGAACATCTCAAAAAGTTATGGGCTGATTCGGACGAAATTTGGTGACGAAACGAAATCAGGCTAATCAGGCTACGGGTGATGTTTTTCCTTAAGTTTTAATGATGCCTCGTTTTGTTGAGTTTTGAACACACATTTCTCATGAGATGTGAAGCATTTGGAAGTGGGAACATGGGAAACATTGCTTAGCACTACTAACTCCATACCCCTGCAAAATATGAGGAAATGGCCAGATGTGGCTACGTAATTCGAAACCTAAGCCTTTTCAGTCTCTTGGTCCACAAGAGGCTGGAGTTAAGAGGAAGAAGAGACTTTCACAGGTCAGGTGATCTCTACTCATATCAAAAGCAGCCATGACCAAGAAGCAGAAACAGCTCATACTCACCAGGGAAAGAAAGTCAAAGTGAGAATCCAGAGTAAATGAGATTGTAGAGCAAAACGGTTCATGTTTTTAACAAAGGTACAAATGAAGCTACATAATTAAATTTGGACATACACCTTAACTTGGGCATCGTCTCCGCTCTCCCCATCTTCGGAGAGCATGGGCACACATTTATTTTGGACCCATGGGTGCAACATTTGCACATGTAAAATTTGATGCAAAATTGCACATGCAAAACATGCATGTGCAATTGTGCATGTGCAAAATTGGTCAAGCACATGCAAAATTTGATGCGAAATTGCACATGCAAAACATGCATGTGCATGTGCAAAATTGCCCAAGCACATGCAAAATTTGATGCAAAATTGCACATGCAAAACATGCATGTGCATGTGCAAAATTGGCCAAGCACATGCAAAATTTGATGCGAAATTGCACATGCAAAACATGCATGTGCATGTGCAAAATTGGCCAAGCACATGCAAAATTTGATGCGAAATTGCACATGCAAAACATGCATGTGCATGTGCAAAATTGGCCAAGCACATGCAAAATTTGATGCGAAATTGCACATGCAAAACATGCATGTGCATGTGCAAAATTGGCCAAGCACATGCAAAATTTGATGCGAAATTGCACATGCAAAACATGCATGTGCATGTGCAAAATTGGCCAAGCACATGCAAAATTTGATGCAAAATTGCACATGCAAAACATGTGCATGTGCAAAATTGCCCAAGCACATGCAAAATTTGATATCTCTACATATTTGGAACCTAGTCATACAGAGATTATTTCACATCTTAAAACATTTGTTATATTGCATCAAATCACAAAACAACCATCATTTCTTAGAAGAAAAACATAACGCCGCGAGCCAGAACCTCCCTCAAGTGCAATCTGGTTTCCACAGCACTGTATGAGAGTCGATAGACATAAGTGGCAGCCCATGGACAACGTTCAACGATGTACACCAAAAGGAAGGAAATTGCCAATCTTTCCAATTGCGATCAGGACCAGAGAAATGCCCAATTTTCTGAAATTTTTCGTAAATTGAATGTTGTCTTAATATATAATTCAAGAATTTTCTGTTTGTTTGTTTGTTTGTTTGTTTGTTTGTTTGTTTGACCTCTATGCACTCCTGAAATACGAGACGGAATGGGTTAGAAACTGGTTGTTGTTCTCGGGATGTGTCCCGGAGGGTTTTAGGCAGTTAAAAAAAAAGTTTGCAGACAGGGGGGCTCAGGGTGGGATGGGGGTGGGAATTTTTTTTTTTTTTTTTGTATACAAGATCGAAGCTCGTGTAAGAGGTAACATTGATCACAAAAAGACAAACTGACACATGAAACATAAAACATAAGATAAAGGGAGCGGGACACAAGATGGGGAGAGAAGGGAAGCACACAAGTACAACATTTGAGAACAGGGACATCGGGAGATCTGTGGGAGGGAGAGGGCTTGGGGGGAGGTGGCATGGGAGGGGGGGGGGGGGTGGGGGGTGGGAGAGGTAAAAAAAAAAAAACACATGGACACTGCTAGGACTTCCAGAAAGAAGTCAGAATTTCAAAAAAGTGGACCTGGGGTGAATTAACGGGGATGGAAAAGATCAAGGTTTTGGATGGGGGAAGATAAGAGATGGTGGTGAACAGCTGTTTTAAAGACCTGGAGGGAGGAGTGCGATTGAAGAGAGTGAGGGAGTTTGTTCCAGAGGCGGGAGAAAAGAGGAATGAAAGAGTGAAGGTGAATAGAGAGTCTTGATTTTGGCAAATTTCACCAGAAGAGGGTTGCCAGCAGATCTTGTGTGACCTGTAGGAATATTTGGGGGACAGAGCATAGAGAGAGCTGGGGGAGCAAGGCCGGAGAGGAGTCGGTAGAAGACAGAAAGACCACCAATAACATTCAATTAAAATCGGGTTGTTCCTCTATCATAAACTGATATTTGTAGACAGACAGACAGACAGACAGACAGACAAAGTTAACCAATTGCTTAACCGTGCTTTATAAAAGTGAGGAAATTATTAGTCGGGAAATTAACTCGTCCTTAAGGACTTAAGGACTTAAGGACTTAAGGACCTTAAGGACCTTAAGGATGGGTTCTTTGCTGTACAGGATAAATGTTTTTTTTTACGATGGAATGAAAATTACACAGTAAAACTTTGGTATTTGGTTAATGGATATTATATAGGTCTTCAATTTGGTGTATTGATTGGTATTGGCGAAATTGAAAAAAGCTGCAGACGAGACACATTGCGTCACTCCCTCCACCACCGAAGGTGGATGGAGGTTATGTTTTCACCCCTGTCTGTTTGTTTGCTTCTGTTTGTCTGTCTGTTTGTGAACAGGATATCTCAAAAAAGTTTCTGATGGATTCGGACGAAATTTGGTGGACAGGTTGGGTGTGTGTCGAGGATGAAATGATTCGATTTTGGTGAAGATCCGAATTTGGATCCGGTCTATCAGTGGGATCTACCAAGTGCCGTTCTCGTTTCCGCTGTATTATCTATATAATAATAGCGTAAGGACTCGACTTTGTTATCCCTTTTACGCCGCACCCAGTGACCCGATGCCCACGGCACTAATGGATTTACGATCTACGAACCGCGCTCTTTGTTTATCACGTACAGACATACTCGAAAAATCTGAATTAGCCGACGTTGGGGCCCAAAAGCATCCGATTAACTGCCGATACGACGCCATCTTACGACGCCATCGTATTGGCGTCTGCTGGGCGAAGGCGAAGCAAGCCGTCCGCTGATTGGACAATCCAGAGCATGCATTTGTGCCAGTGTCGGCGATTGTTGTTCATATACGCACTCTTCATTCTCATCTTTCTTCCTAACTCTTACTCGGACAAGCAAATGCCCTATGCCATCCATAATGGTACACTCTATCCATACACCACATCCTCCCTTCCGTGGATGTTCCACGGGTTTCGGCTAGTTTATATGGATTGTGGAACAGATTCTGTTATAGGAGGCGCGTGTACAATTGTGTTCATTACTCATGTTGCTCAGGTTTAAACCTGAAAATTTCAGTTCAGGTCTAGAGCACGTGACTCAATGAAAACTCATGGTAAAACATACATCCCAGAAGCGAACCCACACCTGACACTTCTTTATTACTTGGAAAATCAAAGATTTTTCAAGTATATTGGTTGGTCTTGTGCGTTATTCTGTCTGTCTGTTTGTTTGCCTGTATGTCAGTCGCCTGCAGGTCACAATTTTCAACCGATCTTCACGAAACTTCATCAAGTTGTAGAGGTCGTCACGATTGAGAAGCCTATTGATTTTGAGGTCAAAGGTCACCTGGAGGTCGAATTTCTAAAATCGCCATTTTAAATCCGATTGACTTGAAAATTGAACAGCATTTGTATATTGAGTCACTAAATTGGGAAAACAACTATTTTTGAGGTCAAAAGGTCAAAGGTCAACTCAGGGTCAAACTTCCAAAATCATCAATTTTCATCTGAAGAACCATCAATTTTCATCCGATTGACTTGGTAATAGAACAGCATTTGCATATTGCCTCACTGAATTGGGAAACCAGCTATTTTTGAGGTCAAAAGGTTAAAGGTCAACTCAAGGTCAAACTTCAAAAATCATCAATTTTCATCTAAAAATCATCACTTTTCATCCTATTGACCCGAGCTTTGATCAAGATTGTCAATTTTGATCTGGATGAAATGGACAGTTTGCCGGATCAATTGCAAACTTTTTTGGGGTGGGGGGGGGGGGGGCGATTTTGCAAGTAGCGTGCTCTGCATGATTATTCTTGTTTGTTTATTTTCATTCCTTTGCCTGTTCATCTACTTTGCACAAAATCTGTGCCCCTTATGATGTCATAACTACGATCTCATTGACGAGAGTTGAGTGGGATTGGGTACAGGGGCAGTTGTTAAGTAACTAGTGATGTCGGCAAGTAATTACATAACTTTGTGTAACTGTCGTCCATTTGTTCCTCTCTTCTTCCACCCGTGGAACCAACTTCCCCTATTTGTTCCGTGTCATTCACCAGGGTTTCAAAAAGGCTGTTCTCTTCCTGTCAGGTCACACACCATGTGGTGCAGATGTTCTGTTTTTGTGTTCCGTTTTTCTATTCTGCTCTTCCCTGAGCCTTGACGTTGCATGTATAATTGGCAAATCTGCTTTCAGAGCCAATAAAATGTGAACCTTTTGGACATTGGAGATACAGGTCGCTGAATTGCAAATCTGAAACCTCAAGGTTTACCTCCAACTTGATTCCACTAAACGTATCAAACCCACAAGCCATTGAGCCACCCCACACTCAAGTCGAAGGAAATGCATATAGTAACTAAATTTACTGGGTTTTGTATAGTTAGCTGATGTAAGGCTGTCTCTACCTCCCCCACTGAAGGTGGATGGAGGTTGTGTTTTCAACCCTGCTGTCTGTTAGTTACCGTCGTTTGTTTGTGAACAGGATATCTCAAAAAGTTGAAACTGTTTATAGACGGATTCGGACGAAACTTGGTGGACAGGACAATTTTTTTCCTCTGTATCACTTACTGCTCTCCCAACTCTACAAACTATACAGCTTTCTTTGACCTGTCATCTTAATTCCTGCCATGAGGCCATGGTATCCAAACACCCTCAATAAGAATTCCTCTATTAACGAGACTTCAATGGACACCACAGGGAGTTTTCCCACATGGATGTTTGGGAAGTTGAAGCTCTTACATTTTCCATTCTCAATAATTTGGAACAAATGATCACTCACCCTGCCCATATCCCAGATCGTCATGACCACTCTTCCAATGCTTTGGATTTATTCTTCACCTCCAATCCGTTGCGTTACAGCTACACAATTTCACCTGCAATTGGTTCTTGTGACCACAATCTTGTGAACATCACTTTACTTACCACCACTTCTTGTCCTCCGACTGCTCCGACTAAACACCAGTATTGGCATTTCAATCGCACTGACTGGACTAGTTTACAAAACTTGTTTTCTGATTTTCCCTGGAAAGACTATTTCCTCTCTTCGGGCGATGCCTCTATCTCTGCTGAACCTAAAGCTGAAGTTATTGTTGCAGGAATGGACGCTTATATTCCCTTCTCTTTCAAGTCTATCTCTCCTACCAACTCTTGGTTCAATAATTCCTGCTCTGCGGACATTTTTGCAAGGGATGTGGCATATCAGATATGGAAAAACTCTTCTTCCTCCGACTTGCATTCAGCTTTCATATGTGCCAGTCTGATATCCAAGTTTCCCTCTTTCGTGGCATATCAGATATGGAAAAACTCTTCTTCCTCCGACTTGCATTCAGCTTTCATATGTGCCAGTCTGATATCCAAGTTTCCCTCTTTCGTGGCATATCAGATATGGAAAAACTCTTCTTCCTCCGACTTGCATTCAGCTTTCATATGTGCCAGTCTGATATCCAAGTTTCCCTCTTTCGTGGCATATCAGATATGGAAAAACTCTTCTTCCTCTGACTTGCATTCAGCTTTCATATGTGCCAGTCTGATATCCAAGCTTCCCTCTTTCGGCTTTTCTCCTTCATTCTGCTCTCTCATATCGAGCTTTCTCTCCGACTGCTCTATCTCAGTAATTATTGATGGTTCAATATCTCCCTCCTTCCCTATCAACAGTGGTGTCCCTCAGGGTTCTGTCCTGTCTCCAACACTCTTCCTTCTTTTTATCAAAAACCTTCTTTCTTCTACAAGCAACCAAAATGCACTCATATCCTGT
This sequence comes from Myxine glutinosa, assembly GCF_964187855.1. NCBI lineage: Eukaryota > Metazoa > Chordata > Myxini > Myxiniformes > Myxinidae > Myxine > Myxine glutinosa. The sequence goes on along the minus strand of NC_136268.1, from coordinate 143,400,655 downwards.
TGACGCAACACTACATTCCTCCATGTTTTCCCCATCTGCCCCATCTTCCCCCACTCGATCTACATGTCGTTTGATCACAGCTACCTCTTTAAATTCGGATTTGGACAAGATTTCCCAGTAGGGCAAATGTAATCAGGTTATGTTTAATGCTTCTGTAACTCAATTTCTTCCCATCTCTCTCTCTAAAACTCCTCTCAACTCTCCAATCTCCTTTGAAAGCTCCACAATTATACCATGTGATTAAATAAACCTACTAGGTTTTACCCTAACATCAAATTTATCCTGGAATCCACACATTACACAAATAGCAAAGTCTGCCTCAAAGAAACTGGGAGTTCTGTTCAGATGTCGAAGATTCTTCTCCTCTCAACAGTTGCTTCAACTATATAAAGGATTGATTCGTCCTTGTCTAAAGTGCTGCTCTCACATCTGGGGAGGTTCTCACTCCACATATTTACTGGACAGCATTGAATCCAAAGTAATTTGACTTATCAACTCTCCCAATCTGACCTCAAAACTCGACCAGCTCGAATTACGCTGCAAAGTTGGCTCTCTTTCTCTTTTCTACAGATATTACTTCAGTTTCTGCTCCCAAGAACTTGCTGCTTGTGTACCTCCGCCATTAGCGAGACCATGGATTACTCGACAAGCCACTACATCGCATGGTTATTGTGTGGCCATTGGTAACTCAAGGGTGGGCCGTTATGATGTTTGTTTCTTCCCCCCCACTGCCAAACGATGGACCTCTTTACCTTCCCATTGTTACGGATTCGTCACTTCCGCCTTTGTTGTTATTATATACTTGTAGGATTTTTTTATTTCAGGCAATATTGTTGTTAACATTTCGGTGTGAAATGGAGATGACTTTAGTAAAAGGTAAAAATAAATGTTTGTGGAGGAAAAAGAAAAACGCGGCAAAAAAAACGAAAGAGGAGAGAGGAGAAAGATCGACAGGGAAAAGAGACATCGGGGAGTTGCATCGAGGCTGCGAGTGGACTTCCTCGATATTGGTCACAAATTAATTGAGGCTTTCCGTGAAAGGGATTGCCCGCGACATCGTCCCATATTGCGATTGCAATTAAACCTGCTTCTCAGGTTTTGGTATCAAGCGTGAGCTATTGTTGGCGAGAAAGCAAGCACCTCCATTACAGGCCGATCCGCCATCATTCCTCGAGGAGGCCGTCCGCCTGGTGCATCGTGTTTTGTCGTTGGGGTTCCCATATCGACATCATCGTGTGGATCGCCGTTGGTTCCCATATCGGCTTAATTCCCATATCAACCTCTCATCTCGTAACTCCTCGTTTGCAGCCGCGCAGATACCTGCCTGTTGTTCTTGCTGTTCTGCACGACTTCGACCTTCACCCCACGTGGGGATTCGTGCATGGACTTTGGGATTGTTACATTCCACTCACGTTTTGCGTATCATGAGTTTATTGCTTGGAGAGCATTGGGAATGATTGTACCATCATATGTATTGTTCATGAGGTGCAAATGATATTTTCATGGTACTTTCGTTAAGAGTGTTATTATTGTGTATGTGAGAGTTCTTAATACAATTACTTACTTTGTTCTACACAATTACATTGGTGTGGTTTTACCATGGTTTATTAGAACACTCAAAATAACAAATCTTTTTGCCGCGTTCCCTCTCGAGTTGTTGTTGTTCGTTGTTTGGGGAGGTAACACGTAACAGAAATTGGGGGCTTGTCTGGGATTGAATTCCCTAACATTCCCAAATTTGACAATTTTTGTGTGAAGGTTAACAGGCCCGATAACTAATAGTCACAATGGTGTTTGATGTGGAAAATTTTGTGACGTTCCCTAACGAGGCACAGTTCAAGGCGTTAAAAAGATCGGAACTTAGGACGTTGGCCAAATACTGTAACTTGGAGGTCCGAGTCAGTATGAAGAAGACAGATTCAGACATTGGTGGCAGAATATTTAGTGGGAGAGAGAAAATGGGAAGAGGTAGCATTGGATTGGTTACCAGAGGAAAAAGGAAATATGGAGCTCCGGAAAATGGAGATGCAACTGCAGAGCCAGGAAAGATTAAAAGAGTTGGAATGGGAACTCGAGGAGGAAAGAGCAGAGGAAAGGAAAGCGGAAAAGGAACTCGAGGAGAAAAGAGCAGAAAATGAACAAGAACTCGAGGAGGAAAGAGAAGAGGAAAGGAGAGCTGAAAGGGATTTAAAGGAACGGGAGGTGGAGTAGCAAAGGGAAATTAAACTCGAGGAGCTTGAATTACTGGGAGGACGGAGAGAAGTAGTATCCATGCCGGCTAGTTCGACAACAAGTCAGAACTCTTGCGATATTGGTAGGCATGTAAGACTGGTTCCACCCTTTAAAGAAAAGGAGGTAGGCAAGTTCTCTTTACACTTTGAGAAGATGGCTCAGATCTTAAAATGGCCTGTGGAGTCATGGACTATGTTAGTACAAAGTGTTCTGGTGGGTGGGGCGGACATGAAAGCACTGACGTGGTGACATCACCCCGCACACCGAGTGGGGGTGGGCCACGCCCGGGAGAGAGGCGTGGCCTCACGATATACACGGGGCACGCAGCCCTGAGAGTTCAGTGTTACAGTGAGCTCTTGAATAAAGACTCTTACAAATTACCACGTTGTCCGCTTCCTCCTTGTTTACAAACAGCGCGCGTAACACCGCGCTTTACTGGTGACCCTCGACGTTGGATCTGCCGTAGCGATCCTTCCAAACACGACGCCATTGCCATGGCCAACAACGCGATGTCGATTAAACTTCCCGAATTTTGGGAGGCCCAGGCCGAAGTTTGGTTCGTCCAAGCCGAAGCCCAGTTTCAGCTTCGGCGCCTCACCCACGACGACACGCGCTACTGACACGTCGTCGCCTCCCTCGGGCCCGGCACGGCCGCTCGAGTTGTGTCCGTCCTTCGCCACCCACCGGACGGCCACAAGTACGATGCACTCAAGCGGCTGCTCCTAGCCACGTTCGGCCTCACGGAGGACGCACGGGCCGACCGCCTCCTGGATCTCCCCGAGCTCGGCGACACGCGCCCGTCGGTCCGAATGGACCATATGCTGTCACTGTTGGGTGACGAAGCCCCTGGTTCTCTATTCCGGGCGCTTTTCCGTCGCCAACTTCCAGCACAGGTACGCCTCGCGTTGGCCGGGACCGTGCTAACGGAACCCCGAGCATTGGCCGCCGCGGCGGACAGGTACTTCGCGGCTTCGGACACGCGGGCGAGAGTCGGTGCGGCCGTCACGGACCTCGAGGCTGATGCTGCTGATGATGCTGCTGATGATGCTGATCCACAGCAGCAGCTTACACAGCATACGCAGCATGCTGATACGCACCTCGTGGCCGCCGCCACGCCCCGCCCACCGCCGCGGGGAACACCGCCAACTCCGCCGGCCTGGCGGAGCCAGCCGCACTCCTCCAGCTCCACCACCTGGTGCTGGTTCCACGCCAAGTTCGGCCACGAGGCTCGACAGTGTCATCCGCCATGCTCCTTCAACAGGTCGGGAAACGCCCGGGCCGGCGCTCGATAGTGGCAATGAGCGCCGGCCGTTCGAACAGCCTGCTGTTCATCACGGACACCTTATCCGGGCGCCGTTACCTGTGCGACACAGGAGCGCAGGTGAGTGTCGTTCCTGCCGGTACGTCGGACAAGCACACCGCGGGTGGGGGCCCCGCGCTGCTTGCCGCAAACGGGATGCCCATCCATACGTATGGAAAACGCTGCCTCTCTCTGCGGTTCGGAGGGCAGGTTTTCCGATGGTCGTTCGTCACCGCCGACGTGCCCATGGCATTGCTTGGCGCGGACTTCCTGTGCGCAAATGGGCTCCTGGTCGACGTAAAGCACAGACGTCTTGTCCAGGCCGAGACGTTCAGCTCGCTCGCTTGTGCGCTGCCCAGCTCGTCGAGCAGCCCACTGAGCGGCTCACCGAGCGTCTTGCCAAGCGGCTTGCTGAACGGTTCGGTTCCGGCCACGTTGATCTGTACGCTTCCGGCAGCGAAGGAATTCACCCGCCTCCTCGCCGGCTTCCCGGCCCTCACGTGGCCCACCTTCTCGGCGGGGGCCGTCAAGCACGGGGTGGCCCATCACATCCCCACCGTCGGGCCACCGGTCTACGCCCGGGCACGCCGCCTCGAGCCGACGAAGCTGGCGGTAGCAAAAGTGGGGTTCGCTACCCTGGAGCGACTCGGCATCGTTTGGCGCTAGGAGAGTGCTTGGGCGTCGCCGCTGCACATCGTGCCGAAGCCCGGCGGGGGATGGCGACCGTGCGGGGACTATCGCCGTCTCAATGACGCCACCACCCCCGACCGCTACCCCGTCCCCCACATTCAGGACTTTTCCGCCCGTTTGGCGGGCATGTCCTTCTTCTCAAAGGTGGACCTCATACGCGGTTACCATCAGGTCCCCGTCAGGCCAGAGGACGTCCCGAAGACAGCGGTCATCACGCCGTTCGGACTCTTCGAATTCCTGCGGATGCCCTTCGGTCTGAAGAATGCGGCTCAGGCGTTCCAGCGGCTGATGGACAGCGTCCTGCGCGACTTGGATTTTGTATACGTCTACCTGGACGATATCCTCGTCGCCAGCGCGTCCCGCGAAGAGCACCTACACCACCTCCGCACGCTCTTCGAACGCCTGGGCCAGCATGGCCTGATTGTGAACCCCGCAAAGTGTCGGTTCGGCATCGCCGAACTCGATTTTCTGGGGCACCGCGTCACCAGGCACGGAGCCGTCCCCCTGCCGGCCAAGGTGGAGGCGGTGAAGGGGTTTCCGCGCCCCCGCACGATAAGGGGGCTGCAGGAGTTCCTGGGCATGGTGAACTTATACCATCGGTTCCTGCCCCGTATCGCCCAGCTCCTGCGCCCCCTGCACGAAGCTCTCCGAGGTAAGCCGGGCAAAGGCGACGTCACCTGGACCGAGCAGATGGACGCGGCGTTCACGGGCACGAAGCTCGCCTTGGCTAACGCCACCATGCTCGCGCACCCGGCGCCCGATGCGCCGATCCCCCTCACCACCGACGCCTCGGACTACGCGGTGGGCGCGGTGCATGAGCAATGGGTGCGTGGAGCTTGGCAACCGCTGGCGTTCTATAGCCGGCAGCTTCGCCCGCCCGAACGCCGTTACAGTACCTTCGACCGCGAGTTGCTCGGGCTTCACTTGGCAGTCAGGCACTTCCGCCATCTGCTCGAGGGCCGTGCGTTCACGGCCTTCGTCGACCACAAGCCGCTGGTCTTCGCGATGGGCAAGGTCACCGAGCCGTGGTCGGCCCGGCAGCAGTGCCACCTCTCGGCCGTGTCCGAGTACACGACGGACATCCGGCACGTCGCGGGGAAGGACAACCCGGTGGCGGATTGCCTTTCAAGGGCCGTCGCCCACGCAGTCCACCTCGGCATCGACTATGCCCGGATGGCAGCGGACCAGGCCGCTGACCCCGACGTCCAGGCCTTGCGGACCGCCGTCACGGGCCTCCGCATCACCGAGGTGCCATTCGACGGCGCGGGCGTGGCCCTCTTGTGCGACGTCTCCCTCTGGCGGCCTCGCCCCATCGTGCCCGCGGGCTGGCAGCGCCAGGTGTTTGACGCCATCCACGGCCTGTCCCACCCTGGCGCAAGGGCCTCCCAAAGGTTGATCGCCGACAAATTCGTCTGGCATGGCCTCCGGAAGGCCGTCCGCGGCTGGGCCAGGACGTGCCTCGCGTGCCAGCACGCCAAGGTGCACCGGCACACCCAGGCCTCGTTGGCCCCGTTTACGGTGCCGGAACGCCGGTTTGACCACGTCCACGTGGACCTGGTGGGACCTCTGCCCCCCTCACGGGGTTTCACCCACGTCCTCACCATGGTGGACTGCACCACCCGGTGGCCGGAGGCCATGCCCTTGGCGTCGACGACGGCGGCGGACGTCGCACAGGCTTTCATCGCCACCTGGGTCGCCCGGTTCGGCGCCCCCTCAGACATCTCGTCCGACCGCGGCCCCCAGTTCACCTCGGAGCTCTGGGGGGCGGTCGCGCAGGGGCTCGGGGTCCGGCTGCACCGAACCACGGCCTACCACCCCCAGGCTAACGGCCTGTGTGAGCGATTTCACCGCTCATTGAAGGCCGCGCTCCGGGCCACCCTCCGCGACGGCGGCTGGGTCGACAGGCTCCCCTGGGTCCTGCTGGGCCTCCAGACGGCGCCCAAGGAGGACCTGCGCGCATCCGCGGCGGAGTTGGTCTTCGGGCAACCGCTGCGGGTGCCGGGCGAGTTCCTCCCCGACTCCACGGCACCATGGTCCGCGGCACAGCAGCTCTCCGCTCTGCAGGAGACCGCCCAGAGGTTCGCCCCGGTGCCAACGGCACGCCACGGGCACCCACCGACGCACGTCGCCCCGGAGCTTCGCACGGCGGAGTACGTCTTCGTCCGCCACGATGCCCACCGGACACCACTGCGGCCCCCGTACGACGGGCCTTTCCGCGTGCTGGAGACCGGTGTGAAGCACTTCACCCTGGACATCGGCGGTACTCCTGACCGCGTTTCTGTGGACCGCCTCAAGCCGGCCCACCTCGACGTGGACCATCCACCGCCAGTGGCCCGACCCCCGCGTCGGGGCCGCCCCCCTGCGGGCGGACCCCCGGCACCGCCCAGCCCCGCCGCCCCGCCGCCCTCCGGTCCTGCACCCATCCCAGGGGCAGCCGGAGGCATCCCAGATGGCATCCCTGCATCCCAGACGCCGCCAGTCGCCAGGGTGCGCTTCGGCCGGGTCATCCGTTTGCCCCGCAAACTGGCCCTTCAGGTGCGCGGGGATTCTGGGGGGGCGCGTGTGGCGGACATGAAAGTACTGACGTGGTGACATCACCCCGCACACCGAGTGGGGGTGGGCCATGCCCGGGAGAGAGGCGTGGCCTCACGATATACACGGGGTGCGCAGCCCTGAGAGTTCAGTGTTACAGTGAGCTCTTGAATAAAGACTCTTACAAATTACCACGTTGTCCGCTTCCTCCTTGTTTACAAACAGCGCGCGTAACACCGCGCTTTAGTACAAAGTGTTCTGGTGGGTAAAGCTCAAGATATCTATTCGGCCTTACTGATTGACCAATGCGCAGATTATGAGACAGTTAAGAAAGCCATTCTCAAAGCCTATGAATTGGTCCCCGAAGCTTACCGGCAAAAATTTAGGAATGCCAGGTTACCATGGTTTATTAGAACCCTCAAAATAACAAATCTTTCTGCCGCGTTAACTCTCGAGACTCTGAAGGGCACCGTAACCGGAGTTTGGGGAGTTAACACGTAACACCATGTATTTCCAAACACTTACAACCTTCCCCTTTTCAAAAAGCAGATTTTTTATTTCCTCAAAAACTCAGACTGTTCTCTTCTTTTTCTTCACTTTTCTATCATTGCAGATCTTTTATTTAAGGCCTGGCCTTGATGAGGACTATATAGTCCATGACTGGAGCCTTCAACATGAAAAAGGTTGTGTGGGTGATAAGGATGAATCATTTCAATTTTGGTGAAGATCCGAATGCAGATCCGGATACGAGGATTTAAATTTTTTAAAGGGATTTGCCACCATTGTGAGTGATCGGGATAAAAACGACATGTGGCATGATATTTCAAAAATTTACTGATGCGTTAGTTATGACAAAATTAGGTGGATGACTTGGGTAGGCGACAAGAACAAGCCGATTCGATTTTGGTTCAGGTCCGAATCCAGATCTGGCCTATCATTGGAATACAAAACGTAAACTGTTCAGCCTGGAGGAGGTGTGCGCTCTACCGAGTGCTGTTCAAGTTTAAATTATGGTTTGGTGTGCAGTTACCTCTTTGTGGTTTACATAAATTAAACTGGGCTGTATGTTGTGTAAAGTTTTTGTGGTATCTGTTGAAACAACAATACAATAATTAGCCGTCAGGTAGGTAAGTAGGTAGTCCAGGTAAACATCAGCTAGTTTTCTTACTTCCCATCTTTTTATTTTTCTTCTTCTTCTTCTTCCTCTGAATGCAGCACATGGCTGCTGGTTTGCATCATTGCTGGGGGGTGCTGGGATGCCACTGATGCAGTGCCCCTTGTAGCTTAGAGCAGGAAATTGTAATTTGTTCAAGGTGCCGGCGATAGCTTGCTTACTCTTCACAAAGGCCACTGTGGGATATCATTAATGTCCACCAACTAATGTCAGCACACTGGACCAGACACCCAGTTCTCAGTGTCCATCCAATGGACAGCACACACATTGATGCCTCATCCTGCATGCGAAACACCAAGATGGCAGTTTATAGCTAGGCCAAGATTTGAGCCCAAGCTTAGAGTGGAATGTGCATGTCTATGGGCTATCCTGTCTGTTGTCCAGATACCCTTCTAGTCTCTTCATGCAGGTTACATTTTGTCTCTCAGGTTGAATAAGAAGTCACAGTCGGCCGAGGCAGTTTCCTCAGACATTGGGAATACGATGCGGTCAAACAAGACCTTTCCTCACATCAACGCACCTAAGAAGGGCATCGAGGGCAAGGATGACTCGTCTCTCGACTCGATTGCAGAAAAGGCCTCAAAGCTGGGTACCCTCAACATACAGAAATCTCAGGAACTGCAACAACATAAAGGTAAGTCGAGGTAAAAGTAAAATATCGGAGTTACCTGTTTACCTTCCAGTGATTCTGTGTGAGTGACGCCCAGGTTCTTCATTCTGCATTGGACTGAAATAGGCCCGGTTTACAGTATTTGAATGTTATCCTGTCGTAATCATGAAAAGGAAGGGGTCGATGGGAAAATATGAGTTTGCCGGACTCCATGTAGTCCTAACAATTTGTTTCACACGTGACGTCATGGGTGCAGCTGTCGCGCTAAGGTGAAGCAACAGCTAAAACTCTTTGGTGTTTGTCCTTTAGCATTCATACATCACCTCCCACCCCTTTAGCGCATTCCCCATCACCGAGAGGGAAGCACACAAGTACAACATTTGAGAGCAGGGACATCGGGAGATCTGTGGGAGGGAGAGGGCTTGGGCGGAGGAGGCATTGGAAGGGGTGGGGGTGCAGGTTTAAGTAAAAAACACATTGACACTGCTAGAACTTCCAGGAAAGAAGTCGGAATTTCAAAAAAGTGGATCTGGGGTGAATTAACGGCGGTAGAAAAGATCAAGATTTTGGATGGGGGAAGATATGAGATGGTGGTGAACAGCTGTTTTGAAGACCTGGAGGGAGGTTTGGGATTGAAGAGAGTGAGGGAGTTTGTTCCAGAGGCGGGAGAAAAGGGGAATTGTGTCCATGAAAGAGTGAAGGTGAATTCCTCAATAAAATTATGATTGTGAAATTAACTCGATACGAACCTGCCGCGAATCCGGAAGTGGACAGACCTTAACGATGAGTACGACCCCTGGGAAGGCAATTGCAAACCACCCAGTGTATTCCATTGCCCAGGCACTGACAACAAATATCAGTGTCTACTTTTTTTTTTTGTATACTGAATCGAGGCTCGTGAAAGAGCTAACATTTACTTCACAAACAAATCAACCAGACAAACAAAATACCCAAAAAGAGGGAGCGGAAGACAAGATGGGGAGAGAAGGGGAAGCACACAAACACAACATCCGAGAGCAGGGAGATGTGTGGAAGGGAGAGGGCCCGGGGGGAGGAGGCATGGGAAGGGGGGGGGGGGGGGGGAAGGAAAAGTATAAAACACAAGGACACCAAGGACTTCCTGGACAGAAGTTGGTATTTCAAAAAAGTGGAATTGCGGTGAAATTAGCGGGGGTAGAAAATATCAAGGTTTTGGATGGGGGAAGATAAGAGATGGTGGTGAACAGCTGTTTTAAAGACTTGGAGGGTGGAGTGGGATTGAAGAGAGTGAGGGAGTTTGTTCCAGAGGCGGGAGAAAAGAGGAATGAAGGAGTGATGGGGAGCAGAGAGTCTTGATTTTGGCAGTTTAACCATAAGAGGGTTGCAGGCAGATCTTGTGCGACCTGTAGGAATATTTGCGGGACAGAGCCCAGAGAGAGCTGGGGGGGCAAGGCCAGAGAGGAGTCGGTAGAAGACGGAAAGACCACCAACCTGCCTGCGGTGATTGAGTGAGAGGCCCTTGGAGTTAGCTTCATCGCGGGAAATTCCAATGATTCTGAATGCTTTGGTTTCAACAGCGTGAAGGCGAGCTAGGTGTGAGGCAGGAGCACCAGCCCAGAGGGGAGAGCAGTATTCCATTGAGTTGCAGATGAAAGCCTTGTATGTGGTGAGCTCAGGTGTGCCAAGGAAGGACTTCGCACGACGGAGGATGCCCAGTCGGCGACTGGCTTTGGAGGCCAGATTTGAAATGTGGTTTTCCCAGGAAAGATCATGGCAGATAGTGAGACCCAAAAGCTTGAGTGACAGAACTTCTTGGAGAGGATTATTCAGAAAGTGGATGGGAGGGTTGTCCAGTCGGTCTTTTCGGAGAGACATCGTAAGAGTGTGAGATTTGTCAGGATTGAAAGACATGTTCCACTTGTTTGCCCAGTCTGTTATTTTGTCCAGGTCTGCAGAGAGTGAGGAGGCTGCAGACTGCCGATCTGAGGGATGAAGAATGGAGCGACAGAGAGTAGAGTCGTCAGCAAAGAGATAGAGCGGATTTTCAATTGCACAAAGCCATGCCATGAAAATGCCATGTTGAGCATGCCATGAAAATGTTGCTTATGCCATGAAAATGGTACAAAAGTGGTTGGGGAAGAATTTGACTGCAGTGTCATCCACCGGACGAGGAACACGACATCCACCCTCTTCCCAACGAGAGTAGTTTCGCCATTGGTTAATACTAGCTCATCCGCCTCACACCAAGGGTTCCACTACACCTCTCGGCTACCTGAGTTGCCACAAACCGGTCAAATCCGGATGGTGTTTTGTAGGAGACACCACCTGCTTACTGGATGGCCGACAGCTCCCGAAGGATGCTCAACCACCATTTTTCAGGTGTTGTTTTTGGTCAGGCAAGTGTCACAGTCACTCTCACCACAAGCAAAGCCAGCGAGGGGTGTCGGTTTAGTCGCCAGCAGCCCGACCATGCAGCAGGTAGCACTGGGATGCATGTTACCGGTGGCATTCCCAAAATAATTTTTACCTTGAATTATTACCTTGAATTTCCCAATCCGTTTCCCTTCTTGCACCGAGTAGCAAATTATAAGTGTAATTCTGAAATATATTGAATACTTTGTGATGGGTGATGCTGGTTGAAGATGTGCTTGATGGTGCAAATAAGCAGATGAAATAAGCAAACTAGATGGTATTCATAGAATACTTACCCTGCGGAGTCAACTTGTTGCGAGCCAACTCTTCTGTTTTTGAACATTTTTTTTCTTTGATCCAATATGGCTGCCAGACCACGTGAGCGATGACATCATAAATTTATATTCTCTAATATAATTATTGCATAGATCACGCTTGATACATTTCAAACTGATCAGACTGAGCGTTGTCCCTGTCGAATTATGACGTCATAATTATGGCACCAATTACGTCATCTTTAACAACACCTATTCCCCATATGGAGTTATTTACAATGAGCCACGTTTCCATTTTTTCCATGCAGCGGTTTTGGAGATACAGAGGTGCAACATTTTTCGGTTTTGCCATGATGGCGCCTGTGCCACATGACCGATGACGTCACGATTATCATTAAAATATTCTAAAGAAGGAGGCGCTCCTATGGTGAAAATTTTGTGTCCATCAAACGAACAGTTGCTGATTTTTTAAAATAATGATCGGATGGATGTGTTGTATTTGTCGAATTATGACGTCATAACGAAGGCACCGATGACATCATCATTAACATATCTTAATTCCCATGGGGAGTCGGTGACAATGAGCCAGGTCTCAATTTTTTCCATGGAGTGGTTTCAATGATATAGAGGTGCGAAGCTTTTCCAAGATGGCGCCTGTACCACGTGACCTATGACGTCATAATAATCATTAAAATATTCTACAGGAGGAGGCCCTCCTATCGTGAAAATTTCGTGTCAATCGGACCAAGAATTGCAGAGAAAAAAAATCATACTGATCGAATCAAGCATTGTACTTGTCAAATTATGACGTCATAATTAAGGTGCCGATGACATCATCATTAACATATTCTATTCCCCAAGCGTAGTACTTGACAACGAGGCATGCTTCAGTTTTTTTCCATGGAGCGGTTTCGGAGATATAGAGGTGCGACATTTTTTCGATTTTTCCAAGATGGCGCCTGTACCACGTGACCTATAACGTAATAATTATCATTTAAAAAATTCCACAGGAGGAGCCGCTCATATTCTGAAAATTTCGTGCCAATCGGACTAACAGTTGCAGAGGAATTATTTTTTTTCATCCTGATCAGATCAAGCGTTGTACTTGTCGAATTATGACGTCGTAATTAAGGCACCACTGACATCATCATCAACATATCTTATTCCCCATGGTGAGTACTTGACAATGAGCCATGTTTCCATTTTTTCCATTGAGCGGTTTGGGAGATATAGAGGTGTAACGTTTTTCCAAGATGGCGCCTGTACCACGTGACCGATGACATCATAATATTCATTAAAATATTCTACAGGAGGAGGCCCTCCTATGGTGAAAATTTCATGTCAATCGGACCAATGGTTGCTGAGAAAATGAATTTTTAAAATGCAGACACGTACGGCACGTAGCTGAATGCTTAACCCCGCTTTTCGCTTCACGAGCTCAGGGTAATAAGAATAAGATTGGTATAAGATAATTCAAAAGATGTTGTTTGCGGCCCAAACCAGCAACGCCATTTTAACACCATCATCCACGAAGACTCCCTCTCTTCCCACAAAAACCTCTCATCCTGGTCTTCCATTCCCTTGATTTTGACCTCTCCCGAATCCTACGTCCCATGTTCTGATTGGCTCTGTTCATCCCTTTCGCTGATTCCACGCGTTCCAGCAGATTGCGAGACAGCTGAGTGTGCGCTGCGTGTGCCAGCAGAGCATTTCTTCCTTCTTTTGGAGATGATCATTCCACTGCCATGTTTCATGTGTCACAAAGAAACCCATATATGTCACATTGGATCCGAAGTCTGTGACTGCAGATGGAAGCTCTCGACATGTTACGTACACAATAAATCGTTTCCAGCTCTTCCACTTCTTTCCCCTTATTGCTGTCCCTTCTTTCACTTTTCTCCAGACTTTCTAACATCCCCTTTGCTTTCCTATCTTTTTTTCCCCTTTTCTACTTTTTAGCTCACCTGGAACGAAGTTCAGGGGACCTTATAGTCCGTCCGTCCGTCCGTAAACACTTGAAACTTCTTCTCTGAAACCGCTGATGGGATTGTGACCAAACTTGTCACAAATTACAATTGTTGTGTTGTGACTAAAGTTTGTTCACGGCATGAAAAAAAAAATCTGGGTCTGAGGGATCTACCGGGGGTCAAAGTGCATCCAGGTTTGCCCCCCAAAATAGGTATCTGCTTTTTTCTCTGAAACTACACACACTATTTAGATGAAACATGACCACAACCTTCATCACCCATGATGTACCAATGTTTGTTCAAGGCATTAGAAAAATTGGGGTCTTTGGAGGTATATGGTGTTGGAGGAGGGGGGTTGCCCCCAAAATAGGTATTTGCTTTTTTCTCTGAAACTACACACACTATTTAGATGAAACATGACCACAACCTTCATCACCCATGATGTACCAATGTTTGTTCAAGGCATTAGAAAAATTGGGGTCTTTGGAGGTATATGGTGTTGGAGGAGGGGGTTGCCCCCAAAATAGGTATTTTTTTGTTTGTTTGTTTAAAGTCTTATGATTCTGTTAGTATGATTCTCCATGCTGCGCTGTATTCTAGCAACCATTGAAATTGGTTTAAAATACCCTTAGTCGGTGCAGTATACTGTTTGTTCTACCAGGTGAGCGCCAGGGGTATTGCCCCTATGTTTTTATCCCCACATCCCAACCCCTCACCTAAGACTGGTGTTTGCTTATTGGTTAAGGTGGCTGGCTTAAGATCTTAGTGTCCAATTGAGTTTGAGCCCCTGTCGTGCCCTCAAATAACAACGTTGGGTTGACTCAGCCAGTCATCCTTCCGAGGTTGGCAACGTGCAAGTGTTGCTTGGCGATCTGCCATGAAGACCTCCTGGTGGATGCTTGCGATGTGCCAGGGTGAATCACTTGGAATGTTCAAACTGTGGTGGTGTAGTTAACCTGGAGCCAGACCAAGAACCAGATTTTGCTGGCTCGTTCAGCTGGTATTGTAATTGCCATTGTTGCACAATCCTCTGTTTGCATTGTGTGATGACCTGTGTGGACATGTCAATTGGAGGGATTATGCAACACATACCCTTACAAAATGCTCGTTTTGTATAAATGCCAAGTAGTTATCATATGGACTGGCAGGTCGACCTGGGGGTAGGCACACTCATCCCCAAAGCTGTCTAGTCTGGGTTTGAATCTTGGCCCAGCTATAAACTGCCGTCCTGGTGTTTCAGACGAGATGATTCATCGATCCCATCTGCCGGCATTAGTTGGTGGATGTTAAAGATCCCACGGTGTCATTCGCGAAGAGTAGGCGAGTTATCGCCGACACCCTGAACAACTTACAAATTTCCACCCGAATCGCCTTAAGCAACACCTGGCCTACCGGTTCGTGAAAGACTTGGGCAAAAACAAACATTGTCCGTCCGGGCTCACAATAAGGTGGGAACAATTTTCTTGTTGAAGAAGCAGTTGCTTTCATTTTGCATGCAGCCTGTGGCTGCTGGTTGCATCATTTTATGGAAGTGCAGCTGTGCCGCTGAACTCAAGACCCTAAAGATCATAAGCCAACTACTTTAACCGTTAAGCCAACATCAGGCTTTGATGAAGCAGTAGTAGTTCCAGATAAAGAAGAAGTTTACATTTGAGAGTAAGTGATTATGGATGTTAAAGATCCCACATTCCCACAGTGTTGTCTTGATTGAAGTAGGACATTATGTAAGGTTTACGGGATTAAGTTAATAAGTAAAGTTCATCGATTGAATCAATGTGGTTACAGATAGTCCACAGCACACCCAGGGTGAGCTAAATGTTTTTTTAAGTAACCTTGGACACTTGTGGATGTCTCGGGATCTTATATATCGAGATTACTACGTGACGTGCGTGGCATGATCCACAGGAGCAACAGTGAGGAGTTTCAGATAAACCCGCCCACTCATTCCATGGAGAGAACCCTTTTTTTTCTTTGTTTTTTTTGTGTACAAGATCGAGGCTCGTGTAAGAGCCAACATAAATGACAAAAAAAAAACGGACACATAAGACATAATAAAGGGAGCGGGAGACAAGATGGGGAGAGAGGGGGAAGCACACAAGTACAACATTTGAGAGCAGGGACATCGGGAGATCTGTGGGAGGGAGGGGGCTTGGGAGTGAGGAGGCATGGGAAGGGGGAGAGGGGGTGGTTCGAGGTTAAAAAAAAAACATTGACAAAGCTAGGACTTCCAGGAAAAAAGTCGGTATTTCAAAAAAGTGTATCTGGGGTGAATTGTCAGCCCGGAACAAGTGTGTGTCCACCCTCAGGAGAGCCAGGAAACAATATCTCTCTACTTTCAAGACTGAACTCTCAAACCTGTCTCCCTCTTCCAAATCCTGGTGGTGTCTGCTCAAATCTGTTTCTGGTGTTTGTTCCCCCTCCATCCCCTCCCTTATCTCAAACGGGAACACGGCTGACCGCACGTGGAAAAGCCGAATGCCTCAACTCTGTGTTTGCCTCTAAATCTTGTGTCGCAAACCCATCCCTCTCTGTACCCACCATACCCAGTCGTACCCAGCTGCTCCTGGACTCTGTGTCCTTCTCTCCTGACAAGGTGGAAAAGTTTCTGTCAAACCTCGATTCTGATTCTGCAACTGGACCAGACGGCATCAGCCCACGGGTCCTAAAATCCTGCTCTGCCGCTCTACCTCACCCTCTCTCTGTTCTCTTCACTCTCTTGGTCACTGCTCAAGGTCGTCTGCCATCAGCTTGGAAATCAGCCAACATCACCACTTTACACAAAAAGGTGCAAAAGCAGCTCCTTGCAACTATACAGACCAATCAGCCTCAATCAGCCAATCAATCAAGATGATTGGCGCATCCTTTACGTTTTCAAAAACCAATCAGGAAACAATAAAAATTTTTCTTTGTTTTCAACACAAAATTAAGAATGTTTTAATTTTTTCTGTGTGAGACGTTGATCAGAATCCTGCAGGGGGCGGAGCATGTAAAAGAGGCGGGGCGGGGCGGGGTGGGGTGGGGTCGGGGGAGGTTCATTTGAAACTCCGCCCAGCTGCCCTTGTGGAACTTGCTCAGCGCTACTTACCACACGGTGTGTCTTGATTGGCGACATCACGGAGCGGGACGAACCCAACTTCGCGTGGGCATCGAACAAGAGTGAGACGAATGTGCTTAGGTGTGCAGAGTG